>NC_133123.1:185070909-185384880 GCF_033568475.1 Henckelia pumila | reverse complement strand
AGTAGAGATTTCTCGATTTCGAAATGTATCGAAGCCCTGGGTAGTAAAAAAAATCTGGATGCTGTATTTCCAAGATTGGATTTCATATTCGAATAAACCTCGTAATCGCAAGAAAGTGGGTTTTTTCGTTATGGGCCTAGCAGAAGAAAAATTGGGATAGGATCCCATAGGATATCCCCCCGTCAAAATCGTACGTGAAAGTTTCCTTTCATCTGGCTCAAGTAGGTACACCAAATAAAGAAATGAGTTCTCACTTTCAAATTCTAGAAAACCCAAAAACAAAAAGATCTACTCCTTACTCAAGTTCCCAGTGAAGACTTAGGAATATTTCATTTATTCCGGCTTCTTTTTATTTCATTTATTATTCGTTAGATTTTCTTAATTCTCAATTACGACATAAATGAAATGTGAAATTTTTGAGTAGTCTACTTCCCCTCGAATGATGAATCCCTAAAATTGAAATTTCATTTCAATATAGTTCTAATTCGATAAATAATTAAAGTAAAATTAAAGTAAAGGAGTACCTTGGAATTCATAAGGGATTTACTTGTCTATGTATTGTTCCATTCGATCTTTTAGGTCCTGACTTCACCTCGACGGTTATGCCACGATGCCCTTAAAAGCCTATACGCGATGGATAAACTCCTGTAACCATGCCATTTTTTCTTGTTCGAACATAACAAAATCTCTTTCCAAAATAAATTAAATGGTTAAGTTCACAAAACAAATAAAGTATTTTTTACGAGGTACACAAATCGAAATTCTTATTTATTTGTTAAAAATTGACCATAGATCAATTCCCCTTTTTATTTGGGTGTAGTGATTACACTCTTAATTCTGAGCTTCATGTTTCTCTTGCCAAGTGACCTCCCCCTCTATGCCTTACAGTAATGATTCAGGTGATTAGATTTGCACCAACGGAAACCATAAACTTTAATACACAATATAAGCGATCAATTTGCTTATTTTTAGATACTGAAGGGCGTTCCTTCTTTTATTCTATCCTATAAAAAGGTATTGATCATTCATACTGGAAAGCGGTTTTCTTTCTTTTTTTGTGCGCCAGCTTATGATCTAAACGAGTCGCACATACACCCTAGTACATGTTCCTCGACGCTGAGGACATCCCCGAAGAGCGGGGGATTTCGTGACATTTCGAATTGGCTGTCTTGTATTTCTAATAAGTTGTTTAATGGTTGGCATGTTGAATCATATACATAATGGGCTGGTTTAGATTGATCCTAACCGGATGATTATGAATTTTTTCTATTTAATAGAATAGTAAACTCGGAGATAAAATCTAAAATTACGGATTTGCACAAAATCCATCTTTTTTTCATTCAACTGCTACAAGATCAATAATTCCATAAGCTTGGGCTTCTGTTGCTGACATAAAAACGTCTCTTTCCAAGTCTTCAGATACAACCCATAATGGTTTGCCCGTCCTTTGTGCATAAACCCTTGTGATGGTTTCGCGTATTTTCAGCAGCTCTTCCGCTTCCAGGATAAATTCTCCCGTTTGCGCCTCATAAAAAGAAGCAGCAGGTTGATGGATCATTACCCTGATGATACAAGGGTTTTCTATCTGGTGTGATGAAACGAATAGAAAAGAAAGATAAAGAATAATAGGAAAAAAGATAGAATTATATAACCGTACGGGCATCATCTTTTGTGCATTGCATACGGCTCTAGAATCAAATTGACCCTTTTTTTTATTCTCCATTGAAGAAAGATAAAAATAGAATTTATCAGCCCCAAATGGGTAAATGATCAAATTGCCACCCTTCCTTTCGTAGGAGTTCAAAAATGCTATAAAAAAATACTATGATGGCTCCGTTGCTTTCTGGATTATTTTTTTTTTATCTTTGGTTCAGCAATCCCAAAGTTTCTTTTTTTATCCAAAAAATATTTTTTCGCGCTCTTTTTTATAACAAAAATATTGTTTAAGAGCCCTTCGGTATGAAAACAAAAAAGTTTGTGACGCTGTATTGGACTTCCGATAGATAATTGAAAATCGAAAATCCCTGTTATCTCATACTACTCTCTCGATACATAATCGAATCTTTTGGAAAAAAGACAATACAAAAATTTTTCATATCGAATTCGAAGTGCCATGCTATTATTACTTTATTATTACTTAATATTCATATGGCGAAGGCATAGTTCTCTTTTTTCTCTCAAATAAAAAAACCTCATTGGCGCCAAGCGTGAGGGAATGCTAGACGTTTGGTAAGTTCTCCTGCAGCTAGGAGAAAGGATCCCATTGACGCGGCTAAACCCATGCATACTGTATGGACTTCTGGTCGCACAAATTGCATAGTATCATAAATCGCTAATCCGGCTATTACCCATCCGCCAGGAGAGTTTATAAACAAATACAGATCCTTAGTATCATCTTCGATACTGAGATATACCATAAGACCAATAAGTTGATTCGAGATCTCGCTATTAACGTCTTGGCCTAAAAAGAGTAATCTTTCTCGATAAAGTCGGTTGATTAGGGTAAAATAGTATCCCTTAAGAACCGTACGTTCACATTTAAATAGGATGGGGGAAATGTGAGTTACTATAAACAAATTACTTGCATAAAATACATTTGAAAATAATCAAGGAACTCACTTAAAAAATTTCAAACTGGAATGAACATTTAAAAGTCTAAACATTTGATGTCCTAAAAAAAATCATCATTTAAAATACTGACAATGAAAATACTAAAAATCCGGATCTTTAAAGACTTAACATAAAATAGTTTAACAACATAATAATAATAATAAACATATGAAAATGTTTTCTCTTTAAATACATCAGAGCTTTTGAACTATTGTGTCATGCAATGTCTTCGCCTTTTGGACTCTTCAGCCGTGCTACCAAAGCTTTTTAAATCAAAACTACAAAACCATCTGCACCATTCAAGTATAGTGAGTCTAAAGGACTCAGCAAGATTAAAATATACACATTGATTTTATCATGGTTTCCAAATAATTCAAACTTAAAAGAACATGAACATTATGATGCATTAGACTTAAAATTATTGAACATAATCTTCAAAGCTCTTAAAATGCAAAGGTCATAATCATGAACTTCGTCATGCCTAACATCAAAAGCTTGAAAATAAATTTCATGCGTGAATGCATAACCTTACCTTTCGATCCTTGAAGAAATGTATGCACTTAAAAATCTTACTCAAATCACGAGACTTGAACATACATCAAACCATGAACGTAAATCATGAACATAAACCATGAACTTAAACCATGAACATAACATATCATGACATAAACATAAACATGAGGGTGAGGGTGAACATGATTTTAATCTTAATTGATGAATTATGTGAAGTTGTGGCAACCGTCTGATAGGCCTAATCTTATCATTCATTGTTGATCAACAAGTAATTGGAAAGGCCCCTCTGGAGCTTATCCCAAAGTTCCAGTCCCATAGATTTGGAAGGTCCATCCGGCGCCCATCCCGAAGTACCAATCCCGTATTGTCACCACAAAAACACATAAGACAACAAAATCCTTTATGCTTCATCATCATATCATTTCATCATATCATCTTATCATATCATCTTACTTTCATCATAACTTATCATTCATCATATCATTATGAAGCATCATTGTTTCATCGTAACTTCCGTCATAACTTTCATTTCATGAACATAAAAATTTACTTGATAAATTCATTCATACCATAGATGATTAAAAATCATACTTTCATATTGAACATAGGTTTCATGAATGAAACTTAAACATGTATATAACATAATCGGTCCACGTAAGTTGTTCTTTTCGTTCTTGACTTAAAACTTGAAACTTTTTGCATAGAAAATCTTAAATATATTTTAGAAGCCTTAAAAGATCATAACCATGAAATTAGGACCCAAAAATCAAAACTAAATAAAATTAATTCGAAACTACAGCGCTCCAGCGCGGAAAGAGACGCGCTGGGGCGCTATACTTGCGCATTGACAGCTCTGCTACACTGAAGTTGCTATGCATTCACACTGATATTTCGAGTTCTTGCACCAAGAATTTGGAAAAGTGGTAAACATAAAAGTTTTAGCCCTTGATCTGGACTTTCGAATTCCGAAAACTTCACCAAAATTTGATATTTCAGTAAACAGTTATGCTTATTCCCCCGATATGTGTCAATGCCAGAAATTCAAACCACTCGACACACTTCGGGGTAATTTTAGCCAATCTTTCAAAATTATTTTGACAAAACTCAAAACACAAAAGTTGTATATAAATAAGTTAGTTTTGAAATAAAATTGGCCTCATATCATTTGGATCAATACACTAAATTTTATCCCCAAAATCATAACAAGTGTTGGTAATCCGGTGCCACCAAACACAACTTCAACACTTCAAACTTCAAACTTCAAACATAAACTTCTTTTACCCAAAATCCTAACTACATAAATCATCAAAACAAATTTTCTTGTAATTGCACACGGGTTAACTAACTTCAAAACACTAAAATCTTAAATGATTTTGTTTCAAAACTTTTAAACCGTAACTACCATCAAAATTGCTCAACTTCTTCAAAATCTCAAAAATTCATTTTCTTTCAATTAAACATCAATTTCTCACCTTTAAAACTTCCAATAACATCATAATCTTCAAAAGAATCATTATTTTCTACACATTTATCAAAAACTTGTCAAGAACAACCACGCTTCACAATTTCAACAATTCATAACTTGATACTCGTAGTTTCATGCTTCTTCAAAATCATAAACCATTAAAACATGCACATCAACATACATTTTCATATTAAAATAATTTTAATCTTGAATGGGTTTCAAAACCTTAAAATACTTGTTGAAAAACTTGCCTTGAATGAAGGTTGAGATGATTCGTGTAGTAGCCCGAACCCTAATTGAGTAATTAAGGATTAATGCTAATTAAATAAATTGGGGATTGGACGGATTGGAAGCTCCGAAGGGACGATCGGAAGCTCCGATCGCGATCGGAAGCTCCGATGAGGATCGGAGGCACCGATGATATTATGTCATCCATGACGTGTGGCTGGATCGGAAGCTCCGATCAGGATCGGACGTTCTGATCACCCCTATCCGGAGTCATCAAGTGATATTTTGACACGTGGCAGATCAGGATCTTCGGAAGCTCCGATGGCAGGATCGGACGTTCCGATCGAGGTTCGGACGTTCCGATCAAGGATCGGAAGTTCCGATCGTTGTCTATAAATAGAAGGCCGAGACTTCATTTCTCCTTGC
The DNA here is from genome assembly GCF_033568475.1 of Henckelia pumila. Lineage (NCBI taxonomy): Eukaryota > Viridiplantae > Streptophyta > Magnoliopsida > Lamiales > Gesneriaceae > Henckelia > Henckelia pumila. The sequence goes on along the minus strand of NC_133123.1, from coordinate 185,379,638 downwards.
CAATTCCGGATTTCCTCTCTATTTCTAGTTCTTTTGGAGCTGTTCTAGTCTTCTTTGGCTTGGTCCGGAGGTCGGAGAGGCGTTCGGTAGTCGTAGCAGAGTTGTGCCCAAGTTCTGGAGGCATCGACATCAAAGGGCTAACTACGGACGAAGGTATAGCTTTTGCTTCCTATAAATATTTAGGAGTATGCAATAGCTTAGTTAAGGCTTTTAGAGCACTTTAATGATAGTAGTATCATTTGGCAGTGTAGAGCAGACTATAGGCGTGGACCTAGAGTTGGTAGAGCTTTCACTGTTTTGAGGTACGAAAGTACTGTTCGAGATATCCTGACTGAGTATGCATGTATTATGTGACTGCATGATTTATATGCCATGATATTATGCTGCATTCATTTGCATCTTGCTGTATCTCCTTCGAGATGTCTGTTAGTAGGGTTGTACCCTATCCTGTTAGTGGATTGGACTTCCATCGATTTGGGTCCGGCGTTTCCATGGTTATCTCGGTATGGGAGCCACCTCCTGAAGCGACGGCACAGCGTGCTACATACCAGGGCCCGGTCTGTCTCTGTTATCTGATCCTTGACCTCGAGTCTATAGGGAGTTCACTTTTCATGCATGTATACTCATACTCTCGCACTGAGCGTTTTATGCTCACGTCTCGTACTCTGTATTTTCTGGACACCCTATTCCATGGGGCAGGTTTGCGATTGGACGAGGAGGGTGGATCCAGGAGGGGCTAGTCAGCGGTTGGCCGGCTGGAGCTTCGCTTAGGTTTTATAACTGTTGTTTGGGTTTATACAGCTATTCGATTTGGTTGTATATTATTGGATAATTACAGATTCCTTTTCTTGGGATTGTATATTGTTTATGGATTCCGCAGTTTTATTCTGATATCTGTTTTATTAAGTTAATTGCATGCCTAAGTTCTGTTTAGTAGGTGATCCGGGTAAGGGTCACTACATTTATGGTATCAGAGCATGCCAAAGATTTCTTGGGATTTAGTCTCATCTTGAGGTATTTTTGTAGATGTCAAATCGTGACGACCAGAGTTCTCATGGCAGTGTTGGTGGGCGTTGGGGAGATGCCGACCGGGAGCCTCGTCGAGAACGGCGTCATCGTCACCATGACGACGAGCGTTTCACTGTGCGTCGATTCTTAGCTATGGGTCCTAAGCCCTTAGTTGGAGGTGAGTCTCCGGAGGATGCGGAGAACTGGTTAGACCGCATGGAGACGACTTTTCAGACTTTCCAATGCACCAATGAGCAGAAGGTGGAGACCCTTGGCTATCTTCTGGATGGGCGTGCGCGCAGGTGGTGGAGGTTTACTTCTGCACCTTTTGTTGCGGCGAGAGGAGTGGCCACCTGGGCCGAGTTCCGCACAGCTTTCCAAAAGCGGTATTTTCCTCCTGCACTCCGACAGTCGAAGGCAGGCGAGCTACTGAGTCTGCGACAGGGAACCATGTCTATCGATGAGTATCAGCAGAGGTTCTTTGATCTGCTATCCTATTGCCCCGAGATTGCTGATAGCTCAGAGATGAAGTATAATCTGTTCCTTCAGGGCCTTAACCCTGAGATCCATGACCGCGTGGCGGTTGGCGACGACATGTCCTACGAGGGTTTGGTGAGCCGTTGTCACCAGGCGGAGGACAGCATTCGACGGAACAGGTCTTTCTCTCAGTCGAGACCTGCTAGTTCTTTGGGTCCCCGTGCCCAAACTTTCAAGAAGTCTGGATCTTCTTCTTTTTCTGGTTCTGGGGGTGTTGTCCGTTTTGGTAAGAAGGACAAGTGTGATCACTGTGGGAAGAACCATCCATCTGACAAGTGCCGCAGGGCTTCTGGAGCTTGTTTCCGTTGTGGAGAGACTGGTCATATCCGGAGGGATTGTCCACAGTCTGGGGGAGGCGGTTCTGGTTCTGGTTCAGGATCGGGTTCTCAGGCTACCGTACAGCAGAGGTCACAGGGACAGTCTGCTGGGAGTTCTCATTTGAGGCCACGAGCTTCTGGCCAGGTGTTTGCCCTGAGACATGATCAGGCTGTGGAGGAGAATGAGAAAGTCATCGCAGGTACATTTATGCTTTATGGTATACCTGCTCTTGTACTTATTGACACTGGTGCATCTCATTCCTTCATTTCTGCACGTTTTGTTAAGAGGCATAAGTTACCATGCATTGCACTAGACGTAGTGATGTCTGTTTCTACTCCGACGGGCCAATCTGCTTTGGCTAAACGTCTAGTGATGGGTTGCCCTTTAGAGTTCGAAGGGAACGTTCTGTTGGCGAATCTCATGGTCCTGGCGATGGACGACTTTGATTGCATTCTGGGAATAGATGTGCTGACTACCTATCGAGCTTCAGTGGACTGCTATCAGAGATTAGTACGCTTTCATCCGGAAGGGAGTGAGAGCTGGTTTTTCTATGGTGAGGGAGCGCGACCCCCGATTCCTTTGGTATCAGCTTTGAGAGCCTGTCGAGCTCTGGAGTCTGGCGGGGAAGGCTACCTTATCTATGCAGTTGATTTGTCCGCTGAGAGTATTGGGATAGAGAGCATTCCTGTTGTGGATGAATTTCCAGATGTGTTTCCTGATGAGATTCCGGGTTTTCCTCCTGCTAGGGAAGTCGAGTTTGGCATAGAGTTGATGCCGGGTACTTCGCCTATTTCTAGAGCACCGTATCGTCTGGCTCCGTCAGAGATGCGTGAGTTGAAGAATCAGCTACAGGATCTTTTGGACAAGGGGTACATTCGTCCTAGTGTATCTCCTTGGGGAGCTCCTGTTCTCTTCGTGAAGAAGAAGGATGGGTCGATGCGACTGTGCATTGACTATCGGCAGCTGAATCGAGTCACTGTGAAGAACAAGTATCCGTTGCCTCGTGTTGATGACTTGTTTGACCAGCTGCAGGGCACGTCAATTTACTCCAAGATTGACTTGAGATCTGGGTATCATCAGTTGAGAGTCCGTGATCAGGACGTAGCCAAGACTGCATTTCGTACTCGCTATGGGCATTACGAGTTCCTAGTGATGCCATTTGGTTTGACAAATGCGCCGGCTATATTCATGGATCTGATGAACCGTGTCTTCAGGGAGTATTTGGACAAGTTTGTCGTGGTCTTCATTGACGACATCTTGGTGTATTCGCGTAATACGGAAGAGCATGTTTCTCACTTGCGGTTGGTACTGCAGACTCTTCGGGATGAGCAATTGTACGCCAAGCTGAGCAAGTGTGAGTTCTGGATGGATAGAGTGGTTTTTCTTGGCCATATCATATCCAGGGAGGGGATTTCTGTTGATCCATGCAAGATTGAAGCGGTACTTAATTGGTCGGGTCCGACGACAGTTGTTGAGATCCGTAGTTTTCTGGGTCTAGCAGGGTATTATCGTCGCTTCATTCTGAACTTCTCTCAGTTAGCTCGACCGTTGACGCAGCTTACCCACAAGGGTGTGGATTTCGAGTGGTCCTTCGAGTGTGAGGAGAATTTCCGTGAGCTTCGACGGCGGCTGACTTCTGCGCCGGTGTTAGCATTACCGTCAGGATCTGGAGGGTATGTAGTTTACACGGATGCTTCTCTTCAGGGGTTAGGTTGTGTCCTGACTCAGAATGGGCATGTGATCGCATACGCTTCTAGACAGCTGAAGCTTCACGAGGACAACTACCCAGTCCATGATTTGGAATTGGCAGCCATTGTGTTCGCTTTGAAGATCTGGCGTCATTATCTTTATGGCGAGAAATTTGAGATCTTCACCGACCATAAGAGTCTCAAGTATTTGTTCACTCAGGCAGAATTGAACATGAGACAGAGACGTTGGATGGACTTGCTTAAGGACTATGATTGCGAGATTAAGTACCATCCGGGAGCTGCTAATCTCACCGCTGATGCTTTGAGTCGCAAGGTGCGACTATCCGCACTTCAGACTTGTTCGATGTCTAGTGCGATCAGTGACTGTTGTACTTCAGGTTTTACCTTCAAGCATAAGAAAGGTATGCAGAGTATCCAGATGTTTGCGATATTATCTGAGCCAGCCTTGTATTCGCGGATCCGAGATGCTCAGATGTCTGATTCAAAGACCCAGCGTTTAGCTCGTCTAGCTAACGAGGGTAGCTCGTCTGGATTTCATTATCAGTCAGATGGCTTTCTGTGTTTGTCTGGTAGGCTTGTGATTCCGCAGGAGGAAGAGTTGCGAGAGGAGATTTTATCTCAGGCACATCGCACTAAGTTGAGTATTCATCCTGGGAGCAACAAGATGTACAAGGATCTACGTACTCGTTTCTGGTGGAAGGGAATGAAACGCAGTGTTTATCAGTTTGTTTCGAGATGTTTGGTGTGTCAACAGGTCAAGGCAGAGCACCGACGACCTGGAGGATTGCTTCACAGTCTGCCTATTCCTGAATGGAAATGGGAGTTTATCACTATGGACTTTGTGACCCATTTGCCGGTATCCCCGAGGAACTGTGATGCTATCTAGGTTGTGGTGGACCGACTCACCAAGTCAGCGCATTTCATTGCCTATAGCCGGGAGTAAAATGTGGATCGTATGGCTCGGTTGTACATTCAGGAGATCGTTCGACTTCATGGAGTGCCTGTGAGCATTGTCAGTGATCGGGACCCCAGGTTTACTTCTAAATTCTAGGGGAGTGTTCAGCGTACGATGGGTACTACCCTCAGTTTGAGTACAGCCTATCATCCGGAGACTGATGGTCAGTCAGAGCGCACTATCCGTACGTTAGAGGATATGCTTAGAGCGTGCGTCATGGATTTTGGTTCAGCCTGGCAGGATCATTTACCGTTGATCGAGTTCGCTTACAACAACAGCTATCATACTAGTATTGGGATGGCACCTTTTGAGGCGTTGTATGGGCGACGTTGCCGTACTCCACTCTTCTGGGAAGAAGTGGGGGAGAGACAGGCTGAGGGACCGGAGTTTATCCAACAGGCGATAGACATTGTTGATCAGATCAAGAAACGAATTAAGACTGCACAGGATCGTCAGGCCAGCTATGCTAATATCAAGCGTAGGCCTTTGCAGTTCGAGGTCGGGGAGAAAGTGTTTCTGAGAGTGTCACCTTTCCGCAAGATTCTCAGATTTGGCCTTAAGGGCAAGTTGTCTCCCAGATTTATCGGTCCGTTTGAGATTTTAGAAAGCATTGGCGATTTGGCTTATCGACTAGCTTTGCCACCGCATCTATCCAGTATTCACGACGTGTTCCACGTATCTCTGTTGAGAAGGTATGTGGCGGATGAATCTCACATTCTGCAGCGGTCTGATGTTCAGGTGGATAAGGATTTGACTTATGTTGAGAAACCTCTTCGTATCCTGGATTATAAGGATAAGGTTTTACGGAACAAAGTCATTCCTTTGGTTTTAGTTCAATGGCAGCGCAGAGGCACTGAGGAAGCTACTTGGGAGCTTGAGGACAGGATGCGTAAAGACCATCCTGAGTTGTTTTGATTTCATTCTTTAAGTTGTATTCAGTTGCAAACTCTGTAAACGTTTGATTTGAATAAAGAATGTTTCTAATTTCTGTATTTGCATTCGGTACTTAAGATCTGTTTTCAAGGACGAAATATCTTAAGTGGGGGAGAATGTAGTAGCCCGAACCCTAATTGAGTAATTAAGGATTAATGCTAATTAAATAAATTGGGGATTGGACGGATCGGAAGCTCCGAAGGGACGATCGGAAGCTCCGATCGCGATCGGAAGCTCCGATGAGGATCGGAGGCACCGATGATATTACGTCATCCATGACGTGTGGCTGGATCGGAAGCTCCGATCAGGATCGGACGTTCCGATCACCCCTATCCGGAGTCATCAAGTGATATTTTGACACGTGGCAGATCAGGATCTTCGGAAGCTCCGATGGCAGGATCGGACGTTCCGATCGAGGTTCGGACGTTCCGATCAAGGATCGGAAGTTCCGATCATTGTCTATAAATAGAAGGCCGAGACTTCATTTCTCCTTGCCAATTCCGGATTTCCTCTCTATTTCTAGTTCTTTTGGAGCTGTTCTAGTCTTCTTTGGCTTGGTCCGGAGGTCGGAGAGGCGTTCGGTAGTCGTAGCAGAGTTGTGCCCAAGTTCTGGAGGCATCGACATCAAAGGGCTAACTACGGACGAAGGTATAGCTTTTGCTTCCTATAAATATTTAGGAGTATGCAATAGCTTAGTTAAGGCTTTTAGAGCACTTTAATGATAGTAGTATCATTTGGCAGTGTAGAGCAGACTATAGGCGTGGACCTAGAGTTGGTAGAGCTTTCACTGTTTTGAGGTACGAAAGTACTGTTCGAGATATCCTGACTGAGTATGCATGTATTATGTGACTGCATGATTTATATGCCATGATATTATGCTGCATTCATTTGCATCTTGCTGTATCTCCTTCGAGATGTCTGTTAGTAGGGTTGTACCCTATCCTGTTAGTGGATTGGACTTCCATCGATTTGGGTCCGGCATTTCCACGGTTATCTCGGTATGGGAGCCACCTCCTGAAGCGACGGCACAGCGTGCTACATACCAGGGCCCGGTCTGTCTCTGTTATCTGATCCTTGACCTCGAGTCTATAGGGAGTTCACTTTTCATGCATGTATACTCATACTCTCGCACTGAGCGTTTTATGTTCACGTCTCGTACTCTGTATTTTCTGGACACCCTATTCCATGGGGCAGGTTTGCGATTGGACGAGGAGGGTGGATCCAGGAGGGGCTAGTCAGCGGTTGGCCGGCTGGAGCTTCGCTTAGGTTTTATTACTGTTGTTTGGGTTTATACAGCCATTCGATTTGGTTGTATATTATTGGATAATTACAGATTCCTTTTCTTGGGATTGTATATTGTTTATGGATTCCGCAGTTTTATTCTGATATCTGTTTTATTAAGTTAATTGCATGCCTAAGTTCTGTTTAGTAGGTGATCCGGGTAAGGGTCACTACAATTCGGGACCTCGGCAACGAGCTAAACCTTGAACGAATGAAATATGTGGAAGCTATGCAAGCTTGGATCTTGGAGAAAACATGGAGAAGAAAGGGAATAGGAATAAGGAAGGAACCATAGAGAAACTAAGGAAGAAGGTGGAGAAATGATAAGGTAGAGGGGGAAGAAACGTGTAAAAATGAGATGAGGAAGTCAAAAGGGGAGACAAACCATTTAAGAATGGGGTAGGGGTTTGTTAAGTGTAGTAATCAAACTTTAATATGTAACGGGTGTTGACTACTTAAAACACAGTCCAACCAACACGCCTCAAACCGAGTTATAAAATTTCTTTTTCCGACTTGCACGTTAAAAAATATCAATATCATACTTAAAATACTCGTAAAAATATACTCTATCACTTCATTCTTAGGCTAGCCTCGTCCCGCGAGTCCAAAATCAAACTCGACCTGAAATCATTAACTTAATCGAGAACGTTAAAATAAAATATGCGTAAACATGAAATCATATAGACTAACCATAATTTAAAATATTTAAAGAATATAAACCATTAAATCGAGCATAATCAATTAAATCATGGATAGTAAAATGAAATAACTTAAAAAATCATTTAACACAATAAAAATATTTAAATGACAAAAGCATTTAAATCATAATCAATCAAATGAAATAGATTAAAGCTCATTAAAAATTCCTTTGGAAATCATGAATAATACAATAAATAACTTAAATCTATTAAAATTCATTAAATAAATCGTGAATGGACTTATGAATTTTCTGGTTATTACAATTCACCCTCCTCTAAACACATTTACGATCCTAACAGACTTGTTCAAATAAAAAATCTCTCTTTTAACAATCGACATCTTTATGATTTAACCCTTCAGTAGATCTTGTTTGGTGAGCACCACTCAACTTTTGAATCCATCTTCTCGAACTTCCTTCGATACACAGACCGTTCTCTCACGAGTAACACCTTGCTCTGTCGGGGAATAAATCAAGATACTCCAAAGGTGATATGTACCAATTTTGTATTCTCACAGAATGAATAAGGTGGCTCGAAATGAAACTAGATCGTAGAAGTTGTTGCAATGACTATCGTAACAACATATATTCGCTACTCTAAACGTAATGCTGTCGGCTTTCTCTCAATTCGAAAATTTAATTTCAGTAATAATTGACTCATACATTCATTACAATCTCTCAAAGAAAATCCGCATGTAATCACCATTAATATTCTGTACAATCAATTTCAGAATAATTCTATGCTTTCGAACCACCTGATTCGTGGATGGGATGAAAATGAATGAATAGTGTAAGGATGATAAATCATTATATTTGGATAATACAATGATTCATGACACCGATCCTTGAAAAAATTTGAGCCAAACATTGGACAAAATAAAGACGATTAATCAAATAATGTGTTATCTTCTGAACCAAGTAGTGCTTAAAAGGATAGTTCAGCCATCAATACTTCCCAATAAGGATATACAATCCACTATCACAAAATTATACAAAATGTTTTATTAATTTAGAATAGAGGGGTAAGGGAAGGGGTTTGTTGTTGAGAACTCTAAAAACGGAAAAAGGATTTGATAATTTGTAGGATATGGAATCATAGTTTATATAGAATTAGGATAGAAAGGTATCCATTAACCCTAGTCTAAAAATAAAAAATCTAGACCTATTAATCAGTTGAATTTATTTAATCAATTCGAAATAGTAGAAATAGAAGGGAGTCCTTTTTGCAAACACCAACCCCCCTTCTCATTTTAAGAATTTTTCGTAAGAAAATGATTTTCTCTTTATCTCGTAGCCTTGAAAGAAAGATACCACTCAATGTTAAAGCATGCATGCACAGATATGAATCATTGTATTTGGGATTGAAGGGAATATTTAATTCCTAAATTCCCTTAAAGTTTTAAAAGATTTATTTGAGTATTTTGCCTTTCTTGGACTTGAAGTATCTTAGAGATAGAATTTAATATTTTTTTATTTAAGTAGATTTGAGATATTATTGACTTTATCATAATATTGAACTATATCATATCTAATTGATTTATTTCTCAATCTTTGTAGATTTGATATGATCAAATCTAGAGGAATCCTACGTCTACAAGGAAACATTGTGAAGAAGGATTCTTTGGCCTTATTTATAAAATAGGCGTGAAGGCTTACAAAAGACGAGACCAAGAGATCGACCAATTTAGAGTTTTCTGAGAGCTTTCTGAGCGTACAACGTGAGAGAATTCTGAAGATTTTCTAAAGCACATGTTTGGTCATGTATACCTGATAGTCGTGTTTTGTTTGCATATTTTGTTGTTATTTTGTTAGTAGTTTGCATGCATTTATATGTTTTTTGTTCATGTTTTATCTTAGTTTTGTATTTTGCATGCATTTACATTCATAACATACTTTCGGGTTTAATGTGTAGGAGATTTCAAGTTGAAGAAAAAAGGACAGATTGTTGGTGAATTTTCATGCGCTTGATCCCACGTACTCATAGGACCGAGCGCGGCATCTGAATTATGAAGACAGTGGGCACTCCATTTTCCACGCGCTCGAGCGGATGTACTCGCGCGATCGAGCGCGGCCGAGAAGTTTCAAAATAGTGAGATCGCATATTTTGATGCGATCGAGCGGACGTACTCAAGCGCTCGAGCGCGCTAGCCTGTTCGGGAATTTTATTTTAATTTTGGAAATTTTGTTATTTTGGACTCTAGGCTTTATTAGGTTTTTGAATTCCGTTTTTGAGAGAGGGATCAGACTTTAGACATTCTCTCTTGGCGGCAAGGTTTTATTTTACATCTCTCTTTCAAGTTTTCTTCTTTTTTTTTGAATTTTTATTGATTTTATGATGAATCGTTGTAGCTAAACTTTTATACTTGGTTGAGGGAGACGAAACCTTGATATAATTTATTCATGAGATTCGATTTGCAGTGTTTAATTCTTGTTAAGTACATATATTTGATCTGTTTGATTTTATGTTTATATGCGAGATTTTAGGATTGACCATCTTAGGATTTTGTTTTACAAGCGATAGCTAAATTAGAGTCGAATACGTAATTGTTTGAATTAACTAATTTGCGAAGCAACTACGTTTGATATTTTCTGCTGTTGAATTTATTTAATCGTAGGATCAAGTATTGACTAGGCTAAATACAACCGCTGGTGTTTGTGTTGTCTAGGTTCGTCAGTTTTACTAGTTTGAATGCTACCGTAAATTTAAATCTAGATCGCTGGAATCCGGGTTAATTTATTGGTAAGGGTTAATCTAGAATGCTGTTTTCTAATTAGCTAAACTTAAGGTGAAACAGGAATTTGATTTCCAATGATGAATATTTGATAGGATTAATTATTTTTAGGGAATCGATGATTGAATGAATGAATATCAAGGGTGTAGTCGACTGATACCAAGTCTCGTCTCTTATTGATTTCTCTAGTTGAATTGTTATTCTTGCATGATAGTGATAATTTAAATTTTAATTGCTTAAAATTTTCAGTAGTTAATCTCAAATCTCAAAATCCCCTTTTATTTATTTTCAGTATTTTTAAGAACACAATTAAAATTTGCCTTTTCTCGTGGGAACGATCCCTACTCGCACTACTGCATTTTTCATTGTTAATTCTGAGTTGGGTTAATTTGGGAGCGACACGACTAAGCGCTACCAAATTTTTGCGCCGTTGTCGGGGAACGGTGTCTAATTTATTGTGTTCTTTTTCTTATTTTTTTGTTCTGTTTTATCTCACTCTCTTCTTTTTTCTTTGTTTCTAGTTCTCTCTTGTTCATGCTTTTCGGTGATTTTGCTGAAGAAGACTTTCTCTACGATCCGCAGATTGAAAGAACTTTGCACTGGCGAAGGAGAGAACTTCATAGACAACAACAAGAGGCAGCTGCTCGAGCTGCTTTTCCAGAAGAAGAAGAGATGGCTGCTAATGCGAACCTAAGTCTTAGACAATTGGGCACTGTTGATCCCAATCAACAACCTTTATGCATTACTTTTCCTACACTAGAAAATAATGCTACTTTTGAGCTTAAATCTGGATTAATTCACTTATTACCCTCCTTTCATGGTCTTGCAGGTGAGGAACCGAATAAAAACTTGATGGAATTCCATGTGGTTTGCACGAGTATGAAGCCTCATGGAGTGACAAAGGAGCAGATTCAGTTGAGAGCTTTTCCTTTCTCTTTGAAAAGTGCTGCTAAGGATTGGCTATACTACTTGCCCTCTGGGTCTATCACAACGTGGACAGAGATGAAAAGGATCTTTCTGGAGAAATATTTCCTAGCATCTAGAGTTGTGAACATCTGGAAGGAAATCTATGGAATCAAGAAATACTCCTGAGAATCACTACATGAGTACTGGGAGGGTTCAAGAAGCTTTGTGCTAGCTGTCCGCAGCACCAGATAAGTGAAAATCAATTGATAAAATTTTGCTATGAAGGTTTGTTACATCATGACAGGAGTATGCTAGACGCAGCCAGTGGAGGAGTTTTTGTGGACAAAACTCCGGTACAAGCAAGGAATTTGATAGAGAGTATGGCTGCCAATTCTCAACAATTTGGCACCATCAGAAATGAGAATGTACCAAAGAAGAACACCGAGGTAAATGTCTCTTTCCTTGAGCAGCAATTAATTGAATTAACATCTCTTGTGCGTTAGATGGCTGTAGGGAATGGACAGATTGCAAAATCATGTGGGATTTGTGCTGCTTTGGGACATGCTACTGATATGTGTCACACACTTCAAGAAGAATCGGTTAAACAAGTCAATGCCACTGGAGGATTTCCCGGACCATCACAGCGGAAATATGATCCCTATTCCAACACATACAATCCTGGTTGGAAGGATCATCCAAATTTAAGATATGGGAACCCTCAAGCAAATCAATCGAGGCCTCAAACACCACCGCACAATCAAGCATATAGGCCACCGCACCCTCAACAACAGCAGCGACCTCAGATACCAACACCAGGTGAGTTTCTTGAAAATATCGTTAAGGATCTTGCAACTAATACTGTAGCTTTTAAACAGGAAACAAGAGCAAGTATCCAAAACTTGAACACCCAGATGGGACAGCTCACCACCGCCATTAATAAACTAGAAGCACAGCATTCCAATTCTTTACCTTCTCAACCAATTCCGAACCCAAGAGAAAACGCAAGTGAAAACACTCTAAGGAATGGGAAGGAGTTGAAGATCAAGGAGAAAGAATTGGAGGCTTCACCCAAGGAGAAGCCACAAGAAGAACCGAAGGCGACTGATGGCAAAGCAACCAAGGAAGATGCGCCAAGAGGTAAGTTCCCTCCACTTTCTGAATAGAAGCCTGTTGCCCCTTTTCCCTTAGCACTTAAGAAATCTAGAAAAGATGAAGGGATAAAGGATCTTTATGAGACTTTTCGTAGATGTGAGGTGAATATTCCGTTGTTAGATGCTATTAAGCAGGTGCCTCGATACGCAAAGTTCTTGAAAGAACTGTGCACAGCAAAGAGGAAACAAACACTGAAGGGTTGTCAAAAAGTTGAACTTGGTGAGAACGTATCTGCTGTGATCCAACAAAAATTGCCCGCAAAATGCAAGGATCCAGGTATGTTTTCTATCCCATGTTGAACAAAACTGGAACTGTTATTCAATTAGCTGATAGGTCTAATGCATACCCTAGAGGAGTAGTAGAAGATGTACTAGTGCAAGTAAATGAATTGGTATTTCCTGCAGATTTTTATGTGCTAGACATGGAAAACGGTGATCATAATAGTCCTATTTTGCTAGGCAGACCATTCTTGAAAACTTCCATGACTAAAATTGATGTACACAGGGGCACACTTACTATGGAATTTGATGGCGAGGTTGTGAAATTTAATATTTATGATGCCGTGAAATTTCCTGACAGTGATGATTGCATTTTTTCTGTTGATATTGTGGATTACTTGGCCCAAGATTATTGTGAGTATGTAGGAAAAGATGATCTAGAGGTGGCACTCGTTGCACCCATTCAGCAGGAAGATGGAATTGGAATCAGTGAAGAATTAAAAGAGATTGAGAAAATTCTGAACAATTCGCCTGAGCTACCTCAGTCAGGTAATGTATCTTATTTATCTCTACCAATCTCTAACACTAGGCGCCTTCCATCTGTTTTGCAGGCACCAGTGATTGAACTAAAGACGCATCCAAACCGTCTTAAGTATGTTTTCCTTGGAGAAGGAGAAACATTACCAGTCATCATCTCAAATAGTTTGGAAGCCGATCAAGAGGAACTGTTAGTCAAAGTATTGCAAGAGCATAAAACTGCTATTGGATGAACCATAGCAGACATCAAGGGAATTAGTCCTTCTACATGCATGCACAGAATTTTGATGGAGGATGGAGCGAGTCCCTTGCATCAGCCACAAAGGAAGTTGAACCCACCCATGATGGAGGTGGTCAAAGCTGAAATTCTAAAACTACTTGAAGTTGAGGTCATCTACCCAATTTCTGATAGTCAATGGGTCAGTCCGGTCCAAGTGGTACCCAAGAAAACCGGAATTACTGTGGTGAAAAATAAGGATGAAGAGATGGTTCCCACCAGTATTCAAAATGGGTGGAGGGTTTTTATTGATTATAGGAAGCTGAATGCCGGAACCCGAAAGGAACACTTTCCTTTACCCTTTATTGATCAAATGATTGAACGTTTAGCATGTCACCCTTATTATTGTTTTTTTGATGGGTATTCTGGTTATTTTCAGATTGCTATTGCTCCAGAGGATCAGGAAAAGACGACATTCACTTGCCCGTTTGGCACCTTTGCATATCGACGAATGCCTTTTGGACTCTGCAATGCACCGGCCACTTTCCAACGGTGTATGGTTAGTATATTTTCAGATTTCATTGAGCATATCTTAGAAGTTTTTATGGATGATTTTACTGTCTATGGTGATTCATTCGAAAACTGTCTGTCTAACCTTGCACTTGTCCTTAAGAGGTGTGTCGAAACCAACTTAGTTTTAAATTCTGAAAAATGTCACTTTATGGTTGGGCAAGGTGTTGTATTGGGGCATGTCGTTTCATCTAAGGGAATAGAGGTAGATAAGGATAAAATTGATATTATTCAGTCTCTCCCTTATCCCACATGTGTGCGAGAAGTGCGTTCTTTTCTTGGCCATGCAAGTTTCTACAGGAGGTACATTCAGGATTTCGCCAAGATCGCATCCCCCATGTGCAAGCTGTTGCAAAAAGATGTACCGTTTGAGTTTGATGGACCATGCAAAATATCTTTTGATAAACTCAAAGACTCCTTGACATCTGCACCAATAATCCAACCACCGGATTGGAGCAAGCCATTCAAGATTATGTGTGATGCCAGTGACTATGCAGTTGGAGCTGTTTTAGGCCAAAAAGTTGGGAAAGCATCGCATGTTATATACTACGCCTCGCGTATCCTGAATGATGCTCAACGGAACTACTCCACTACTGAAAAGATGATTTTAGCTGTAGTTTTTGCATTATAAAAATTTTGCTCTTATTTACTTGGTGCTAAAGTTATTGTCTATTCTGATCATGCAGCTCTTCGCTTTCTAATGGCGAAGAAGGAGGCAAAACCAAGGCTGATACGATGGATACTACTTTTGAGCGAATTTGATGTGGAAATCAAGGATAAAAGAGAGACCGAGAATCGAGTTGCTGACCACTTGAGTCGCCTAGTTCATGTTGATGAGAAGCTGAATTTGCGATAAGAATTTCCTGATGAGCAATTATTTTCAGCAAGCGCCGAATTACCCTGGTACGCAAATATTGTTAATTATTTAGTGACTAAAGGGGTTCCTTCTGAATTTTCTAAGGCGCAAAGGGACAAAGTGCGGAGCGATGCAAAGTATTATGTATGGGATGATCCATACTTGTGGAAACACTGCGCTGATCAAGTTATACGTCGATGTGTACCCGCGAGCAAGGTAATCCCTATCCTCACGTTTTGTCATTCATATGCATGTGGTGGCCATTTTGGAGCGAATAGGACAACAAGAAAAGTGTTAGATTGTGGATTTTTCTGGCCTTCTTTATTTCGAGACGCTTACGTGTTCTGTAAATCGTGCGCTCAATGCCAAAAGACATGTAATATCTTCCAACGTAAGGAGATGCCCCAACAACCTATTTTAGTTTGTGAAATCTTTGATGTTTGGGGCATCGACTTCATGGGGCCTTTTCCTAGTTCATATGGGTATATATATATATTGCTTGTTGTGGACTATGTCTCGAAATGAGTGGAAGCAAGGGCCACCCGTACTGACGATTCTAAAGTTGTTGCAGAGTTTATCAAGCATAACCTTTTCTCTAGGTTTGGAATCCCGAGAGCCATCATCAATGATAGAGACACACACTTCTGCAACCGAACTGTGGATACTTTGCTTAAAAAGTACCATGTGATGCATAGGATCTCCACTGCATACCACCCACAATCCAACGGTCAAGCTTAGGTATCGAACAGAGAAATTAAATCCATCCTAGAAAAGACCGTAAATCCGACAAGAAAGGACTGGAGCTTGCGTTCGGATGACGCTTTGTGGGCGTATAGAACCGCGTTCAAGACGCCGATTGGAATGTCTCCATATCGGTTGTTTTTTGGAAAACCATGCCATCTGCCAGTGGAATTGGAGCATAAAGCCTATTTTGCTATAAAAAACTTTAACATGCAGATGGATGAGAGTGGCGAGCACCGAAAGCTGCAAATGCAAGAATTGGAAGAAATCCGCAATGATGCTTACGCCAGCTCCAAGATTTACAAGGACAAAACAAAGGCCTTCCACGACAAGATGATCTCTAGACGGAACTTCAAAGTCGGTCAGAAAGTGTTGCTCTATCATTCACGACTTCGGTTATTTCCAGGTAAGTTACGTTCACGTTGGAATGGACCGTTTGTTGTAAATAATGTCTTCCCTCATGGTGCAGTCGAAATTCAAAGCTTGGACACATCCAAAACATTCAAGGTGAATGGCCACCGGCTTAAACACTACTATGAAGGAATCCAAGCGAACGTAGGAGGAGACGAGCATGATATTACTCTAGATGCTCTGCCAAATGTTGACTAAATCGCGGCAAGCAATTGAGCTATAGACTGACTGCAAATTTAGCGCTGACTGGGAGGCAACCCAGTGTTTATTTCCCTTCTGCTTTTATTTACTTTTATTGTGTTTTGGTTTATTTTTTTTTATTGCTTTCTTTTGTTTTTCGGAAAATTTTGGAAAATTTTACAAATTTTTTTTTTAGCATTTTGCGCTCGATCGCACGTACTCACGCGATCGAGCGCATGTTAATTCACTAGTTCTCTGCCCGGAATTTTTTTAGGGCGCACTCGATCCTGCGTACTCACGCGATCGAGCGCGCTATCCTGAGCGTGTTTTTTATTCTCTTTTCTTTCTTTTTCCCCTCACTTTTTCTTCCCCCTTTACTCGGTTTCCTTAGAACCCTAAATCCCCAATTTTTGAATTTTGCCAATCTTCACAAATTTTTCTTCATACATTGCAGACATCATTCCAAGGATTGAAATCATCATCCTTCCTCTCCTCTCCACTTCTCCAGCGCCTGATTTTGCTCAAAAACACCGGCATTCTTAGTGCATGCCAAGTGTTTGATATATTGCCCCGATCAAGTTTCTTGCTCTTCTAACAACATCATGGGCCCGAAACGCACTCGAGAGCGCGGCGAATCTTCTCGCCAAGGAACAAACGATACCCACGATTAACTCAACCTTTCCGGCCGATTCATAAACCAAGCGGCTCGAGAAAGGTACGATCATGCGAAAATCCATCGCTCCCCTATTACTGAGAGGGGTTTTGACATAGAGGCTTACGACAGCGATGTGGCTAACCAAGTCATGAATCGTGGGTGGGAAAAATTTTCTCGACAACCGTCTCCGGCTATTGTCCCTATTGTGAGGGAATTTTACGCTAATGCTGCGGAGCGCGCGGATAGTAAGGCCTTCGTTTGAGGCATTCTGGTTTCATATTCTCCCCAAGATCTGAATAGCCTTTTGGAGACGCCCGATGTCGATGATAGTTTGTACCAGAGCATAGCTTTCGCTCTGGATTTGCACGAGGTCATTCAGCAAATATGCATGGCAGGGGTAGCCTGGCAGGATCCTGTTACGTTCAAGTGCTTTAAAGGGAAATATCTGCTGATCGATCCGGCCACTTGGTACATTTTTGTCGCCCAACGTCTGATGCCCATTTCACATACGAGTGAAGTGAATATTGAGCGTGCTGTGCTCCTCTATGCTCTTGATCTCAATCTGCCGATCAATGCGGGCCGAGTGATTCACGCACAGATGCGGCATTCCATCGCTACAAGGACATAGACTCTTTTCTTTCCAATGATCATCACGCAGCTATGCTTGCGTGCCGGTGTGCCACATCGACCCGACGAGGAATGGCTGCCACCCATGCGCCCCATTGACAGTGCGACCATCAATGCTAAGCGTGCCTATCGGATGAGCCAATTCATAGTGGACGATCGATTCATGCCGGTCCCCAATCCAGTACGCCCTCCGCCACTCCCCCGCGGAACTACTACTGTCACTGTTAGGGAGTTGGCCCACCAGGCTCAGTATCAAAATGCCTTCAATGCCGCTGTAGCCTCGAATTTT
The DNA here is from genome assembly GCF_033568475.1 of Henckelia pumila. Taxonomy (NCBI): domain Eukaryota; kingdom Viridiplantae; phylum Streptophyta; class Magnoliopsida; order Lamiales; family Gesneriaceae; genus Henckelia; species Henckelia pumila. The sequence goes on along the minus strand of NC_133123.1, from coordinate 185,362,109 downwards.
CAGGCCTCGGACTTCATTTGCCGAGGCATTTCAGAGCGACTCGGGATCGACCCTACCACGCTTCCACCGTCTGTCCCCTTTCCACAGCCTTCCGACTTTCAAGGCACCGATCCTGTCCTTCCCCCCGATCATGAAGAGGAAGACACCGCCCGGCGACCATTGAACCAGGGGAGTTTCATTTTACTTTTTTTCATAGCATTTTGTTTACGTTGTTAGGTTGTGTTTTGTGTTAGCATGCATTGGGGACAATGCTTAGTTTAAGTGTAAGTGTGTGTGTGTGTGTGGGGGGGGGGGGGGTTTGCATTGCATGCATATTGTTTCCTTTGTTTGTATTGCATTCTCATGTCGTGTTATTAAATAGTAATATGCTTTTGTCATTTGTGTTGTTTGTGTCTTGTAATGCATGAGTTGGGGATGAGATTTTAGCCTATGATGAGATGGTTGAAAAAATGATGAATTTTTTTTACAAATTTTCACTCTTTATCAGATATGAGAAACCGTAGGTTGTTTGTTGAATAATCTTAAGCACGCATGTCTAACAGGTGAATTGTAGCGATATATTAGATATCGTGGATGTCTGTTGGACCATTGCACGACAATAGGTATTTGTGGAACATGATAAGTTCTTGAATCTTGATGATTTCTTTGATATGGCATACACTTTCTTGGGCGCACCTTAAATTTTTTGTTCTATGAAAAAGAAAAACTCCATCCGGGTTGCAAGCAAGATGTTTGAAATCCTATTCATCTTGTTTGTGGCTAAGTATGCGGATTAAATGGGGTTACAAATTTGAAAAGTTTTAAAATACAATTCCATCCGGGCTTGGAATGTGAATGAAATTCTATTCATTATTTCCTAGCTAAGTTTGGGTACCTAATGGGATTGTAGTTCCATCCGGGCTATGGACGAGGGGATTGAAATACGAATCTTATCTAGTTATAGCTAAGTATGCGGGTAATTATTAGGACTTTAAAATTGTCGGGTGCAAAATCCGACGGTGCGTAATTATTCTCAAGGGAGTTGTGTTGTGTTGAAGGATTGTTGAGTGGAGGGTTCTTTATTGTGAGACTTACACTAAATTGTTTTGTGTCGGCGAACAGTCTTGAGACTTTGTCTTTTGAAGTTGCATGTAACTGGGATAACATGATACACACACACGTTCGCATTCGACTGAAGGTGTATAATTGATGATTGAGAGTAGCTATGAACTTGTTTTAGATAAAAAGTGGTTTTCTCTGAGGCTATGTTGTGCATGCTCATCTTTGCTTATGTATTTGTTTTGCTTCTTTTTGTTTTGCATGACTTGCTCGAGGGCGAGCAAGGTTTAAGTGTGGGGGCATTTGATATTCGTGTTTTGTTTGCATATTTTGTTGTTATTTTGTTAGTAGTTTGCATGCATTTATTTGTTTTTTGTTCATGTTTTATCTTAGTTTTGTATTTTGCATGCATTTACATTCATAACATACTTCCGGGTTTAATGTGTCGGAGATTTCAAGTTGAAGAAAAAAGGACAGATTTCTGGTGAATTTTCATGCGCTCGATCCCACGTACTCATAGGATCGAGCGCGGCATCTGAATTATGAAGACAGTGGACACTCCATTTTCCACGCGCTCGAGCGGATGTACTCGCGCGATCGAGCGCGGCCGAGAAGTTTCTGTTGGATAACTGGCGAGTTCCCAGACCAATTACGATTGATACCCGGTGCAGCGGAAGTTTAAAAATTTTTCATGGAACGTTTCCATGATATGGGTATCAACCGTTCATCAATTGAATTACATGTGTGTGTAAAATTTAAATAACAATTAAATAAATTTTACCTCAAATCTCGCAACGAGATTAATGGACACCAACAGAACAATTCTGCTCTTGTTGTCTCTCCCTGGAACCGATGAACGCCTTCAATCAGGTCCACGAACAGAGGTTTAATCCCTCTGATAGATTGCACTAGAAAATCTATCAGAAGTTTTCTGCGAAGAGAATAAACGAATCTGATTCGTTATTCCTGACTGCGATTCAAAATCACAGACCGAAATTTCTCAGGCAGAGGGGGAGGGTTCGGCCGATTTGTTGAGAGAGAGGCTAGGGTTCGATTTTTGCTCTGTCTCAAAAATTATGACCTGTTGTGTGTAATTTCTGTACTGAAATAACTTATTTATAATGCAGGCCACTAACACCTTAGGGCCCATTAGTCATAAGCTGGGGCCCGACAAGCAAAGCCCGCTCGGTCAGAAATTAATATAAAATTCATCGTGACTCCGATTGATGAAACGATTTCACCAATGTGCACAGAAACCATTTCTGCACGTTTTAAAGTCAAAATAAATTTTCCTGAATCCGAATTCAGTGGTTTCCAAAAATGTCCATCCCTATGTCATTTTAGGAAATCCTACTCCCTTACTCTTATTTAAGAAGTCCAACTCCTTAGTTCATTAAATTTAACTCTTTAAATTTAACTATCTCAACGGGGATTAAAACTCCATTACACTGTGTGACCCTCAATGGTTCAGGGATACAGCTAGCCGTGGGCTCACAACTCCTTGTGACTCGGAACAACACTTTCCGACTTGCCCAACGAATCATGGTAAAGCGCCTAGCAACATCGCCCCATGATTCCCTAGGTATCACTGATAGTGCCTACAAGAACCAGTAGATTTTGGTTAACGTACAGTACGGTCCCTTCATCCATATATCCCGATCGAATCAACAACCATTGGTATATCGAGAGTCGCTCAAGATTCGATAACTATGCAATACATCTTGAAGATCAAATTAGTGACATCGCATGTGCTACTAAGAAACCATTTCTTAAATCACATCAATTACTCTGGCCAGAGATTTATCACACTAATATCTCCTCAGATCGCATAGGATATCCACACTCGCAAGTATGTGGTGAATCCTTGACAACAATGCATTGACTCCTATATGTGTCGTAACTGTACCCAATCTCGACACCTGATGACCCCCTCAGAGTCGGTAAACGAGTCAAAGCACAGTACTAGCATATAGAGTCTCCATGATGTTTCAAGTCGTAAGGACTAATGGTGTACAACCAAAACCGCGGACTTTATCCACTCGATAAGTGATAACCACTTGGAAAGTCCGGATAGGGTAGTTCGACTATTCATCCTATGAATATCCATTTGCATGCTTCGAACATCTCCATGTTCCCTACCAATGAAACGTGGTACTCCGCATCGCAAATGCTAGTCTCAAACTCGAGCGATCCTTATCCTTATTATCGGACGGCTCAATCGACTAGGAACGGTTTTAGAATATACAGTGACTATAAGATGTATTTCATGATAGACATCTCCATGTTCTACCACATCTTACATACACTATAGTATATTCAAGGTCTTTATCAAAACAACAATAGTATATCACAATATAACAATATGAAGTAATATAAAGTCATTGCCATAAAAGTGTAAATAATATTAAACAAAAGATTGTTTATACAAAGAGTCAACAAAGCCCATAGCCACACAGTTGGCTCACTGGGCACCCACTCTTACAATCTCCCACTTGCCCTATAGCCAACTAGTCATACTACGTAGACCCATTGCTTCGCGATGTTTGTCAAACAATGGTCCTGGCAAAGGCTTAGTAAGTGGATCAGCGATATTGTCTGCAGAGGCCACTCGTTCGACACTGATGTCTCCTCTTTCCACAATCTCCCGGATTATGTGGTATTTCCTCAGTACGTGTTTGGATCTTTGATGAGACCTTGGTTCATTTGCTTGAGCAACGGCACCCGTGTTGTCGCAGTACACCGGGACTGGACCAACAAATTCAGGAATGACGCCCAACTCTTGGACGAAATTCCTCATCCAAACGGCCTCTTTAGCAGCAGCTGATGCTGCAATGTATTCAGCCTCAGTGGTGGAATCCGCTGTGGTGTCCTGCTTGGAACTCTTCCAAGAGACAGCACCGCCATTGAGCATGAACACAAATCCAGAGGTTGACTTCGAGTCATCCACATCACTTTGGAAGCTAGAGTCGGTATAGCCTTCCAGTTTGAGTTCTCGTCCTCCATAAACCATGAACATATTCTTAGTCCTTCGCAAGTACTTAAGAATGTCCTTCACGGCTTTCCAATGCATCTGACCAGGATTAGACTGATATCTGCTCGTGACACTCAGAGCAAATGCTACATCCGGTCTGGTAGATATCATCCCATACATGATACTACCTATAGCTGACGCATATGGTACATGTGTCATATTCTCTATCTCTGCATCAGTCTTGGGACACATAGACTTGGATAGAGAAACTCCATGACACATGGGTAGATGTCCTCTCTTGGACCCATCCATTGAAAACCGTTTCAATATGGTATCGATGTAGGTTGATTGAGTGAGTCCTATCATTCTCTTAGATCTATCCCTATAGATCTGTATCCCAAGAATGTAGGATGCCTCACCCAAATCCTTCATCGAAAATCTACCTGATAACCATATCTTTGTTGACTGCAACATCCCTACATCATTCCCAATGAGTAGGATGTCATCAACATAAAGTACTAAGAATGTCACCGCATCCTTAACTACTTTCTTGTACACGCAAGGTTCCTCCGGGTTCTTGATGAAACCAAAGTCTTTAATTGTTTCATCAAATTTCTGGTTCCAACTTCTTGATGCTTGTTTTAGACCATAAATTGATCTCTGAAGCTTGCATACCTTATGCTCGCTTCCCATGGATGTGTACCCCTCAGGCTGCTTCATATAGATTTCTTCCTTAATGTCTCCATTAAGAAAAGCAGTCTTCACATCCATTTGCCATATCTCATAGTCATACCATGCAGCTATGGCAATAAGGATTCTTATGGACTTGAACATTGCAACTGGTGAAAAGGTTTCGTCATAGTCAACTCCTTGCCTTTGAGTATAACCTTTAGCCACCAATCGCGCCTTGTAGGTCAATACCTTACCATCAGGCCCAAGCTTTCTTTTGTAGATCCATTTACACCCTATTGGAACAATTCCATCGGGAGGATCCACTAAAGTCCAGACTTGGTTAGTATGCATCGAATCCAATTCTGACTGCATAGCTTCAAGCCATAAATTCGAATCCGCATCAGAAATTGCTTCCTTGAAGCTTCTTGGATCACATCCAATGTCGGGTTCATCTTGACCCTCTTCAAGAAGAAGACCATATCGAACTGGAGGTCTAGAAGTCCTCTCGGATCTTCTAGGTGCAGGCGTGTCCAGCAATGGTTCCTGAGGTGTGGGATCGTTATTTTGTATTTCGGGTTCTTCTCGAACTTCTTCGAGTTCCATCATCTCGCCTTTCTTATCCAATAAGAACTCCTTCTCCAAGAAGGTGGCATTCCGTGAAACAAACACCTTTGTTTCAGCAGGATAATAGAAATAATATCCGATTGAATTCTTCGGATACCCCACAAAATAACACAAGCTGGATCGACTATCCAACTTATCTCCCACTGTCCGCTTCACGTAAGCAGGACATCCCCAAATCCTCAAGTATGAATACTTAGGAGCTTTGCCATTCCATAACTCGTATGGTGTTTTGTCCACTGCTTTAGTGTGGACGTTATTCAACAACAATACCGCCGTTTCAAGCGCATAGCCCCAAAACGAAGGTGGAAGCTCAGTGAAGCTCATCATGGATCGAACCATGTCCAACAAAGTTCGATTACGACGCTCCGATACACCATTAAGCTGTGGTGTCATAGGAGGAGTCCACTGAGAGAGAATCCCATTCTCTTTTAGATAGTCCAAAAATTCGGTACTCAAGTATTCTCCACCTCGATCCGATCGAAGTGCTTTAATACTTTTACCTAGCTTGTTTTCTACTTCAGCCTTGAATTCTTTGAACTTTTCAAATGCTTCAGACTTATATTTCATTAAATATAAATACCCATACCTTGAATAATCGTCAGTAAAGGTAATGAAGTAGGTGTGGCCATATTGAGTCCCAACTCTAAATGGACCACAAACATCTGTATGGATCAAATCCAACAGATTTTGACTACGTTCAGGCTTCCCCTTAAAAGGAGATTTAGTCATTTTCCCTTTTAGGCAGGATTCACAAGTAGGTAGAGAGTTAATATCAGACATATCAAACATGCCCTCTCCCACTAGCTTGTTCATCCTCCTTGAGGAAATATGACCTAGTCTAGCGTGCCAAAGGTTTGCCGGGTTTTGACTATCGATTTTCCTTTTGTTTGTTGTCGCCGGTTTGTCAACATAATTCATTGGAACGTCTTTTAGTTTTAAGTTGTATAGATCGTTTTCAAATTGTCCATTTCCAATTAAACATTCATTCTTGTAAATATTGCAAATCTCATTCACAAAATTGCAAGAATAACCATTTCTATCTAGCATAGAAACAGAAATAATGTTTTAATTAAATCTGGAACAAATAAAACATCTATCAAAAGTAACTTAAAACCGTTCTGCAAAAAATAAATATTTCGCATAGCTATGGATTTAACTCTGGAACCATTCCCGAGCCTTGATTGGGTCTCACCCATCCTTAGCCTATTACTTCTTATCATCATTTGCAACTCATTGCAAATATGAGATCTACATCTGGTATCCAATATCCAAGAAGTAGTATTAAAAATATTTATTTCAATGTATAACATACCCTTTGCAGTTCGCAACTGCTCGAGGTATTCCTTGCAGTTACGTTTCCAATAACCGGGTTTCTTGCAGTGATGGCAAACTTGTTTAGACTTGTCCAATTTTGTATGTAACATTTTGCCTTGAGATCATGGTCCAACCATTTCTCTAGTTACATCAGTCGGGGCTGTTTTCGGAGAAGCCTTTTCTAACACTTAGAAAATCCTTTCCGAACTTAGGACAATCTTAACTTATGGAATCATTCTGTATTTGTTTGCGCCAATAAGTTTGTTTTGTTGGAGAACAGAAATATGTGGATTACTGAGATAAAACAGACAATTATCGATGATTGTTTAAATAATTTACTAAGACATAAAATTGGCGAATTTTATTTTATGAATCTCACTCCCACTATTTTAACGATTTCACCACCCTCTAGTGAAAACGGGAAACTTTTTCCTTAGTGAGAACATGGAGTCCAATTGACAAACTTATGGTCCCGAATAATATCAGCCAACCATAATTCTCAAAAGGTAGAGCCCAATTGCTTCCTAAGCAACCCCCATGTATTTACCTCATGTCCAATAAGGGCCCAATAATATGACGCCGTTTAAAGTGACATGTCAAGATGACCCATCAATATTAAGTTGTGATGGACGGTCGCCATGTGGATCCCCCAATAATATGAGCCGATCCCATGGGAGTTCCACCCAACTTACAACATTTGTCGATCCAATGTACAGCTTTCCGACGGACGGGCCCCCCCAATAATATGAGCCGGACCGTATCCGCGGGTAGCATCACATACATTGACCGTTGATGGAAGGTAGGAACATTTAAACAATATTTAAATTTCCTTTATTTATCTTGATATAAATTTTAAATCATATTTAAAATGAGGGATTTTATTTATAAAAATATTTGTCTCATCATATTTAATTTATTGCATGCATTGCCGGATTCACGCAATTTATGTCTAAACATGCATACAATCATAATATCACATATTATATAGGATGATCGATTCCATTTCTAATTGACCCGTGGTTGCCAATCACGGGTCTTAGTCCAATCCTAGGTAATATGCAGTATGCAAATGCAATCCTATTACATATGCTTCCAATTTACATTTCTTCAGTCTTCATTGTCTGCTGGGCCCACCATCTTCAAATCTTGATCTCCCACTAAATCTAATGTATTTACAATAAATAACAATGACAAGTAGGGGATACATTTTTAGGGGGTGGGAACGGGCTATAAACCAAGCCCACTTTTATTACATATGACATTCATATCGGGCCATAAACCAGGCCCATTAATAAAACCAACAACAATAAAGACAAAATGTAAATTCCTAACATACACCTACAAAATTGGTCATGGCAATCGATCATCCTTATCCAATAACATTTAATTCAAAATTAATTTATTGGATAACATGCTGTGGCAATTCAAATTTAAACAAGATAAAATCATATTTTATATATAAAATCACATTTCACATATAAAATCATATTTTATCTCCATATCAAATAAAATCATATTTTATCTATAAAATCCAATTTTACAAATAAAATCATATTTTATCTAATATATCATAAGATCATATCTTATCATCAATTGTACCAAAATAATTGATTTCAAAATTCAATTTACGGATAAAATATTAAAATTTTCCAAAAATTCAAATTTATCCAAAATCAATTTTAAAATTTACGGACTCGAACAATTCGATCCGAAATCTCGTGAACCAATCAAAAACAATTTTTGACCGGACCAAAAATAAAATTTTAACATATTAAAATTAATTTTTAATAAAATATTAATTTTTCCCGCGGGCCACCCGGGACACTCCCGGGTTGGCCCGCACCCGGGGCGCGGGCCGGGGCAGCCCGGCTGCCCCCTTAGGGCAGCAACGCTTGCTGCCCTGGCGGCGCCTGGCGCCGCCGCTGGGCGGCGCTGTGCGCCGCCCTGGGCGGCGCCGAGCGCTGCCCTGCGCAGCGCCCAGCGCTGCGCTGGGCAGCGCCGTGCGCCGCCCTGGGCGGCGACGGTCGCCGCCCTGGGCGGCGCCGTGCGCCCACGGCGCCGCCCCTGGGGGCAGCGACCATCGCTGCCCCCTCCGGGCAGCGATCCAATCGCTGCCCGGGTTTCGCCCCCGGAAAAAAAAAAAAAAAATTTTTTATTAAAAATATTTATTTTGTTTCATAAACCGAGACTCAAAAATTTTGTACAATTGATTAATTCAATCGATTGATCTGAGCAACCTGGCTCTGATACCACTGTTGGAAAACTGGCGAGTTCCCAGACCAATTACGATTGATACCCGGTGCAGCGGAAGTTTAAAAATTTTTCATGGAACGTTTCCATGATATGGGTATCAACCGTTCATCAATTGAATTACATGTGTGTGTAAAATTTAAATAACAATTAAATAAATTTTACCTCAAATCTCGCAACGAGATTAATGGACACCAACAGAACAATTCTGCTCTTGTTGTCTCTCCCTGGAACCGATGAACGCCTTCAATCAGGTCCACGAACAGAGGTTTAATCCCTCTGATAGATTGCACTAGAAAATCTATCAGAAGTTTTCTGCGAAGAGAATAAACGAATCTGATTCGTTATTCCTGACTGCGATTCAAAATCACAGACCGAAATTTCTCAGGCAGAGGGGGAGGGTTCGGCCGATTTGTTGAGAGAGAGGCTAGGGTTCGATTTTTGCTCTGTCTCAAAAATTATGACCTGTTGTGTGTAATTTCTGTACTGAAATAACTTATTTATAATGCAGGCCACTAACACCTTAGGGCCCATTAGTCATAAGCTGGGGCCCGACAAGCAAAGCCCGCTCGTTCAGAAATTAATATAAAATTCATCGTGACTCCGATTGATGAAACGATTTCACCAATGTGCACAGAAACCATTTCTGCACGTTTTAAAGTCAAAATAAATTTTCCTGAATCCGAATTCAGTGGTTTCCAAAAATGTCCATCCCTATGTCATTTTAGGAAATCCTACTCCCTTACTCTTATTTAAGAAGTCCAACTCCTTAGTTCATTAAATTTAACTCTTTAAATTTAACTATCTCAACGGGGATTAAAACTCCATTACACTGTGTGACCCTCAATGGTTCAGGGATACAGCTAGCCGTGGGCTCACAACTCCTTGTGACTCGGAACAACACTTTCCGACTTGCCCAACGAATCATGGTAAAGCGCCTAGCAACATCGCCCCATGATTCCCTAGGTATCACTGATAGTGCCTACAAGAACCAGTAGATTTTGGTTAACGTACAGTACGGTCCCTTCATCCATATATCCCGATCGAATCAACAACCATTGGTATATCGAGAGTCGCTCAAGATTCGATAACTATGCAATACATCTTGAAGATCAAATTAGTGACATCGCATGTGCTACTAAGAAACCATTTCTTAAATCACATCAATTACTCTGGCCAGAGATTTATCACACTAATATCTCCTCAGATCGCATAGGATATCCACACTCGCAAGTATGTGGTGAATCCTTGACAACAATGCATTGACTCCTATATGTGTCGTAACTGTACCCAATCTCGACACCTGATGACCCCCTCAGAGTCGGTAAACGAGTCAAAGCACAGTACTAGCATATAGAGTCTCCATGATGTTTCAAGTCGTAAGGACTAATGGTGTACAACCAAAACCGCGGACTTTATCCACTCGATAAGTGATAACCACTTGGAAAGTCCGGATAGGGTAGTTCGACTATTCATCCTATGAATATCCATTTGCATGCTTCGAACATCTCCATGTTCCCTACCAATGAAACGTGGTACTCCGCATCGCAAATGCTAGTCTCAAACTCGAGCGATCCTTATCCTTATTATCGGACGGCTCAATCGACTAGGAACGGTTTTAGAATATACAGTGACTATAAGATGTATTTCATGATAGACATCTCCATGTTCTACCACATCTTACATACACTATAGTATATTCAAGGTCTTTATCAAAACAACAATAGTATATCACAATATAACAATATGAAGTAATATAAAGTCATTGCCATAAAAGTGTAAATAATATTAAACAAAAGATTGTTTATACAAAGAGTCAACAAAGCCCATAGCCACACAGTTGGCTCACTGGGCACCCACTCTTACAGTTTCAAAACAATGAGATCGCATATTTTGATGCGCTCGAGCGGGCTAGCCTGTTCGGGAATTTTATTTTAATTTTTGAAAGTTTGTTATTTTGGACTCTAGGCTTTATTAGGTTTTTGAATTCCGTTTTTGAGAGAGGGATCAGACTTTAGACATTCTCTCTTGGCGGCTAGGTTTTATTTTACATCTCTCTTTCAAGTTTTCTTCTCTTTTTTTGAATTTTTATTGATTTTATGATAACTCGTTGTAGCTAAACTTTTATACTTGGTTGAGGGAGACAAAACCTTGATATAATTTATTCATGAGATTCGATTTGCAGTGTTTAATTCTTGTTAAGTACATATATTTGATCTCTTTGATTTTATGTTTGTATGCGAGATTTTAGGATTGGCCATCTTAGGATTTTGTTTTACAAGCTATAGCTAAATTAGAGTTCGAATCCGTAATTGTTTGAATTAACTAATTTGCGAAGCAACAACGTTTGATATTTCTGCTGTTGAATTTATTTAATCGTAGGATCAAGTATTGACTAGGCTAAATACAACCGTTGGTGTTTGTGTTGTCTAGGTTCGCCAATTTTACTAGTTTGAATGCTACCGTAAATTTAAATCTAGATCGCTGGAATCTTAATTTATTGGTAAGGGTTAATCTAGAATGTTGTTTTCTAATTAGCTAAACTTAAGGTGAAACAGGAATTTGATTTCCAATTATGAATATTTGATAGGATTAATTATTTTTAGGGAATCGATGATTGAATGAATGAATATCAAGGGTGCAGTCGACTGATACCAAGTCTCGTCTCTTATTGATTTCTCTAGTTGAATTGTTATTCTTGCATGATAGTGATAATTTAAATTTTAATTGCTTAAAATTTTCAGTAGTCAATCTCAAATATCAAAATCCCCTTTTATTTATTTTCAGTATTTTTAAGAACACAATTAAAATTTGCCTTTCCTCGTGGGAACAATCCCTACTCGCACTACTGCATTTTTCATTGTTAATTCTGAGTTGGGTTAATTTGGGTACGACACGACTAAGCGCTAACAATACCTATTTGCCTTGAAGATTTGAGAGCATGTTAAATAGAGATTGAAGATCGAAGATTGAAAGCTTGTTGCTCTCGTGTTTTGGCATCTAGGGCCAACTCCTTGCTTTGATTTTATTATTCTATCTTGCATAGAATTTTAGGAGTTTCTTTATTATTTATTTTCTCACATGTTTTGAGAAAATTGAGTTTGACAATAGTTCATTAGTTTTAGTGTTTTGTAAACTCTTTGATTATTTTTCTAGTGAAAGTTTTGCCCTGAGGCTTGCAAGAGTATTGTATACTCTTGCTTAAATATCTGAGTCTATTTATTTGGTTGCTTATTTATTTTATTCACGTTTTTAATATTTTCCGCTGTATATTACTTGAGGTGTTATTGAAGGTGTTGTGAACACCTGGTGACAACACATAAATCTGTGTATGTGCAACCAATTATTTACTTTCAAGTGGCATTAGAGACATATTATTGATACACTAAGAACTGATCCTGATTTGTTTATTTTATTTCAGGGAATAATATGGACTAATCTACTACAGCTAATTCGTTTTTGAAACCTCTGGTTCTTGATGGCACGGATTATGCTTTGTGGAAGACAAGGATTAGATTTACGATCAAAGCTATGGATGAACGTGCATGGTAGAGTATACTTACTAGTTGGACTGCTCCAAAGATCGTGGACAAAGATGGTGACTATATCATAAAGCCAGAAACCACATGGACAACTGATGAGGCACAAATTTCAAGCTTTAATGCCAAAGCTATCACGCTATATTCTCTAGCATGGACATGAGGATGTTTGGCCTTATTGATGATTGTGTTACTGCCAAGGACGCATGGGATACTCTACAAGAGCATTGTGAAGGGTCTAAATGTGTCAAGAGAGCAAGGATGAGGCTGCTTAACTCAAAATTCGAGAATCTCTATATGAGCGAAGATGAAACTATTTCTGAATATGATCAGCATCTTTGAGAGTTAGTCACTGAAGCATTCACTCTTGGAGAACCAATTGCAAATGAAATACTTGTGAATAATTCCTTCAATCAATGCCTGAGAGATTCAATAGTAAAATTTGGGCGCTTGAAGAAGTAAAGGACATCTCAAAGATGAAGCTGACAGAACTGATAAGCATTCTTCAAGTGTTTGAGATGAATACTACTGCACAAAATAAGGACAAGGGAAATCGATAGCCTTTCAAGCTTCAAATGATTCATATGAAGATTATGTTCACTTTTGTCAAGAAGTTCTTCAATCTGATCTTGAGGATGATACGAATTCACTCATGACCAAGAAGTTCAATGATTATCTTAAGAGGATAAATGAGGCTAAGAAATCTGATCAAAAACTTAAGGCTCCAATGTTCTCCAACAAGCCATTAAGAATTGCTGGACCAGATCAATCACCAAAAAGGGTTCCTGATCCTCATAATCCTCGACTGATGTTTGAAGGGAAAAAGAAGCCTGTTTCAAAGAATTTGGACACTTTTTGTAACGCCCTGAATTTATCTGATTATGAGATTGATATTGATTTCCGAGATTATGAAAATCCAAGGATTAAATTGGAAGTATTGAATTTTTATCAGGGACTGAATAACAATTTTTGAATAATCAAGGATTGTTTTGCAAATAGTGGATTCTTGACCACTTGATATATAGATATTTATCTTCATCGAATTATCCTTCATTCACTCCTTCTCCTCCAACGCTTCGTCCTCCATTTTTATTCCAAACGTGAGTTTCAAACTTTTGGATTTTCTGATTCCCTCGATCCATCCGACAGAGTTCAGATTTTATCGTATATCCGCGATCACAGCTGCGAGGGATTCGTTCTACCGTAAGTTTTTACTTCGATCGATTATACTTCAATTTTTGGTTGTTGGAATCAAAATATTATTGGATATATCTGTTCTTGAGCTAGCTGAGATAGTATATCTAAGTCGGATCGGAAAAATAGCAGCGTTTGGATTTGTTATGATTTTTGGAAGATAATTCGAAAATGTAAATTTCTGGGATTTTGTATTTTCGCACGTTTTTGATGAAATTTGGATGAATTGATGTTTGTTGATTTTTGGTTAGCCGTTTATTAGTCGTTATGCCGCAGGTTTGATAATTGTTGAGTTTTGGAAGATTGATTGAGTTTGATATTGATTTGAGTTGTATGGATTGATCTTGAGTTGTAATCATCTTATTTCAGATTGGTTTGAGAGTTTTTGCACTCGGAGTTAGCATAATTTGAATCGTTGAAGAATTGATCGAGATTGGTAATGAGTTTTCCTTTAACTGTTTGAATTGTGATTGTAAAGATTTTGATTGAAATCTCTTGATATTGATTATCCAGATTTGGAGCACCTTTGAATCGAGAATAAGGTATAAGCTGACATCGATCGAATGTGATAGAATACTCGAGATTGATTTGATGCTCGAGTTCCCTAAATCACATATGAAAGAGTGGGTGCCCGGTGAGCCAACTTGTGGCTAAGGGCTTTGATGACTCTATGTATAAACAATCTTTTGTTTAATATAATTTACACTTTTATAATGGCGTTTACTTTATCTTTTATCATATTATTATGTTGTGACATACTATAAGATGTTTAGATGAAGACCTTGAATATACTATAGTGTATGTAAGATGTGGTGGCACATGGGGATGGCTATCATGAAACACATCTTATAGTCACTGTATATTCTAAACAGTTCCTAGTCGATTGAGCCGTCCGTTAATAGGGATAAGTATCGCTCGAGATTGAGACTAGCATTTGCGATGCCGAGTACCACGTTTCATTGGTATGGAACATAGAGATGTTCAAAGCATGCAAATGGATATTCATACGATGAATGATCGAACTACCCTATCCGGACTTTCCAAGTGGTTATCACTTATCGAGTGGATGAAGTCCACGTTTTTGGTTGTACACCATTAGTCCTTACTACTTGAAACATCATTGAGACTCTATATGCTAGTACTGTACTTTGACTCGTTTACCGACTCTATTGGGGTCATCAGGTGTCGGGATTGGGTACAGTTACGACACATATAGGAGTCGATGCTTTGTTGTCAAGGATTCACCACATACTTGCGAGTGTGGATATCCTATGCAATCTGAGGAGATATTAGTGTGACGAATCTCTAACCAGAGTACATGATGTGTTTTAAGAAATGGTTTCTTAGTAACACATGCGATGTCACTATTTGATCTTCAAGATGTATTGCATAGTTATCGAATCTCGAACGACTCTCGATTTACCAATTGTTGTTGATTCGATCGGGATATATGGATGAAGGGACCGTACTGTACGCTAACCAAAATCTATTGGTTCTTGCAGGAACTATCAGTGATACCTAGGGAATCATGGGGCGATGTTTCTAGACGCTCTTACCATGATTCGATGGGCAAGTCGAAAATTGTTGTTCCGAGTCACAAGGAGTTGTGAGCCCACGGCTAGCTGTATCCCTGAACCATTGAGGGTCACACAAGTAATGGATTTTTAATCCCCGTTGAGATAGTTAAATTTAAAGAGTTAAATTTAATGAACAAAGAAGTAGGACTTCTTATATAAGAGTAGAAGAGTAAGATTTCCTAAAATGACATAGGGATGGACATTTTTGGAAATCACTGAATTCGGATTCAGAAAATTTATCTTGACTTTAAAAGGTGCAGAAATGGTTTCTGTGCACATTGGTGAAATTGGTTTATCAATCTGAGTCACGATGAATTTTATATTAAATTCTGAACATGAGGGCTTTGCTTGTCAGGCTTGAACTTATGACTAATGGGCCCTAAGCTGTTAGCATCCCACATTATAAATAAGTTATTGCAGTACAGAAATTACATAACAGAGGTCACAATTTTCGAAAACCCTGGCTGTGTTTTATTAAAGTGGCCGCCCCCCTTCTCCTCTCTCTGCTCGAAAAATTCCAGCCTGTGAATTTTGAATTTGCAGTCTGGTTTAACGGATCAAATTCGTTAATTCTCTTCGTAGAAAATTCTGATAGATTTTCTAGTGCAATCTATCAGAGGGATTAAACTTCTGTTCGTGGACCTGATTGAAGAATTGTTCGTCCATCAGTTCCTGGGATATACAACAAGAGCAGAGTAATCTGTTGGTGTTCATAATCTCGTTTCGAGATTCAAGGTAAAAATTTATAATTTTTATTAATTTTTACACGCACAATTTAATCGTAAAGTTTTGATACCCATGATATGGAATTGTTCCATATAAAATTTTTAAACTTCCGCTGCACCGGGTATCAATTCTGATTGATCTGAACACCGAGTTTTCCAACAGTGGTATCAGAGCCAGGTTGCTCAGATCAAGCGATTAAATTAATCGATTGTACAAAAATTTTTAAGCCTCGGTTTTTGAAACAAAATAAATTTTTTTTTAAAAATAAAATTTTTCCGGGCAAAACACGGGCAGCGATTGGATCGCTGCCCAGCGCAGCGCTGGGCGCAGCGCAGGGCAGCGCACGGTGCTGCCCAAGGGGCAGCGACGGGCTGCCCGGCCCGAGCCCCTTTTGGGGCGCGGGCTGCCCGGGATCGTCCCGGGCGGCCCGGGAAAATTATTTTTAATTTTTTAATTAAAATTTTAATATGTTAAAATTCTATTTTTGGTCCGATCGAAAATTGTTTTTGATTGGTCCACGAGGCGTCGGATCGAATTGTTCGAGTCCAAAAATTTTAAAATTGATTTTTGGATAAATTTGAATTTTTGGAAAATTTATAGATTTTATCCGTTAAATCAGATTTTATGAAATTAATTATTTTTTGTACAATTGATGATAAGATATGATCTTATGGAAATATTGAATAAAATTTGATTTTATGTATAAAATAGGATTTTATATGTAAAATATGATTTTATTTGATAAAAAGATAAAATATGATTTTGTATGTAAAATAAGATTTTATATATGGAATATGATTTTATCCTTTTTAATTTGATTGCCATTGCATGTTATCCAATAAATTATTTTTGAATTAAATATTATTGGATAAGGATGATCGATTGCCATGACCAATTTTGTAGGTGTATGTTAGGGAATTTACATTTGTTTTTATTGTTGTTGGATTTATTAATGGGCCTGGTTTATAGCCCAATATGAATTGTCATATGTAATAAAAGTGGGCCTGGTTTATGGCTCGTTCCCACCCCTTAAAATGTATCCCCTACCTGTCATAGTTATTTATTGTAAATACATTAGACTTAGTGGGAGATGAAGATTTGAAGACGGAGGTGGGCCCAGCAGACAATAAAGACTGAAGAAATGTAAATTGGAAGCTCAATGTAATAGGATTGCATTGCATACCTGCATATTACCTAGGATTGGACTTGGACTCGTGATTGGCAACCACGGGTCGATTAGAAATGGAATCGATCATCCTATATAATATATGATATTATCGTTGTATGCATGTTTTAGACTAAATTTTATGAATCCCGCAAGCATACAAATTTTAAATGATGAGACAAATTTTCAAAATTAAAATCCCTCATTTTAAATATGATTTAAAATTGATATCAAGATAAATAAAGGAAATTTAAATATTGTTTAAATGTTCCTACCTTCCATCAACGATCAATGTATGAGATGCTACCCGCGGATACGGTCCGGCTCATATTATTGGGGGGGCCCGTTCGTCGAAAAGCTGTACATTGGATCGACACATGTTGTAAGTTGGGTGGAACTCCCATGGAATCGGCTCATATTATTGGGGGATCCACATGGCGACCGTCCATCACAACTTAATATTGATGGGTTATCTTGACATGTCACAATAAACGGCGTCATATTATTGGGCCCTTATTGGACATGAGGTAAAAACGTGGAGGTTGCTTTGGAAGCAATTGGGCTCTACCTTTTGAAAATTATGGTTGGCTGATATTATTCGGGACCATAGTTTGTCAATTGGACTCCATGTTCCCACTAAGGAAAACAGTTTTCCGTTTTCACTAGAGGGTAGTGAAATCGTTAAAATAGTGGGAGTGAGATTCATAAAATAAATTTTGCCTATTTTATGTCTTAGTAAATTAATTAAACAATCACTGATAATTGTCTGTTTCTTTTCAGTATTTCATAAAGATGAATTCGCGCAATCCACTATTCTCTATTCTCGAACAAAATAAGCTGACTGGCGCAAACTATACGGAATGGTTCCGTAAGTTGAAGATTGTCTTGACCTCGGAGAAGATGCTCTACGTGTTAGAAAAATCTCCTCCGAAGGAAGCACCAGCTGACATAAGTCCGGAAAAGTTGGCCAAACTTGATACATGGTGGGACCATGATATCAAGGCCAAATGCTATATGCAAGCTTCGATGTCTGATGAACTCCAGAGGCGATTTGAGGATACCGTGAATGCTGCTGACATTCACGTACAACTCAAGGAAATTTTTGGGGCTCAATCGAGAGCTGAAAGGTTCGCTACTGTAAAAGAGCTAATGACATGTCGCATGCGTGAAGGGACTTCGGTCTGTGATGATGGGGTACGAGTGATTTGGCTCATACAGAAGTTGGTAACGCTTGATTTGGTGTTGGAGCATGAACTCAATGTGGACTTATTACTTCTCTCTCTTCCTTCTTCGTTTGATAGTTTTGTGGTGAATTTCAATATGAACAAGATAGAGGCCTCCCTTGAAGAGATGGTCAATATGCTTGTAACATATGAAGCCACTTTAAAGAAAGATAAACCAGTTCTCTTGGTGGGCTCCTCTTCTTCAGCTAAAAAAGGGCCAAGTACAAAGGGTAAGAAACGTTCTGCCCCACCCAAGAAAACCGGACCCGAGAAGAAGAACAAGACAAAGGCTTCAAACATGGAAAAGTCCAAGGATGTTTGCCATCACTGCAAGAAACCCGGTCATTGGAAACGTAACTGCAAGGAATATCTAGAGCAGTTGCGAACTGCGAAGGGTATGTTCTATATTAAAATAAATGTTTCACTTAATACTACTTCTTGGGTATTAGATACCGGATGTGGATCTCACATTTGCAATGATTTGCAGGTGATGACAAGAAGTCGCAAGCTTAGAATGGGTGAGGCCCAGCTGAGGCTTGGAAATGGTTCTAGAGTTGAATCCAAAGCTGTGGGAGACGTTTATTTAATTTTGCAGAACGATTTTAAGTTACTTTTGAGATATGTTTTATTTGTTCCAGATTTGATTAAAAACATTATTTCTGTTTCTATGCTTGATAGAGATGGTTTTTCTTGCAATTTTGTGAATGAGATTTGCAATATTTACAAGAATGAATGTTTGATTGGAAATGGACAACTTGAAAACGATCTATATAACTTAAAATTAAAAGACGTTCCAATAAATTATGTTGATAAACCGGTAACAACAAACAAAAGGAAAATTGATAGTCAAAACCCGGCAAACCTTTGGCATGCTAGGCTAGGTCATATTTCCTCAAGGAGGATGAACAAGCTAGTGGGAGAGGGCATGTTTGATATGTTTGATATTAACTCTCTACCTACTTGTGAATCCTGCCTGAAAGGAAAAATGACTAAATCTCCATTCAAGGGAAAACCTGAGCGTAGTCAAAATCTGTTGGATTTGATCCATACAGATGTTTGTGGTCCATTTAGAATTGGTACTCAATTTGGCCACACCTACTTCATTACCTTTACTGATGATTATTCAAGGTATGGGTATTTATATTTAATGAAATATAAGTCTGAATCATTTGAAAAGTTCAAAGAATTTAAGGCTGAAGTAGAAAACAAGCTAGGTAAAAGTATTAAAGCACTTCGATCGGATCGAGGTGGAGAATACTTAAGTACCGAGTTTTTGGACTATCTGAAAGAGAATGAGATTCTCTCTCAGTGGACTCCTCCTATGACACCTCAGCTGAATGGTGTATCGGAGCATCGTAATCGAACTTTGTTGGACATGGTTCGATCCATGATGAGCTTCACTGAGCTTCCACCTTCATTTTGGGGCTACGCGCTTGAAACGGCGGTGTTGTTGTTGAACAACGTTCACACCAAAGCAGTGGACAAAACACCATACGAGTTATGGAATGGCAAAGCTCCTAAGTATTCGTACTTGAGGATTTGGGGATGTCCTGCTTACGTGAAGCAGACAGTGGGAGATAAGATGGATAGTCGATCCACCTTATGTTATTTTGTAGGGTATCCGAAGAATTCAATCGGATATTATTTCTATCATCCTACTGAAACAAAAGTGTTTGTTTCAAGGAATGCCACCTTCTTGGAGAAGGAGTTCTTATTGGATAAGAAAGGCGAAATGATGGAACTCGAAGAAATTCGAGAAGAACCCAAGATACAAAATAATGATCCTACACCTCAGGAACCATTGATGGACACGCCTATACTTAGAAGATCCGAGAGGACTTCTAGAACTCCTATTCGATATGGTCTTCTTCTTGAAGGGGATCAAGATGAACCCGACATTGGATGTGATCCAAGAAACTTCAAGGAAGCAATTTCTGATGCGGATTCAAATTTATGGCTTGAAGCTATGCAGTCGGAAATAGATTCGATGCATACAAACCAAGTTTGGTCTTTAGTAGATCCTCCCGATGGAATTGTTCTAATAGGGTGTAAATGGATCTACAAGAGAAAGCTTGGGCCTGATGGTAAGGTATTGACCTACAAGGCACGATTGGTGGCAAAAGGTTATACTCAAAGACAAGGAGTTGACTATGATGAAACGTTTTCACCAGTCGCAATGTTCAAGTTCATAAGAATCTTTATTGCCATAGCAGCATGGTATGACTATGAGATATGGCAAATGGATGTAAAGACTACATTTCTTAATGGAAACATTAAGGAAGAGATCTATATGACGCAGCCTGAGGGATACACATCCATGGGAAGCGAGCATAAGGTATGCAAGCTTCAGAGATCGATCAATGGTCTCAAACAAGCATCTAGAAGTTGGAACCAGAAATTTGATGAAACAATAAAGGATTTTGGTTTCATCAAGAACCCGGAGGAACCGTGCGTGTACAAGAAAGTAGTTAAGGATGCTGTGACATTCTTAGTACTTTATGTTGATGACATCCTACTCATTGGGAATGATGTAGGGATGTTGCAGTCAACAAAGATATGGTTATCAGGTAGATTCTCGATGAAGAATTTGGGTGAGGCATCCTATATTCTAGGGATACAGATCTATAGAGATAGATCTAAGAGAATGATAGGACTTACTCAAGCTACTTACATCGAAACCATATTGAAAAGGTTTTCAATGGATGGGTCCAAGAGAGGGCATCTACCTATGTGTCATGGAGTTTCTCTATCCAAGTCCATGTGTCCCAAGACTGATGAAGAGATAGAGAAAATGACACATGTACCATATGCGTCAGCCATAGGTAGTATCATGTATGGGATGATATCTACCAGACCGGATGTAGCATTTGCTCTGAGTGTTACGAGCAGATATCAAGCTAATCCCGGTCAAATGCATTGGAAAGCCGTGAAGGACATTCTTAAGTACTTACGAAGGACTAAGAAAATGTTCATGGTATATGGAGGAAGAGAACTGAAATTGGAAGGCTATACCGACTCTAGCTTCCAAAGTGACGTGGATGACTCGAAGTCAACCTCTGGATTTGTGTTCATGCTCAATGGCGGTGCTGTCTCTTGGAACAGTTCCAAGCAGGACACCACAGCGGATTCCACCACTGAGGCAGAATACATTGCGGCATCAGCTGCTGCTAAAGAGGCCGTTTGGATGAGGAATTTCGTCCAAGAGTTGGGCGTCATTCCTGAAGTTGTTTGTCCAGTCCCGGTGTACTGTGACAACACGGGTGCCGTTGCTCAGGCAAAGGAACCAAGGTCTCATCAAAGATCCAAACACATACTGAGAAAATACCACATCATCCGGGAGATCGTGGAAAGAGGAGACATCACTGTCGAGAGAGTGGCCTCTGCAGACAATATCGCTGATCCACTTACTAAGCCCTTGCCAGGACCATTATTTGACAAACATCGCGAAGCAATGGGACTGCGTAGTATGACTAGTTGGCTTTAGGGCAAGTGGGAGATTGAAATAGTAGGTGCCCGATGAGCCAACTTGTGGCTAAGGGCTTTGATGACTCTATAAACAATCTTTTGTTTAATATAATTTACACTTTTATAATGGCGTTTACTTTATCTTTTATCATATTATTATGTTGTGACATACTATAAGATGTTTAGATGAAGACCTTGAATATACTATAGTGTATGTAAGATGTGGTGGCACATGGGGATGGCTATCATGAAACACATCTTATAGTCACTGTATATTCTAAACAGTTCCTAGTCGATTGAGCCGTCCGTTAATAGGGATAAGGATCGCTCGAGATTGAGACTAGCATTTGCGATGCCGAGTACCACGTTTCATTGGTATGGAACATAGAGATGTTCAAAGCATGCAAATGGATATTCATACGATGAATGATCGAACTACCCTATCCGGACTTTCCAAGTGGTTATCACTTATCGAGTGGATGAAGTCCGCGTTTTTGGTTGTACACCATTAGTCCTTACTACTTGAAACATCATTGAGACTCTATATGCTAGTACTGTACTTTGACTCGTTTACCGACTCTATTGGGGTCATCAGGTGTCGGGATTGGGTATAGTTACGACACATA
This sequence comes from Henckelia pumila, assembly GCF_033568475.1. Taxonomy (NCBI): domain Eukaryota; kingdom Viridiplantae; phylum Streptophyta; class Magnoliopsida; order Lamiales; family Gesneriaceae; genus Henckelia; species Henckelia pumila. The sequence goes on along the minus strand of NC_133123.1, from coordinate 185,339,725 downwards.
TAGGAGTCGATGCTTTGTTGTCAAGGATTCACCACATACTTGCGAGTGTGGATATCCAATGCAATCTGAGGAGATATTAGTGTGACGAATCTCTGGCCAGAGTACATGATGTGTTTTAAGAAATGGTTTCTTAGTAACACATGCGATGTCACTATTTGATCTTCAAGATGTATTGCATAGTTATCGAATCTCGAACGACTCTCGATTTACCAATGGTTGTTGATTCGATCGGGATATATGGATGAAGGGACCGTACTGTATGCTAACCAAAATCTATTGGTTCTTGCAGGCACTATCAGTGATACCTAGGGAATCATGGGGCAATGTTGCTAGACGCTCTTACCATGATTCGATGGGCAAGTCGAAAATTGTTGTTCCGAGTCACAAGGAGTTGTGAGCCCACGGCTAGCTGTATCCCTGAACCATTGAGGGTCACACAAGTAAAGGATTTTTAATCCCCGTTGAGATAGTTAAATTTAAAAAGTTAAATTTAATGAACAAAGAAGTAGGACTTCTTATATCAGAGTAGAAGAGTAAGATTTCCTAAAATGACATAGGGATGGGCATTTTTGGAAATCACTGAATTCGGATTCAGAAAATTTATCTTGACTTTAAAAGGTGCAGAAATGGTTTCTGTGCACATTGGTGAAATTGGTTTATCAATCTGAGTCACGATGAATTTTATATTAATTTCTGAACATGCGGGCTTTGCTTGTCATGCTTGAACTTATGACTAATGGGCCCTAAGCTGTTAGCAGCCCACATTATAAATAAGTTATTGCAGTACAGAAATTACATAACAGAGGTCACAATTTTCGAAAACCCTGGCTGTGTTTTATTAAAGTGGCCGCCCCCCCCCCCCCCTTCTCCTCTCTCTGCTCGAAAAATTCCAGCCTGTGAATTTTGAATTTGCAGTCTGGTTTAACGGATCAAATTCGTTAATTCTCTTCGTAGAAACTTCTGATAGATTTTCTAGTGCAATCTATCAGAGGGATTAAACTTCTGTTCGTGGACCTGATTGAAGAATTGTTCGTCCATCAGTTCCTGGGATATACAACAAGAGCAGAGTAATCTGTTGGTGTTCATAATCTCGTTTCGAGATTCAAGGTAAAAATATATAATTGTTATTTAATTTTTACACGCACAATTTAATCGTAAAGTTTTGATACCCATGATATGGAATTGTTCCATATAAAATTTTTAAACTTCCGCTGCACCGGGTATCAATTATGATTGATCTGAACACCGAGTTTTCCAACAACATACATGCATGATTTCTTGTTCTTGTTTGAGAACTTGAATAGGTTGATTGATTATATGCACTTATTTGATATAATATGATTTTTTTTATTTGATTTATGGTTTAATGCATTGAGAATTATATATGCATTCATCTTGAGCCTAAATATTTGATTTCAGAGGGCAGAGCGGCCCAGTCGAATTAGACGTTTTGGGGTCTATAATCGAGTGGTCTAGGTTTTTGAGTTCTCCTAGTGTCAGAATTCTCCTTATAGTCGCACCAAAGTCTTGAGATTGGAGATACGTAACACCACCTCGATCGGGAGCGTCGGTGGGCTCGTTACGAGATCTTATCCTCGGGATCCCAAACGAAGAACCAAAATTCCTTTTGATTATCAGATTTGATAACCCTGATTTTAAAAACATGCATTCATTTATGTTATATCATGATTTTGATATGCTAATTGATATTTCATGTTTTGTCATTTTTACTGGGATTTATTCTCATCGGAGTTATCCGGCTGTTGTCTTGTTTTGTATGTGTACTTGGCAACATGTGGGACAGGATCGAGTCAGAGGCGACATGACTAGTTTGGGTTTGAATTATAGAAGGGGGGAATCGTTTTAGAAGTTGAATTGTAATTCGAACTTGATTTGTAATTTTGAATTTTAGCAAACCTTGAACGATGCATGTTTTTACGGCCCACCAGTAATCCATATAGAATATTCGTTCAACAAAGCGTCCAAATATTTATATATTATGCTTTTAAAAATTAATATATATAAACATATATACTAAAAAAAAATTTCAAATTTTTTGGGGGGGCCGTGGCCCACCTTCGCCCTATGGTGGGTCTGCCCCTGTTGTGGTTGGTTAAACTTGAGTTGTGTATGGAATGTTCAGATTTGAAATGCCTCAGTTTATTTCTGAATTTTAGCAGGGCACAGACCCCATGCTTACCTCCCTGCTTGGATCCGTGTACCTTCGCATTTGTATCTATTGTATTTTTGCTATGCACGGACCCCGTACATGCATCCATGCATGGTTTCGTGTGGTATGAATTCGAGAGAGAAATTTTGAAGTGTTGTGCACAGAGAGGGCACGGAGCACGTGTAGAAAACAGAGAGTTGATGTTTTAGTGTTATTTTTAAGCACGGACCTTGACACGGAGGTGGCACGGAGTCCGTGTACCTGGCAGCCTTTGAGCCTTGGCAACGTATTAATGCACAGACTTGAGCACGGAGGTGTGCACGGAGTCCGTGCATGTTTTTTAAAAAAAATCTTTACTTTATGCCCTGGCTTATTGTTGATGATGGAATGATTTATTCATGATTAGATGATTAGAACCGAGGTCCTCACATTAAGTGCTATCAAAGCGATAAGTTTCTTGGACTGAATTAGAAGTGAGCGGGGTAGATCGAGTCTGCTTGATTTAATTTATCTCATGTGATTGAATTCATTATTTGATTATTTGAATTTCATGCCAGCACGCTTTATTAATTGAGAAATATTTGAATTACATGATTTTTTGATTTAAATTGTAAAGCATGAACTATTTGAGATACAAATTGTAATTGATTCTTGATTTGAATTCAAATACTCTTGAGGTCGAATGAGTATGTTGATCAGAGATTGATGGTCTCGGAATTTTTGAAATTGAGATATATGTGTCCTAACCTTTTAAATATCAGATATTGCTCTTCGTTGAGTTTTGAACAGGGAACGACCAGCAGTAACCCCATCGAATGATTAGGGTAGTACTGAGACTAATGCAATGGATGTCATTGTGACACCGATGGAAACCTTACTGAAGAGGTTTCAGTCTTTCAAACCACCGACTCTGAAGGGCACCGAGAATGCAGTTGATTGTGAAAGTTGGTTGGAAGACATCGATTAGTTGTTTGACTATCTCGACTAAATTGATGATCGTCGAATCCGGTTAATTGTTCATCAACTTCAGGGTATTGAAAAAAATTGGTGGATTTCGATGAAGAAAGCCCTAGAGAATCAAGGTACGGCTATTTCCTGAAGTTTGTTTAAAACTGAGTTTTATAAGCGCTTCTTTCCAGTCAATTATAGAAAATATAAAGGGGCTGAGTTTGCTACCTTGAGGCAAAGGAATCTGAATATTGAAGAATATGTGGCCAAGTTCGATAGTTAGTTGAGACACTACAAGAAAAACGCAAAAGAGACCATGGATTTTATCCGTTGTCGTAGGGGGTTAAAAACTGTTGTAATTGATGGTGTTTTTAAAAGTATACCCCTACGACAACGCACAAATTTGTTGTCTTTGAGAGAAATGACAACAGATTTTATCCGTATTCGTAGGGGTATACTTTTAACAATACCATCAGTTACAACAGTTTGTCCCCCTACAACAACGGATTATATCCGTTGTCGTTTTCCATATAAAAAACAAAAAAAATTAAAAAATAATATACAAATTTAAATATTATAAATAAACCAAAATTTAAATTTCAATAATAAAATTTAATATACAATTTTTTAGTATTACAAATAACTCGAAATTAAATTCTAATACAATGCACACTACAGAAAAATACAAAAAAAGTATGTCCCTGTTCATCAATAACACCATTATCGTCCATGAATCTTTTCCCGAAAGTGAGTCGTATTATGTGAAGAAACGCCATCATTCCCAAGTACTCTCGCAACACCAAAGGTTTCCCTCGTAAAGCCAGCCATCACCTCCAGAAGTTATCCATAATGCAACGCCTATATTCAGGTCCTGAAAAAAAAATTAATAACAATGACAGACTTTGATAAAAAAAAATTATTTATTTCTTGATTTCATCCTTCCACCTAATCTAATGATAAGTGCATTTTGTGCACTTAATTTTTATTGATATTATTGGATAATTGTTTGGTTTCGAGCGGAATTACGTGGAATTTGATGTTGTTTGTATTGGATGTTAGGAGATACAACAAATACCGAATTTTTGATGGATGGAATCAAAGGAGTCAAGAAAAAGGCGAAGCGAGCGAAGATGGTCCAAGATTTTGAAGAAACAATGAAGATGGACTCGAGAAGCATGCGCGCCCGTGCCTGGATTCCGCGCGCCCGCGCGTTACCTGAAGAAAGTGTGGGAAAATTTCAGAGAGTTATGCACGCCCGCCCAAGGAATGATGCGCGCCCGCGCGTGCTCGAGATGTTTGAATTGTCAAGATAGAACTTCATGCGCGCCTGCACGAAAAGGACGCGTGCCCATGCATCGCTGATTGTCTGACAAAGTGTTTATGTAATTTTGGAAACTTTGAGATATTTTTGGGTTGATTTTGGATGATTCTTAGGGAGCATTTAACAAAGTTTTTCAGACCTAATGGGGGGAATCTAGCCGCCACACACAAGAACACTTTTGAGAGAAAACTTTGTGAGATTTTTAGACCGTGAATTGAAGATTGCTTGACAAAGACGGAGCTTTTCAACCGGACACGGAAGAAAGACTACGGCTTTGTTATTTCTTCTTTATTTATTTCTTTTGATTGTGGAATTATGTTTGAATTATTAAACATGATTTGGGTTGTTTTGAATTTACTATGAACTAAACTTTTTAAGTCTAGAGGTTGATGTAACCTGGTCAAGACGTGTTTATGAATTATTGATTTTATTGAATTGAGTTCTTCTAAATCAATTGTGATTTTCGTTTTGAAATTCTTTTCAATTTACTGGTCATAAATTGATTTGTCATTTTTATTTAGAATCCGGCACTCGGGAGAGGGGATTTAGAATAGGATCGATAGAATTCACACTATTAATTGTGTATATGACTCGAGAGAGCTTATAACTTTAATAAAGCCTAGAAAGAATATCGTTTTACACATATCATTACAAGTAGATTCTTAAAAGGGATACTAGAATTGATCTATAATTGATACATTCTATTTGGCACTCGGGAGAGGGAAATATTATACTCTATGTGTTCAAGGTTATTAATTGAAATGAACTCATGAAAATAGATTAATTAGGAATGAATATTGTCGAGACCAGGAGAAATCAAAACCTCTAGACTATTTCTCTTTGATTGATAATCTCTTAAGGATTGTGTGTGCGTGCTTTACAAACTTTATTATTTATTTGATTTATCAGCAAATCTCTAAAGCTTAATTTTCTAAATAAAATTAAGACTATTTTAATTACAAGTATTGAATATTTTCAATTTACTCCTTGTGGGATCGACACTCTCTCTATCACTATATTAAAACTTGACACTCATACGCTTGCGAGTATTTTTCACAACAAGTTTTTGGCGCTGTTGCCGGGGAGTAATTTTTGATTTTGTTTAGTCTTGTTACCAATTAGTCTATGTTTTAATTTAGAGCTTTTGTTTATTTTATTTTAAGTACTAATAAATTGTTGTGTTCTTAATTGCAGTTTATGCGAAGATCTCAAAGTGCAAACTCTTTACTATTTGATCCGAAGATCGAGAGAACTGCACGTGCTTTGAGAAGAGTTAGGAGAGAAGAAAAACAAAACATGGCTGAAGAAAATGTCAATGAATTGCCCTTTGTGCCAATCAGAGATCATTTCAGGCCGACGATCCAGGCTCACTATTCTGGAATCGCTCGAGGGACAATAAATGCCAACAACTTCAAGTTGAAACCGGCATTAATCAACATGGTTCAGCAGAACCAATACAATGGAAGTGCCACAGCTGATCCTCACTTACACTTGCGCACCTTCCTAGAGATTACTGATACGGTAAAAATAAATGGTGTTTCTGAGGATATAATACATTTACGCTTTTTTCCTTTTTCTCTCAGGGATAAGGCACAGAGCTGGTTGCAGTCATTGCCGTTAGGAAGCATAACAACTTGGGAGGACATGGCTCTGAAATTTTTAGCAAAGTATTTTCCACCGGCCCAGTCCACCCAGTTGAAGATTGAGATCAGTACCTTTCAACATCATGATTCAGAACAACTTTATGAGGCATAGGAAAGGTACAAAGATTTGATAAGGCGTTGTCCTAATCATAATTTTGTAGATTGGGAAGAAATAGAGCTTTTCTATAATGGGTTGAACACGCCTACAAGAATGCTCGTGGACTCTGCTACTGGTGGTACTATATTTTCCAAGGACCCTATTCAGGCCCATGAGATGCTGGAACAAATGACTATCAATAGTTGTCAATGGCCATCTGAACATATGGGAGTTAAGAAGGGAGTGTATAGTGTTGATCCTCTCACTTCCATCACTGCACAGCTATCTGCGTTGAGTACACAAGTTGCTGCTCTGAACAAGGTGAATGTAGCAGAACCTGCAGGTGTGTTGGTTGCCATAGAAGAATCTCATCCACCTGAGGAAGCTCAGTACATAAATCCCAGAGGCTATGGAAATTATCGAGGTAATCCTCCACTTAATACTTATCATCCTGGCTTACGTAACCCTGAAAATTTTTCCTATGCCAACAACAAAAATGTGTTGAATCCCCCTCTGGGATTCAATACAAACAAGGGTGAAGGAAAGGCTTCTTTGGAGGATGTTGTCGCTACATATGTCAATGAATTTAATAAGAGGATGTCGAGGACTGAGACTCGAATGGACAGCATGAAGACACATATGTGCAGTTTGGGGGCTATGATGAAATCTATGGAAACACAGATTGGGCAGCTTGCAAATGCTTTGAAGGATCAAAATCGAGGATAGTTTCCCAGCAATACTGAAGTGAATCCAAAAGAGAAGTGCAAAGCGGTGGAGTTAAGAAGTGGTAAGAAGTTAGAGGCTGAGGATCAGAGCAAAGACAAGGAAGTTGAAGAACCAGTGGTTGAAGAAATCATTGTTGAAGAGCCCAAGAAAGAATCTGAATCAAAACCAATGTACAAGCCACAACTTCCTTATCCACAGCGGTTCAAGAAGAAGGCACTTGATGAGCAATTTTCCAAGTTCCTAGACATCTTCAAGAAGATATACATAAATATTCCGTTTGCAGATGACTTGAAACAAATGCTCAATTATGCCAAGTTCATCAAAGATGTTATGTCCAAGAAGAGGAGACTGCAAGACAATGAAGTGGTGAATCTGACAGAGGAGTGGAGCGCAATCCTGCAGAAAAAGTTGCCACAAAAGCTTAAGGATCCAGGGAGCTTTACTATCCCTTGTTTTATTGGTGGTTCTAAAGTAAATCGAGCTCTAGTGATTTAGGAGCAAGTATTAATTTGATGTCTTTTTCTGTATACAGAACTTTGGAGCTTGGTGAAGTCAGAGCCACCACCATCACATTACAGCTAGCCAATCGAAGTATCACATACCCACGGGGTATTGTGGAGGATGTTTTGGTGAAGGTCGACAAGTTCATATTTCTAGCAGACTTCGTGATTTTGGACATGGATAAAGATGAAGAAACTCCCTTGATTTTTGGGAGACCTTTTCTTGCTACTGCACGCGCACTGATCCATGTCCACAAGGGAGAGCTCACACTTCGAGTTGGTGGTGAAGCTATGATTTTCAATATTTATCACACCATGAGGGGACCAAACAAGGTAAGTACATGTAAAAGTATTGAAATTATTGATTCTCATAATTCATTTTCATGTGCAGGAATCACGGATCCACTCGAAAGATGTTTGGTGGCTGATGAGGTATTTAATAAGGAAGAGGATTGGGAGCTATATGAACAAGAAGCTTTCCTTGAGGGAGTTCCGAAAGAAAAAATGGTGAGTACTAAGAAATCTGAAGCATTGGACAATAGTGCACCAAAGGTATCTGCTGAAACTCATGATCTTAAAAAATTGCCTGCACGTCTATGTTATGCATTCCTTGGTGAAAATTCTACTTGTCCTTTTATTATTTCTGCTCACATGTCTGTTGTAGAAAAAGATAAGTTGTTGAGAGTATTGATAAATTTTAAAACTACTTTAGGATGGTCAATTTCTGATATTAAGGGTATTAGTCCAACAATATGCATGCATAAAATTTTGATGGAAGAGTCTTATACTCCTTATGTTGATCATCAGAGGCGGTTGAATCCCGCCATGAAAGAGGTAGTTAAGAAAGAAGTTTTAAAGTTGTTGAATGCGGGTGTGATTTATGTTATTTCTGACAGTAGTTGGGTGTCTCCTGTTAAAGTGGTGCCTAAGAAAGGTGGGATTACTGTGGTTAAAAACGAAAATAATGAGTTAATCTTTACACGTATAGTAACTGGCTAGCGAGTCTGTATAGATTGTAGGAAGTTGAACAAAGCTACTCGCAAGAATAATTTTCCACTTCCTTTCATTGATCAAATGCTTGATAGACTTGCTGGTTATTGCTATTACTGTTTCTTAGATGGTTATTCAGGCTATAATAAAATTCCTATCGCACCGGAGGATCAGGAGAAGACTACTTTTATGTGTCCCTATGGCACGTTTGCTTTCAAGAGAATGTCGATTGGTTTGTGTAATGCACTGGCAACTTTTCAGAGGTGTATGATGGTGATTTTTGCAGATATGGTGGAGGAAGTGATGGAAGTTTTTATGGATGGCTTTTCAGTATTTGGTTCCTCTTTTGATCATTGCTTGCATAATCTGTCTTTTGTTTTGCAGAGGTGCCAAAAAAAGAATTTAGTTCTCAATTGGGAGAAATGTCATTTTATGGTTCAAGAGGGCATTGTCCTTGGACATAAAGTGTCGTCAAATGGATTAGATGTGGATCGAGCCAAAGTGGTTGCAATTGAGAAGCTTCCACCGCCAAAGAATATCAAGGGCATCAGAAGTTTCCTAGGCCATGCGGGGTTCTATAGGCGTTTCATAAAAGATTTTTCAAAAATCACAAAACCCCTATGTAATTTTCTTGAAAAAGATTCTACATTCATATTTGATTATGATTGTTTTCAGGCCTTTGAAAAGATCAAAACGGCGTTGATCACAGCACCCATCATGATTGTGCCGGATTGGACGGAGCCCTTTGAGCTGATGTGCGATGCTAGTGACTATGTAGTGGGCGCTGTATTAGGCCATAAGAGAGATAAGATGTTTCGAAACATCTATTACGCCAGTCGCACCATGGATGCCGCACAGCAAAACTACACTACTACAGAAAAAGATATGTTTGCAGTAGTTTTTGCTTTTGATAAATTTCGTCCGTATTTAATTGGCACTAAAGTAGTTGTTTACACTGACCATGCAGAGATTTGCTATTTATTTTCTAAGAAGGATGCCAAGCCACGCTTGATAAGGTGAATTCTGCTTCTACAAGAATTTGATTTCGAAATCAAAGATAAGAAGGGTAGCGAAAATCAGGTTGCTAATCACTTGTCACGATTGGAGCTAGAAAATGTTACGGAGGAGGAAAGCCTCAAAGAATTATTTTCGGATGAACAAATCTTTCAGGTAAGTTCCTCTATTCCATGGTTTGCTGATTTTGCTAATTTTTTTTCTTGTGGTGCTATGCCTCCAGAGTTGAACCGACATCAGAAAAAGAAATTTTTCCATGACGTTATGTTCTACTTATGGGATTATCCCTACGTTTTCAAACGTTGTGCTGATCAAGTGATTCGAAGATGTGTGGCGGGGCAAGATGCAAATGAAATTTTAGAACAATGCCATTCAGCGCCATATGGCAGAAATTTTGGAGCAACCCGGACTGCTGCTAAGGCATTACAATCTGGTTTTTATTGGCCTACGTTGTTTAGAGATAGTTATACCTTAGTGAAATCATGTGATAAGTGTCAACGAACGGGGAATATATCTAGAAGGCATGAATTACCCCTCACAAATATTTTAGAAGTGGAATTGTTTGATGTATGGGGTATTGATTTTATGGGTCCCTTTCCCCCTTCTTTTGGGTATACTTATATTTAATTAGCAGTTGATTATGTTTCGAAATGGGTGGAAGTCATTGCAACCTCTACTAATGATGCTCGTGTAGTAGTAAAGTTTCTGCAGAAGAACATTTTTACAAGGTTTGGAACACCACGAGCAATAATCAGTGACAAAGGTACGCATTTTTGAAATAAAATTTTTAATACCTTGCTCACTAAGTATGGTGTCAGGCATAAGGTGGCGTGTGCATACCATCCTCAAACCAATGGTCAGGCAGAAATCTCTAACCAAGAAATAAAGAAAATATTGGAGAAAACGGTTAAGAAGAATCGTAAAGATTGACCAGTAAAGCTAGATGACGTTATTTGGGCATATTGCACTGCATTCAAAACACCTATTGGGATGTCTCCCTATAGGTTGGTTTTTGGTAAGGCGTGTCATTTGCTTTGGAATTGGAGCACAAGGCGTTTTGGGCTGTCAAGAAGCTGAACATGGATCTCAAAGTATCCGGGGAGTTGCGTAAATTACAGTTGAATGAACTGGACGAGTTTCGAAGTGAATCTTATGAGAATGCCAAGATCTACAAGGAGAAAACCAAGAAGTGGCATGGCAAAAACATTATACCGCGAGAATTCGAACCAGGTCAGAAAGTATTGTTGTTTAACTCCCGTCTGAAATTGTTTCCAGGAAAACTGAAGTCCCGATGGTCTAGACAATTTACGGTGGAGAAGGTGTATCCGAACGGTGCAATAGAGCTTTGATGTACAGATGGCGGGGTATTCAAAGTGAACGGGAAAAGGGTTAAAAACTATTTTGGTACCGAAGTACGAAGTACTGAGAGTACTTTGCTCACAGACCCGGCCTAAATCTGGTGCTAGTCTAGCTGATGACTATAAACCAAGCGCTATTTGGGAGGCAACCCATATATTTTTCTTCTTTTCTTTTGTATTTTCTTAATTTTATTTCATTTTCGCATTTAGTTTTTTTTCTTTTTTCGCGTTTTGATTCGTTTTCCTTAATTTTTTTTCTCAAGAATGAAATTCCAGAAGTTCATGCACGTCCAATTTCCCCTTTGGCGCGCCCGCGCCTCAAGAAATTTAAAATCGAAGGACTGACACAGATCCTTATGCGCGCCCGCTTGTATCTCTGGCGCGCCCGCGCGTGGAAAATTCTGCAAAACATGCGCAAACAGAGTCTTATGAGCGGCCGCTTCTCGTTTTGGCGCGCCCGCGCATCCTTTGTGCAGAAAACTACATCGGGCAAGACCCCTATGCGTGTCCGCTTCTGGTGACGCGCGCCCGCCCCGTCTGGAATTAAATCCCGATTCCCTTCCATTCTTTTATCATTCCTTCTTCTAATTTTACCCTAATTTTCATTATTTCTTTCTCTCCTTTCTTCTCCAAAGTGCCGACTCCATTCTCGATTTCTTCCTCTAGTTTTTCTTCTCTCTACTCTTGTTCTCTTCCTTCACTTCTTCCTCTTTGCTTTCATAATCCTTCTTCTTCTCTAATTTCTCTTCTCATCCACGGGAGAGACATCGAGCTCGGTAAAAGGATATATTTTTTTTGGATTGTTGCTACGATTAATCTTGATTAAGTGAGAAGTTCCTATGATCAAGGGTTTGAAAATTCTCAGTTTTATTGGTTTGTTGAGATAGTAGAAGTTGTGGCGTGGACATGTATCCGATTTGTGGAATTTTTTGAGTTTTATTGTTGGTGCTCGTTTCACGTTGAAGAGAGGAGTGTGTTGTGGCTTGGGTTGATAAGTTTGGGGGAGTCACGGCCGTTGCTTGTTGTTATTGAATTGTTATTTTGCCTGCTAAGAGATTGAACGATGGCCCCTAAGAAAAAAACTAAACTTGGAGCTTCTTCTTCTTCGGCCCCTACTTTTGATGCTCATCGTTTCTGGGATAAACAGGCCGAAGAGAATTTTCAAACATTATTATCTAAGAACCTCCTGCCTGAGAGGGGGTTTGATACTACAATTGAATTTGAGCCGAATGGGATTATTAGGTGCAATGTAGGTGATGAATTCCTAGCGCGACAGTGGCTTCAATTTGTTAAACAGCCCCAAGAAGCAATGATTTCCTTGGTTAGAGAATTTTATGCGAATTTGAAGGTTAAGAACGTCGAGTTCAAAGTGTTTGTGAGAGGAAAGATGGTGCCTTTTGACTCTGTTTCGATTAATAATTTGTTTCACATCCCGCCAGTGGACAATGATGAATATGTTGCGTATAAGTCTAGGGAGATTGATTATGATGCCATTATTCAAACCATCTGTGTCGCGGGAGCCGAATGGAAGCTGGAAAGTGATCACAAACCGTCAAAGCTGAGGAAGGTAGACTTGAAGAGTGACGCCAAGCTGTGGTATATGTTGGTTTGCGCTAGACTTAAGCCCACTGACCACGACCATGAGGTCACAAAAGAGAGAGCGATTCTTGTGTATTGCATTGTTGAAGGAATTAATGGCTTTGGATTTAGGCCGTATTTGCCAAGAAACTATTCAGAATCTTTTTACTGGTTGTGAGAGGGGGGGGGGCTCTCTTTGCCATCGATTATTATTGATTTACGTGAAGCAGTGGGAGTTGATTGGAGCCCTACTAAAGAGTTGTTGAAGCCCACGGCTCTTATACCCAGTCGTGGTTCTTCTACTCGTCATCCATCTGATAGTGAATTGCGAGAACGTGCAGCCTGGCGAGCATACAATGCGAGAGCAGAAGCCCGACAAGTTCCAGTACCATAGACTCAGGCGCCTATTTCTCTGGACGCCCGAGTTACATCGATTGAGGAGGATCTGCGCCAGCATCGTCAGGAATTTCATCAATTTCAGCAGACGACTGGAGTTTTCATGGATTATATGATGGGATTCACTGGTGCATTGAGCCACCAGTTTCCTCATGCTGCGAGCTCGGCTCATCCTTTTCCTCCTTATCCCCAGTGGCCACCTACTTTTGGTGTTTCGGACCCGGCACATGTTGCTGACAGTGATGATAGTGAGGAGAGCGACGACCACTGACGGTCATCGTTTGAGGTACATGTCCTTACTCTTTCTTGTTTATTTCATTGAGGACAATGATTGTACCTAGTTTGGGGGAAGGGATCTTGATTCAATTATGTTGGAATTTGTTGCTGAATTTTATTGTTTTTATGCATTTTCTTTTTGTGTTTTTGGTTCTTTTTGTTTAGTTTTTTGTGCTGTGTTGGTAGTGGGATGGATTTCTTAACAAGAATAGTGTGTGAGGTTGGTAAAGTGAGAATTTTTGTGTGGATGCGAGTTAAGTTCAAGAAACCATGAAAGAAATGAAAAGACATTGGCCAATGATGCAAATCTTTGCTTTTATCTCAAATCCATGATCGTACTTAAAAGAATTTTTGTTGGTGAACTAATTAGATGAATGAATCCCTATATATTCTATGATTGTGCTTAAGTCTGGGTTAAAACATACAAACATAGAAATGAATGAGGCATTTTTGGGATCCTTGGGCTTAATTTTCGTTGGAACTTACCGTAGTCGCCCTTTGAGCCTTCACGAGATATACATGAGTACTTTAGGTACATGTTCTGAATTTTGTTGAAGATCTTCATTTACTACTGCTGATTACTTTTTCTGCACTGGTTAAAATTCATGTGATTTACTTGTAAATTGAGATTGTCTAGAACTAGTTCGGACACCCTTTGAGGCGCAATTCGGGAAAAACTGTGACTTAGGGATGATTTAGGCGATTTTTCTGAATTTTTTTGAGTCTTTCAAGCTACCCGTTAATGTATGTATCCCTAGTACCTTGTTTGAGCCTTATTAAAATCGAATGGCATGTGTGTAAACGTGTGATAAACCCCCATTCATCATCATTTTAAGGTCCTACATTGAATACCTATGAATAACCTAAACACTAATTCCTACCTTTAATGGAGTAATTTGAATGCTAAAATATTATATGCTCCTAGTTTTATTTGTGAAAAATGGAATGGTGTGGTGGATGAATTGAAAATGAAAAAGGTAGTTGTGAAAAGAAGCAAAAAAAAAGATAAGGTGGTCGTTAAAAAAGAGTTGAAAAAAAAAATTTTTATTGAAAAGAAACAAAAGAAGAAAATGATAAAAAGGGATTGAAAAGAGAAATATGATGAGCAAAGATAGAAAAGATGGAAATATATATGGGATGAAGAGAAAAGTGTCAATTGTGAATGAAAAGAAGTGAAAATTATTAATTGAGCATACATTACTCCCTCTTTTAAATTTGTAATCCTTCATTTATAGCCATGAGCCAGGCCTTACGTTACAAGCCAATTAAGTCCTATTGACCGAGTCACAGTTGCCCAATATACTAGTGGAGAAGGGTTGCGAGAATTTAGCCTATAGATGATTGATTGACACTTTTAATGAATATGAATTTTTGGCCGAAACATGCACACACTTTTCTTTTGTGAAATAACCTGATTTTGCGTGTTTTCAACTGTAATTTATCCTATCGTTTGATTCTTTTACCTTATAAGTCCTCATGATCTATGAATGTGTGAATTGATCTTGATAAGAGTATTTTGAAAGTGAGTTGCGGGATTTATAAGTTTTTGAGGTTCACTAGCATGTGTTTGTTGAAGATAAAAATTGATAGTTCGATATGATTGGATGAAAAATGTTTTTCTGAATATTTTTCAAGAGCCATTGATTCATGGTATTTCTTGGATGGTCTTGATTTGTTTGAGTGAGTATTTTGTGCTCTGAGTCTTGATTAGTTTTGCTCGGGACTAACAAACATTTAAGTTTGGGGGAATTTGATAAGTGCATTTTGTGCACTTAATTTGTATTGATATTATTGGATAATTGTTTGGTTTCGAGCGGAATTACGTGGAATTTGCTGTTGTTTGTGTTGGATTTTAGGAGATACAACAAATACCGAATTTTTGATGGATGGAATCAAAGGAGTCAAGAAAAAGGCGAAGCGAGCGAAGATGGTCCAAGATTTTGAAGAAAAGATGAAGATGGACCCAAGCAGCATGCGCGCCCGCGTCTGGATTCCGCGCGCCCGCGCGTTACCTGTAGAAAGTGTGGGAAAATTCCAGAGAGTTATGCGCGCCCGCCCCAGGAATGATGCACGCCCGCGCATGCTCGAGATGTTTGAATTGTCAAGACAGAACTTCATGCGCGCCCGCGCTCGCTGATTGTCTGACGAAGTGTTTCTATAATTTTGGAAACTTTGAGATATTTTTGGGTTGATTTTGGACAATTCTTAGGGAGTATTTAAGAGATTTTTTCAGACCTAATGGGGGGAATCTAGCTGCCGCACACAAGAAAACTTTTGAGAGAAAACTTCGTGAGATTTTTAGATCGTGAATTGAAGATTTCTTGACGAAGACGGAGCTTTTCAACCGGACACGGAAGAAAGACTACGGTTTCGTTATTTCTTCTTTATTTATTTCTTTTGATTGTGGAATTATGTTTGAATTATTAAACATGATTTGGGTTGTTTTGAATTTTACTATGAACTAAACTTTTTAAGTCTAGAGGCTGATGTAACCTGGTCAAGACGTGTTTATGAATTATTGATTTTATTGAGTTGAGTTCTTCTAAATTAATTGTGATTCTAGTTTTGAAAGTCTTTTCAATTTGCTGGCCATAAATTGATTTGTCATTTTTATTTAGAATCCGGCACTCGGGAGAGGGGATTTAGAATAGGATCGATATAATTCACACTATTAATTGTTTATATGACTCGGGAGAGCTTATAACTTTAATAGAGTCTAGAAAGAACATCGTTTTACACATATCATTACAAGTTGATTCTTAATAGGGATATTGATATGTAATTGATACATTCTATTTGGCACTCGGGAGAGGGAAATAGTATACTCTATGTGTTTTTGGTTATTAATTGAAATGAACTCATGAAAATAGATTAATTAGGAATGAATATTGTCGAGGCCAGGTGAAATCAAAACCTCTAGAATATTTCTCTTTGATTGATAATCTCTTAAGGATTGTGTGTGCGTGCTTTACAAACTTTATTATTTATTTGATTTATCAGCAAATATCTAAAGTTTAATTTTCTAAATAAAATTAAGACTATTTTAATTACAAGTATTGAATATTTTCAATTTACTCCTTGTGGGATCGACACTCTCTCTATCACTATATTAAAACTTGACACTCGTACGCTTGCGAGTATTTTTCACAACATCTAATCACGGTGATAGGTACTGACAAGATTCATAAGACACTTAATCCCATAAAACACGAACAAGACTTGTGATGATAAATATCTAAATGCATTTCACCACCACAATGCCACATTGAAAAGGAGGTGAGTTGCATTGTTTGCATGCTCACTATTTAAAGAAAACATCAAACTATGAAGCGGACATATTTGAAGCTAAGTTTCACTCAAGTTTCAATTCAGATCATGCCATCATTGAAGTTGAAAGAGAACTTCTCTGTCTACATGAATGGCAGCCCCATGATTATCACCTACATTTTTCACTCTATGTATTTGTCATATGTACATTCTAAACAAGAAATATTTTTACTGATTTCCATCCATAAATATAACTAAGAATGGGCACAAGAAGGAGAGACAATAATAATAATAATCAAGAAAGACAAACATTTGGGTTACTGTATATTGAAGAATCAAATTCCTTTGGGTTCAACTAAACAAATTAAAATCATTAACTCGTGCTTCAACATTGAAGTAAAAAAAGTAAGGATCATCCTGTATTTTCCCATTTAAAGAACTATTAAGAAAAATGTTAACCAAGTAAGCTTCAAATTTGGGTCTAATACTCCTTCACTGTCAAAGAACCTAGACTGGATTGAAGACTTGAAGTCAGGGTTTACTTCAAAATCAAACCCATTTGGTGGGCTATAGTGAACATAAAATGCATTGGAAAAAATTTGGCAGATAAAAAAATTAGCTTTCAAGCAACTGTTGGGTATTTGCATTTCATACCTGAAAAGATGAAGTGCTTAGGAACTGATACGAGTACCTAAAATCTAATAAGCTCGGAACTTTCATTGAATCAGTACCCATAAATATAACATTGAAATTGAGAATAGCATACATCAAGGTATCTAAGGAGCTTGAAGGTGAGCCCAGAAATCAAATAAGTCTCCGCCACATTTTGTTTTTACAGTACCCCTCATATGTATAGTTATCTATGAAAGAAACTTTAGCCTGCAATATTATGTAAGGTTATTTCACTAGACTCATTCCCATTATCACTTCAAAACTGCAGTTTACCTCTGCTCTAAAAAATGTGAGTTAAGCATTCAGCGTGATGGGCCGCTTATCCGCTGGAATCACAGACTGCAACAAACTTTATCATAGAGTAGCATTGTAATCAATCAAAATGAGAAGAAACACAGTAAAGTGAAAAACATATTTCAACCTCAATCCAGCACTTTATAGTCGAATCGGAAATAAGTAATTGACCTGATCGTTGCCACACTGTTCGCAAGTGGCGCAGGGAACATAAGTAACAGTACTGCCCTTATCAACAATAAGTTTGAAACTGGGATTGATTCAACGCCTCTCGAATCCTACAACCCTCGTTTCAAGTGGTCTTCGTGTCCGACTCACCCTCCCCACCCGCATACGATCAATTTCCTTAAATACTCAAAATTAGGTTTTCGTAAGGGCATTGAAATGGGGCACGCTTACTTACTAGCAACAGAGTAGCTCCAATTGCCGCATACATACAACTGAGAGAGGGAAGCTTGCAAGGGTGACGGCGGCTAGGTTGTGGGCGTTGGAGAATCGATGGTGAGAGCGGAAACGAGCGACGAGGAGAGGAGAGGAGAGGAGAGGAGAGGAGAAGATCTATTGTGTACGGAATTTGTTCCTTTAAAAATTACCAAGTTTTAAATATTACACCCATTTTAAAATTTAAAAAAAATAAATTTTATTACAATATAAATTAATAAAGACAACAACAGTTTTTTAGAACTGTTGTCGTAAGCTATATAAAAATGTGTTCACAGCCAACGAATTTTAAAATCCGTTGTCATAGGTTATAAAAAAACGCGCTAATAGACAATCGTAGGCCATAAAAAACCCGCTCATAGACAACAGATTTTAAAATCCGTTGTCATATGCCATAATGCGTTGTCTTTTTTTTTTTTATCAAAATAAGGCAAACAACAACAATTTTTATTAAATCCATTGTGAAAGGTCATAAGAAAACGATGTTTTCACAAAACCGTTTTCTTTTAAATATTGTTGTGCATCAAATTTGTTGTAGTGAGATTTGCATCACATATAGCCGATAACGAGGAAGCAAAATCCGATCAGTTCATAAATGTCTTGAATCCCGATATATTTACATTGGTAAATACTGGAAGGACTGATAAGTTTGCCGATGCACTGGATCAAGCCAAAGGAGCCAAAGCAGGTTTGATAAAACAACGAGGAGCTCAGTTTGTACCTCAACAACCGAGACAGTTTCAGAATCAACCGTCTCAGTACCAGAATCAATCAATGTATGAGGGAGGAAACAATGACAGTAATAGAAGAGATCACTTTCGAGCAAAGGGGAAGCAATTCAAGAAGCCGGGGAGCAGTTCTTCTAGTTCCAGTGGCTCGAAACAGTTTGGTTCGGGACAGAGTTCTGGATCTTCAGGTATGTCTTGCAGCAAGTGTGGAGATCGACACCCCAGTGAGCAGTGTAGAGGAATCTTTGGAAGCTGCAATATCTGCCATCAAACGGGACACATTGCTAGAGTGTGTCCTCAGCGTGGTTCTGAACGAGCTCAGAGTGGGAATTCTTCTAGACCGATAGCTCAGCCTAAAATTCAAGCTTTGCCATTCACTCCTTTCAACCACAATAGCAGAATTGACAGGGAGGTAATCAGAACGTGAATCAACCTCAGAGGCAGCAGGCACAAGTCTTTGCTCTCACCAAGGATCAGCCTCAGGAAGCACCCGACGATGTTATTGCATGTAACTGTTCCATTTCTGGTTATTCTGCATATGTGTTGATAGATACTAGTGCATCCCATACTTTCATATCTGAGAAATTTGTTTTGATGCATTCTTTGTCTTCTGAGCCTTTGCATGATGTAGTTGTTGTTACTTCACCTTTGGGTGGAGGAATTGTTTTTGTGAGATTAGTCCGAAACTGTGAACTTCGATTTGAAGAAAATGTGATTGAACTGGACTGCATTGTACTTGGGTTATCAGATTTTTATTGAATTGTTGGTATAGATGCTTTTAACCAAGTACATGGCTACCGTAGATTGTTTCCAAAAAGTGGTCAGATTCAGACCAGAAATGACAGATGAGTGGAAATTTTATGGTAAGGGTTCTCGATCCAAGATTCCTTTGATATCTGTTTTGTCAATGACCCGTTTGTTACATAAAGGTGCAGAAGGATTCTTGATATATGCAGTTGATGTACTGATATCTAGCCCCGAATTGGTTGATATACCAGTGGATAGAGAATTTGTTGACGTCTTTCCGGAGGAGATTCCTGGATTGCCTCCAATTCGTGAGATCGAGTTCAGCATTAAATTAATGTCAGGTACTCAACCAATATCGAAATCTCCTTATCAAATGGCACCTGTCGAATTGAAAGAACAACTCAAGGATTTGATTGTCAAGGGTTACATCAGACCTAGTGTTTCACCTTGGGGCGCTCCAGTTCTTTTTGTGCGAAAGAAAGATGGATCAATGTGACTCTGTATCGAATACCGTCAATTGAACCAAGCTACGATAAAGAACAAATATCCATTGCCTCGAATAGATGATCTGTTTGATCAATTGCAGGGTTCATCTATTTATTCGAAGATTGATCTGAGGTCAGGATATCATCAGCTGAGATTTCCAGAGGAAGATGTTCCAAAGACCGCATTCAGAATGAGGTATAAACTTTGAATTTATAGTCATGCCGTTTGGATTGACGAACGCTCCAGCAGTTTTTATGGGTCTTATGAACCGAGTCTTTCAGAGATATCTTGATGAGTTCGTGATTATTTTTATTGATGATATTCTTATTTATTCGAAGAATCGTACTGATCATGCAGAGCACTTGAGAATCATTTTGCAGATCTTGCATGCTGAACAGTTGTTTGCTAAAATGTCGAAGTGCAAATTCTGGTTTGATCGAGATCGGTCACATTATATCCGGAGATGGGATTTCTGTTGATCCCAACAAGATTGAAGCGGTTATGAATTGGCCTACACCGACATTTATTCCAGAGATTCGAAGTTTTATGGGTTTAGCTGGTTAAAATCGTAGATTCGTCGAAGGATTCTCCTCTATTGCGAAGCCGATTACACAGCTAACTCAGAAGAATGCGCATTTTGTCTGGATCGAAGCTTGTGAGGCCAGTTTTGTTGAGCTGAAGAAGAGATTGACTAGTGCTCCAGTGTTATCTATTCCTTTAGGTACTGGTGATTTTACTTTCTATTGTGATGCTTCTTAACCGCTAAAATCGGTGTGATTAAAATCAACTGGAAAGCGTACCAGGTCAAGTTATAGATAGTGAATAGAATCAGATGTCAAACCCACAGGGACTGTATAAATATGACTACCAGAATATAATTATTTCTACTTAATCTAGACTAATAAAAAAGAGTGATGAAGATTCAGATTTTAAACTAAAAACTTAAATTGCAAATAAAATTCAACTCAATAAAAACTCAGCAGATATCTTGGATTAAAATTCAATTTGGGAAAACTCGATCAAAGACTCACGTAGGTCCTAGAAAAATTATGTAACAAGTAGTTGATTCAAGACTCAGAATTAATCTTAATTCACGGGAATTCTCCTAATTTGTTCAAAGTACTATTTCTAGAACAATCAACCTAATCAAATATTGACGGATTAATCTTTCGTAATTCTAATCAAATTTGAATGCATGACGAACAGTGAAAATTCAGTTGACACCCAAACCACACACTGAAACCGAATTTTATTTCTAGTCAGTTTTATAATATGTTAATTATCAAAGTGATCGAAATTGAAACCTCCTCTGTCGACTTGGAATCAATTAATATACAAGCAAATAATTGGCCAGATCATTCACAAGACAAATATAAATTTGACAATCAATTAAATAAAATCAAGTCTGAAAATCTCAAATAAACAATCAAGTTTTCTACATAAATTGTCTGGCACAATCACGTGGCCTTGATCGAAAGAGAAAAAAACTACTCAAAGTTTAACATGATTCATAAACAAGAGTTTTTAATCCAAAACATCAACTAAAAATCAAAAATAAAAATAAACGAAGAAAGGTAGAATGGAAGATGATGATCAGCCGCCTTATGCCTTCGAATGCATTGTGTAACCCCTATTTTGATGGATGAGTTCATATTTATATTCCCAAGGGTCTTCAAAATATGGTATCCTTCCCGAGCAAGAATTTCAAAATTTAAAAAGTTTGCACGCTCCGCTCGCTCGAGCGAGCACAGGTCTCGCTCGAGCGAGTGTATTTTTGTTCCAGGAATTTATTCTCTCGTCTCGCTCGCTCGCGCAAGTATGACTCTTGATCGAGCGAGCAACTTCCTGTCTTGATGATCACTTCTCGCTCGCTCGAGCGAGCACCAGATGCGCTCAAGCGAGTGATCTTCTGAAAAGTTTCCTTGCCTCCTCGGTCTCGCTCGAGCGAGTGTAGCTCTGTCCAAATTCTGGATTTTTCCGAGTTTCCCTACAAAATGGATCAGGAAGAGTATTATGCAGCCAAATGCATTAAATATGCTAAAACTAAATAAAACAACAACAATAATATGTGAATGCATGAAAAACAATCACAAAAATATGCATATGAAACACAGTTATCAACTCCCCCATACTTAAACCTTGCTCGCCCTCGAGCAAGATACATAACAAACAAAATACCATAACACAAGTAAGAATGAATCCTGTACAAAATAACCTCAGATGAGTTCCACTTCAATCAACTAAAAACCACAACAACTTCTGATTATCCATAATCCACCGTCAGTTTAACGTAAACGTGTGTGTGTGTCATGTTATTCCAGTTTCATGAAACTTCAAAAGAATCCATTCTAAGAATTCTTAGAGACCTATGACAATTCAATGGAAGTGTCACAATCCAGCACTCCGTTTTCTCAACAATCCCAAACAAAAACATGCACTTTCTTGAGATTAATTACGTACCTCTGGATTTTGCATCCGGTTTTCTTATGCCCCAATAATTACCCGCAAACTTAGCCATATCTAATATAGGATTAGAATTTCAATCCCCTCGTCTATAGCCCGGATGGAGCAACAATCCCATTTAACCCGAAAACTTAGCTATGGAAAAATTGATTAGGATTTCAATCATTTTCCCAAGCCCGGATGGAATTGCTATTTTAAAATTTCAAAATGTTGTTAACCCCATGGAATCCGCATACTTAGTAACAAATAATGGATTAGGATTTCAATCCCTCGCTCGTAACCCGGATGGAGTTAACTTAATTTTCAAAAAAAGTTTTCAAAAATGTTATTGGTACGCTCAAGATCATACATGCAATGTCTAACAATCATCAAGAATCCAAAGACACTATCATGATCAACAAGAATCTATTGTCGTGCAATGGTCAAACAAACACGAATATCATTAATTACATCGCTACACTACACTAGTCTAACATGCATGCTTAAAAATGATTCACGATTCAACCAACAACTTCTTATGTTCAATCAAAAGCAATATTTTCTAAAAATAATTTTTTTTTTCACAACTCTATCATCATAGGCCAACAGTCATCATTCTACTTATTCACACAACACAAACACAAAACATAATGATATGCATGATTACGAACTATATGCAAAGAACTAGACCATATGAATGCAAAACACAATGATGAACGACACAAAACTAAATTACACCCCCCAATACTTATCCAAAGCATTGTCCTCAATGCTATAGAAACACAAAAAGTATGCACAAACAAAGAATAAATGCAAGACAAATAACAAAAACAGAATGAAACTGAAAACTGAAATTCCCCTGGTTAATTCGCTAGAATCTCCATCGTTCTCTTCCTCTTCATACTCTAGCAGTGACATCTTTTGAGGTGACAGTAGCAGACTGGGTGAATCGGCATTCACGGCAAACTAGCATGGGAAAGAAAAAAAATCAAATAGAAATAAAAATAAAACTACGCAAAAAAAAACTAAAAAGCAAGGTAAAGAACACTGGGTTGCCTCCCAGTCAGCGCTAAATTTATAGTCTATAGCCCGACTATATTCCTCTCTGGAATGGCGACATTCAAGGTGGTTTATCCACCATCTTGAAAAAACTCAGATCAATCCTGCAACTGCCTTCTTCATCTCTATAGATATTTTGCAAGGGACCAATTCCTTTGGAGAGCAGAACCCGCTGACATTCCCCAACATCATGAATCACATCAATAAAATTGACAGTAGAGCAAGATTTTAAATTTGAGCTATCACTAGCCGACTTAAACATATGAAATACAACTTGCTCATCATTCAACCTCAACACTAACTCTCCCTTTTCAACATCCACTAACGCTCTACTCATGGCTAAAAATGGACACCCTAAAACCAAAGGCACCTCACAATCCTCATCCATGTCAAGAATAACAAAATCAACAGGATAAATAAACTTATTTATCTTAACTAGGACATTCTCAACTACCCCCCTTGGGTATTTAATAGATCCATCAGCAAATTTAAGAGAAATATTTGTTGGTTCAAAGTTTCATAGACCCAATTTCTTAGCAAGTGCATGAGACATAAAATTTATGCTCGATCCTAAGTCACACAAAACATTCTTCAATGATAAACTTCCAATATGACAAGGTATGGAGAAACTCCCTGGATCGTGAGATTTGGTTGGAATCTTATTCTGCATGACCGCCGAGCATCCCTCATTCAATGTAACCTGCATCACGTCATTCAACTTATTTTTATTCCTCAATAAATCCTTCAGAAATTTGGCATAGTTTGGCATCTGAGCTAAAGCGTCTGCAAAAGGTATGTTAATATGCAGTTTCTTGAAAATTTCAAGAAACTTTTTAAATTGAAAATCAAACAATAACTGCTTAGCTCTATGGGGAAAAGGTAAAGTATATATATCAACATCAGCATTAACCTCAAATTTTGAAGTTTTACCTTTCTTACCTGCCATGGAGGAATTTTCAGCACGCGCATCCTTCTTGGAATCTGAATTTTTCGGCTTTTCCATATTCTTATCTTCATCCGTCTGCTTAGGTTTTTCAGATTTTTCTCGAGTCACGACCATGATAGCATGCATGCCTCTGGGATTTGGTTCAGTGTTGCTAGGCAACGACCCTTTTGGCCTGGTTGACAGTTGTGTCGCTATCTGAGCCAATTGTGTTTCCAACCTCTGCAACATTGCTTCTTGATTCTGTAACCGAGCTTCTGTACCAGCCACGTACTTCATCATTATCTCCTCAAAGCTCGGCTTCTGCACATCTTGCTTAGGTTGACTCTGCCAGTTCTGATTGTAAGTGTTGTTGTATGAGTTGTATGGCTGTCGTACATGATTTCTTGCAAAATTTTCCGCTTCAACTTCAAACAACTGTTGTTCCTCTAGCTAATGTCCCTGTAATTGAGTAACAGGAGCTATTTTCATAAGTTCCATCTGATGTGTCAGAGCATCGATCTTAGCATTCATGTTCATTAAAGCATCGACCTCTAGAACTCTAGCCTTCTTCTCCTTCTTCACATCCGACCACCCAATATTACTTTCTGTCATATTACCAATGATCTCCCATGCCTCTGCCGGTGTCTTTTTGAATAGACTTCCACTGGCTGCAGCATCCAGCATAGAACACATGGTTGGATCAGCTCTATTATAGAATGTCTGCGTCTGCTGGCTCTGAGTGAGATTATGCTGAGGACACATCCTCAACATCTTCTTAAATCTGGTCCATGCTACATGTAAGGACTCTCCCTCTTTTTTCCTGTAAGAAATAATATCAGAAAATAACTTTGCCATATTCGTAGGAGGAAAATACTTGTTCAAAAAAGTTTGAACAAGCTCAGTCCAGGTAGTGATAGCACCGGTAGGAAGATCATCTAGCCACTCAAGTGCATCCCCCTGTAGAGAAAATGGGAATAACTGCAGTATCACCCATTGAACTTAAATGTGTCGCAGATCGACAGAAAACGCTCCAGATGAGCGTAAGGATCCTCCTGGGAAGTGCCCCCAAACCGTGCCTGAAGCTGGATCATCTGAATGATAGAAGGCTTCAACTCAAAACTATTTGCCTCTATAGCAGGACGAACTATGCTAGATCCATATCCAGCAATAAGTGGGAGAATTAGATCCATAACCGTGCGATTGTCAATTTCGTCTGCCATCTCTTCCTCAGATTCTGATTCAAGTGCTAAATTAATAGCTCTTCTAGATTTTCAAATTTTGCTCAGTGTGCGCTCGATCTCCAAATCAAATGGTAGAAGATCTTTGGAGCGTCTATTGCTATGAATGCACAAGCAGAAAGTACCTGAAAATCAAAGATAGAGGAAAAGGTTTAGGATTTTTAAAAATAAAAAATAAAAATAAAAATCTAGTCTCATGTGAAATAAAAATTATGATATCACTAACAGTCCCTGACAACGACGCCAAAAACTTAACCGCTAAAATCGGTGTGATTAAAATCATCTGGCAAGCGTACCAGGTCAAGTTATAGATAGTGAATAGAATCAGATGTCGAACCCACAAGGAATGTTGTAATGCCCCGATTTTATTATAATTGAGTTTAATCGAGATAATCATAATTTTTAGTGATTGAGGATCGTATTGATATTCGCAGGGGATCATTTTGCAAACTTGGAGAAATAAAGGACTGAAATGCAAAAGTTGGATATATATATATTATTATTAGAGGCAAGTTTACCATCACCCATCACCTCACCATCACTCTCTCCTTCTTCCTTCCTCCCCATCCGTGCGTACCGTTCAGCAGCCATGGGATACGCCTTTTCGAGCTTCTTTTCTGTTTGATTCGCTCGATCCGACCGTTAGATTTAAATTTCGAGTTGAGATTCACGATCACCGCAACGAGGGCTTCATTTAGACGTAAGTTTTGCTTCGATCCTCAAACTTTGATTTTCGTTGGGTTGTCAGAATTTGATAATTTTGGAGTATGTCATTCTTGAGCTAGCATAGATCGTGTATTCGAAGTCGGCTTGGAAAAAGAAAGAAGTTTGGATTTTAGATGAATTTTTAGGCTTAAATTCGAAAATGATGATTTTGATTGAGGTTGAATTTGAGTTGTTTTGATGGATTGGGATGATGATTGAGTTATTGTGATTGTTGTTTGATGGTTTGTATTTCCGGGTATTCAATTTATAGCCGTTATGCCGTCGAACTCGAGTTTGAATTGTCGGTTTTTGGTTCGGTTTAGTTGAATATCGAATTTGATTGAGTTTGAATTCCGAGTTGTTTTTGAATCCGTATTCGATGTTGTGACAGTTGATTGAGGATTCGGGAGTTGATCGAACTTGGAGACTTGTTTATCGATTGAAGAATTGAAGACGGTATATTATTGATTGTTGTATCGACTTTGAGTTTGTTATCCGAATAGACTATGATATCGAGTTATCTCTTGTTGAAAGGAATCACTTGAAGCTTCGAGAAAAGGTAAAAGTCGACAATGAAACGAATGGAAACGAATACTCGAGATTGACTTATTCTCGAGTTCCCGAAAATCACATACTACATGTTTATTTGCTTGAGTGAATTTGATTGTTATTCTA
This sequence comes from Henckelia pumila, assembly GCF_033568475.1. NCBI lineage: Eukaryota > Viridiplantae > Streptophyta > Magnoliopsida > Lamiales > Gesneriaceae > Henckelia > Henckelia pumila. The sequence continues at coordinate 185,313,029 of NC_133123.1, read as the reverse complement.
TTTTCACTTGCATTCCATATTGAGCCGATTTCTCGATTCGTTTTGAAATTAGACAATTTAGGGAGCTATATTGAAGTGGCTTTGGATTTTGAGTTTTTCCAATTGCCAAAATACTTCTTATAGTTGCTCTGAAGTCTAGGGGTTGAGTTGAATGACATCCACCCCGAATGGGTGTGTCGGTGAGTTGTTGTGAAGACTTGGCCCCGGGATCCCAACCGAATAACGATTGATATTTCGATTATCTGATTTGATAGTCCCGAGTTTTGAAGTCATGCATTCATTCATTCTCATTTTGATTTGTTACTGATTATTACTTTTCAATCTGAGGCGTTTACTTGATATTGCATGTCTGTCTCTTTTACTTTGAAATTATATTTCTAACCGGTTTATCCAGCTGTTGTATTTGTTTGTATGTGTACTTGGCAACAGGAGCATCAAGAGCTGGACCTAGTCGTTTGGGTTAGCTCGGGGTGAGATGATAGAAGTGAGACTTCGTGTGTCGTAGGGTTGCTTTTGGACTTGTATTCTATTTTGTTTAGTCGAACGATTACTACCATCGAGCTTGTATTGTTAAACATCGTTCTGTTGGTGTTTCGAATGCCTTATTTCATATTTAAGCTATGATTGGAACCTTGGTTGTTTAGATTATCATTTTGAGCTTGTAGAGTCAATTTTTTTTATGCCCAGGATTCAACAACCCGAGGACTATGCGCGGGTGCGTGTGGCTGGCCGAGAAGTATGCGCGGGCGCGCGACTTGACGAGCGGGCGCACCTCATTATGCAGAAATTTTGGTTTTCTGCCCGAGGCCTATGCGCGGGCACGCGAGTTTTACCGCGCGGGCGCGCATGGTGGCCGAGGGGCATACGCGGGCGTGCGTGAGTTCCTTTTAAAAAATAAAATAAAATTGATTCATTTTTACGCGGCTCATCGTGTTTGATTTTTTTTAATTATTCGAGATTAGAAGATTAGAAACGGGATCTCACATTAAGTGGTATCAGAGAGATAAGATTCTTGGAGTCGAACTAGAGTGAGTGGGGTAGATCGAGTCCGCATGAATTGAACTCTCGCATGTGATTGATTTATTTAAATGATTATTTTTAAATACGTGCGAGCATGCTTTATTGATTCTTGAATTAATTTAATTACATGAGTTATGATTTAATTTATAAAGCATGAATTACGTGATATATATTTGTCCTTGTGCTATTATCTGTTCTCGTATATCATTGAGATTCATGAGTACTCAGAGCAGAGTTTTGGACACCGAGGTTATGAGATTGAGAATAAGTTTGAGATATTGTGTCCTAACCCTTGATATCAGATGGCACCTCGACGATCTTTGAGAAGAAATCAACCACCTTTGACTCCTCCTTCTACTGAGAATCCGCCGCCAGTTATAACTCTTCAGAACGATCAGGATAGTACAGGAGTGGATCAGTTTGATGCAACCGCGACCCCAATGGAGACTCTTTTGAAGAGATTCCGATCTTTTCGACGCCTAATTTAACGGGTACCGAGAACTCCGTTGCTTGTGAAAGTTGGCTAGATGAAATGGATGAGCTCTTCGATTCCCTCGACTATACCGATGACCGCAGAATCAGGTTAGTCAGTCATCAGTTGCAGGGTGTTGCTAAGAATTGGTGGACCATAACCAAGAGAGCAAATGAAAACCGAGGCACCGCCATCACTTGGAGCTTGTTCAAGACTGAATTCTACAAGCATTTCTTTCCTGTCTCGTATCGAAAGGAAAAGGGTGCCGAATTTGCAAATCTGAAACAAGGGAACTTGAGCATTGAGGACTATGTCAGTAAATTTGACAGTCTCTTGAGGTTTGCACCTCACGTTGCAGATAACGAGGAAGCCAAGGCCGACCATTTCATCAATGGATTGAATCCTGAGATCTTTACCTTGGTCAATACCAGAAGACCCAACAACTTCGCAGATGCTATGAATCAAGAAAAGGGAGCCGAAGCCGGATTCTTGATGCAATGAGGTAATCGGGTAAATCCTCAGCAGCAGCAGAGATCTTTTTAGAACCAGCCTGTTCAGTTTCAGCCTCAACAGTATCAGTATCAGTACCAACCTTCTCAGCAGTCGAATCAGCCTCAGAGCTTTGAGGGAGGAAACAGTGGCAGAAACAGGCGAGATCAGTATCGGCCGAAGGGGAAGAATTTCAAGAAGTCTGGTAACAGTTCATCGAGTTCCGGTGGCTCTAGACAGTTCAGTTCTGGGCAGAGTTCAGGGTTTTTTGGAGCTTCGGGCAGCAAGTGTGGAGGACGTCATCCCAGTGATCAGTGTCGAGGCGTGTTTGGTAGTTGCAATATCTGCCAGCAGCCGGGTCACTTTGCTAGAGTTTGTCCTCAGCAAGGATCCGATAGAGCTCAGAGCGGCAGTTCTTCTCGACCGCCAGCTCAGCCCGAGAGATCAGCTTCTGCAGTTCATTCCTTTCAACCTCAACAGCAGACTCGTCAGGGAGGTAATCAGAATCAGAATCAACCTCCTCGACAGCAGGCGAGGGTGTTTACCTTGACAGAGGATCAAGCCAATGCAGCTCCGACCGACGTGATAGCAGGTAACTGTTCGATCTTTGGTCATCTTGCGTTTGTGTTGATTGATACGGGTGCTTCTCACTGTTTTATTTCTGAAAGATTTGTCGTGATGCATGATTTATTTGCTGAGCCATTATCTGATGTTGTTTCTATTACTTCACCTTTGGGTGGAGGAATTGTTTCGGTAAGAATGGTCCGAAATTGTGTAATAGAATCCAAAGGGAATTCGATTGAGATTGACTGCATCGTACTTGGATTATCGGATTTTGATTGTATTGTCGCGATTGATGCTCTGACCAAGTATAGGGCGAAAGTAGATTGCTTTCAGAAAGTGGTTCGATTCAGACCTGAGGTGGCAGACGATTGGAAGTTTTTCGGTAAGGGTTCTCGATCCAAAATTCCGTTGATTTCTGTGTTATCCATGTCTCGTTTGCTACAAAAAGGAGCAGAGTGATTCTTGATTTATGCAATGGATGTTCAGAAGTTTAGCCCTGAGTTGTCTGAGATACCGGTTGTTAGCGAGTTTCCTGATGTTTTTCCAGACGAGATTCCTGGTTTACCGCCTATTCGAGACATCGAATGTAGCATTGAACTTGCACCAGGTACTCAGCCTATTTCGAAAGCACCTTACCGTATGGCTCCGTTAGAGTTGAAAGAATTGAAGGAACAGTTAGAAGATTTGATTGCCAAGGGATACATCCGACCTAGCGTATCGCCTTGGGGTGCACCAGTGCTTTTTGTGAGGAAGAAAGACGGTTCTATGCGACTTTGCATCGACTACCGCAAGTTGAATCAAGCGATGGTCAAAAACAAGTATCCTATACCAAGAATCGATGATATTTTTGATCAACTGCAAGGTTCTTCAGTGTATTCGAAGATAGATCTACGATCAGGGTATCATCAGCTGAGAGTTTGCGACGAGGATGTGCCGAAGACAGCTTTCAGAACCAGATATGGGCATTTTGAGTTCATAGTCATGCCGTTCGGTTTGACCAATGCTCCAGCAGTTTTTATGGACCTGATGAATCGCATCTTTCAGCGGTATTTGGATGAGTTCGTCATTATCTTCATCGACGATATTCTGATCTATTCGAAGAACCGTTTTGATCATGCCGAGCATTTGAGAATCGTATTGCAGACTTTGCGAGCCGAACAGTTGTATGCTAAGCTATCAAAGTGCGAGTTTTGGTTGGACCGAGTGGTTTTTCTAGGCCACATTGTATCAGGAGATGGAATATCTATGGACCCCAGTAAGATCGAGGCAGTTTTGAATTGGCAGAGACCGACATCAGTGCCAGAAATCCAAAGCTTCATGGGTTTAGCGGGGTATTATCGCCGATTTATCGAGGGCTTCTCTTCCATTGCAAAGCCGATTACTCAGTTGACCCAGAAGAATGCACCGTTTGTTTGGTCCGAGCAGTGTGAGGCCAGTTTCATTGAGTTGAAGAAGAGATTGACGAGCCCTCCGATCTTGTCTATTCCATCAGGTACTGGAGGTTTCTCTGTGTACTGCGATGCTTCTCACCGTGGTCTCGGGTGTATTATTATGCAAAGAAAGCACGTTATAGCTTATGCTTCGAGGCAGCTGAAGCCGCACGAGACTCGTTATCCGATCCATGATCTCGAGCTAGCTGCAATCGTGTTTGCTTTGAAGACTTGGCGCCATTACCTTTATGGTGAGTCGTTTGAGATATTTTCTATCCACAAGAGCCTGAAATACTTGTTTTCCCAGTCCGAGCTGAATATGAGGAAGAGGAGATGGATGGATTTGCTTAAGGACTTCGACTGCGAGATCAAGTATTATCCTGGAAAGTCGAATGCAGCTGCAGACGCTCTTAGTCGAAAGCTTTGTTCTTTGTCTCTTTCTACGATTGGTGTCTCTCGATTGATTGAAGACTGTTGTACTTCTGGTTTGGAGTTTGAGACCGATAGGAGATCCATCAGAGTTTTTGCGATTCAGGTCGAGCCAGAGTTGTTTCAGTTGATCAACGAGGCACAGAGATCCGATCCGAGCATTCAGAGTTCGATAGAGAAGGTCCGATTAGGTCATCAGTCAGAGTTTCAGGTCAAGGATGATGTTTTGTTTGTGAATAGCCGTATAGTTGTGCCCGACGTTTCTGAGTTGAGACAGCGTATTCTACGAGAGGCACATTGCAGTCGGTTCAGTGTTCATCCTGGAGGCCGGAAGATGTATAATGACTTGAAAACTCAATTCTGGTGGAAGCAGTTGAAGGGAGACGTCACGAGGTTTGTATCCCGTTGTCTGAATTGTCAACAGGTAAAATCTGAGAGGAAGAAGCTCGGAGGATTATTGCACAGTTTTCCTGTCCCGAAATGGAAATGGGATCATATCTCAATGGATTTTGTCACGAAGCTACCGCATTCAGTCAGAGGTTGTGATGCGATTTGGGTTGTGATTGACCGGTTGACGAAATCTCCTTGTTTCATTCCATACCGTATGACATACCGTCACGATCAGATGGCCGAGTTGTATGTCAGAGAGGTTGTGAGATTGCATGGCGTGCCAAAGTCAATAGTAGCAGATAGAGATCCGAGGTTCACTTCTCACTTTTGGCACAGTCTTCAGGAGGCTTTGGGTACTCGTTTGCACTTAAGCACAGCGTATCACCCTCAGACCGACGGTCAGTCCGAGCGTACGATCCAGACTTTGGAGGATATGCTTCGCACTGTGGTGCTTGATTTTGGATCAGGTTGGCAGGAGTCCTTGCCTCTAGTGGAGTTTTCGTACAATAACAGCTTCCAGGCGAGTATTGGAATGACACCTTTTGAAGCTTTGAACAGGAATAAGTGCAGATCTCCGTTATTTTGGGACGATATTTCAGAGTCACCTGAGTTGGGTCCAGATATGATTCGGAATATGGCAGAGCAGGTGAAGTTGATTCGAGTCAGAATAAAGATGGCCCAAGATCGATAGGCCAAGTATGCAAATGTCAGACGCAGACCACTGTGTTTTGATCAGGGAGACCGTGTGTTTCTGAAGATTTCTCCGTTCCGAGGTACTGTCAGATTCGGAAAGAGAGGGAAGTTATCGTCGAGGTTCATTGGCCCGTATGAGATTCTGGAGAAGATAAGCGATCTTGCCTATAAGATTGTTCTTCCTCCGTCTCTTTCAGGCATCCACGATGTGTTTCACGTTTCGATGCTTCGTAAATACCATCCAGATCCGTCCCATGTTCTTCAGCCAGACAAGGCCGAACTTGATGAGACTCTGAGTTACTTCGAGCGACCGATTCAGATTCTTGAAAGAAAAGAGAAGCAGCTCAGAAACAAGTCGATTCCATTGGTGAAGATTCAGTGGAGTCGTCACGGATTTGAAGAAGCGACTTGGGAGACCGAATCCGATATGAGGCAGCGATTTCCAGAGTTATTCAATTGAGGTGAGTTTGTCTTCAGTTTGTTTCGTTCTTGTTCAGTCTGTGATCTGTCAGATTTCTAGGACGAAATCGAATCTTAGAGGGGGAGAATTGTAATGCCCCGATTTTATTATAATTGAGTTTAATCGAGATAATCAGAATTTTTAGTGATTGAGGATCGTATTGATATTCGCAGGGGATCACTTTGCAAACTTGGAGAAATAAAGGACTGAAATGCAAAAGTTGGATATATATATTATTATTAGAGGCAAGTTTACCATCACCCATCACCTCACCATCACTCTCTCCTTCTTCCTTCCTCCCCATCTGTGCGTACCGTTCAGCATCCATGGGAGATGCCTTTTTGAGCTTCTTTTCCGTTTGATTCGCTCGATCCGACCGTTAGATTTGAATTCCGAGTTGAGATTCACGATCACCGCAACGAGGGCTTCATTTAGACGTAAGTTTTGCTTCGATCCTCAAACTTTGATTTTCATTGGGTTGTTAGAATTTGATAATTTTGGAGTATGTCGTTCTTGAGCTAGCATAGATCGTGTATTCAAAGTCGGTTTGGAAAAAGAACGAAGTTTGGATTTTAGATGAATTTCAAGGCTTAAATTCAAAAATGATGATTTTGATTGAGGTTGAATTTGAGTTGTTTTGATGGATTGGGATGATGATTGAGTTATTGTGATTGTTTTTTGATGGTTTGTATTTCCGGGTAGTCAATTTATAGCCGTTATGCCGTCAAAATCGAGTTTGAATTGTCGGTTTTTGGTTCGGTTTAGTTGAATATCGAATTTGATTGAGTTTGAATTCCGAGTTGTTTTTGAATCCGTATTCGATGTTGTGACAGTTGATTGAGGATTCGGGAGTTGATCGAACTTGGAGACTTGTTTATCGATTCAAGAATTGAAGACGGTATATTATTGATTGTTGTATCGACTTTGATTTTGTTATGCGAATAGACTATGATATCGACTTATCTCTTGTTGACAGAAATCACTTGAAGCTTCGAGAAAAGGTAAAAGTCGACAATGAAACGAATGGGAACGAATACTCGAGATTGACTTATTCTCGAGTTCCCGAAAATCACATACTACATGTTTATTTGCTTGAGTGAATTTGATTGTTACTCTATTTTCACTTGCATTCCATATTGAGCCTATTTTTCGATTCGTTTTGAAATTAAATGATTTAGGGAGCTATATTGAAGTGTCTTTGGATTTCGAGTTTTTCCAATTGCCAGAATACTTCTTATAGTTGCTCTGAAATCTAAGGGTTGAGTTGAACGACATCCACCCCGAATGGGTGTGTCGGTGAGTTGTTGTGAAGACTTGGCCCCGGGATCCCAACCGAATAACGATTGATATTTCTATTATCTGATTTAATAGTCCCGAGTTTTGAAGTCATGCATTCATTCATTCTCATTTTGATTTGTTACTGATTATTACTTTTCAATCTGAGGTGTTTACTTGATATTGCATGCCTGTCTCTTTTACTTAGAAATTATATTTCTAACCGGTTTATCCGGCTATTGTCTTTGTTTGTATGTGTACTTGGCAACAGGAGCATCAGGAGCTGGACCTAGTGGTTTGGGTTAGCTCGGGGTGGGATGATAGAAGTGAGACTTCGTGTGTCGTAGGGTTGCTTTTGGACTTGTATTCTATTTTGTTTAGTCGAACGATTACTACCATCGAACTTGTATTGTTAAACATCGTTCTGTTGGTGTTTCGTACGCCTTATTTCATGTTTAAGCTATGATTGGAACCTTGGTTGTTTAGATTATCATTTTGAGCTTGTAGAGTCAATATTTTCTTGCCCAGGATTCAGCAACCCAAGGACTACGCGCGGGCGCGCGTGGCTGGCCAAGAAGTATGTGTGGGCGCACGACTTGACGAGCGGGCGCGCCTCATTGTGCAGAAATTTTGGTTTTCTGCCCGAGGGCTATGCGCGGGCGCGCATGGTGGCCGAGGGGCATACGCGGGCGCGCGTGAGTTCCTTTTAAAAATATATATATATATATTTGATTCGTTTTTACGCGGCTCATCATGTTTGATTTTGTTTAATTATTCGAGATTAGAAGATTAGAAACGGGGTCTCACAAATGTATAAATATGACTACCAGAATATAGTTATTTCTACTTAATCTAGACTAATCAAAAAGAGTGATGAAGATTTAGATTTTAAACTAAAAACTTAAATTGAAAATAAAATTCAACTCAATAAAAACGCAGTAGAGATCTTGGATTAAAATTCAATTTGGGAAAAACTCGATCTAGGACTCACGTAGTGAAAGAGTGGGTGCCCAGTGAGCCAACTTGTGGCTATGGGCTTTGATGACTCTTTGTACAAACGATCTTTTGTTTAATATAATTTACACTTTTATTAATGGCAATGACTTTATCTTTCTTCATATTGTTATATTGTGATATACTATTGTTGTTTTGATAAAGACCTTGAATATACTATAGTGTATGTAAGATGTGGTAGAACATGGGGATGTCTATCATGAAATACATCTTATAGTCACTGTATATTCTAAACTGTTCCTAGTCAATTGAGCCGTCCGATAATAAGGATAAGGATCGCTCGAGTTTGAGACTAGCATTTGCGATGCGGAGTACCACGTTTCATTGGTAGGGAACATGGAGATGTTCGAAGCATGCAAATGGATATTCATAGGATGAATAATCGAACTACCCTATCCGGACTTTCCAAGTGGTTATCACTTATCGAGTGGATAAAGTCCGCGGTTTTGGTTGTACACCATTAGTCCTTACTACTTGAAACATCATGGAGACTCTATATGCTAGTACTGTGCTTTGACTCGTTTACCGACTCTATGGGGGTCATCAGGTGTCGGGATTGGGTACAGTTACAACACATATAGGAGTCGATGCATTGTTGTCAAGGATTCACCACATACTTGCGAGTGTGGATATCCTATGCGATCTGAGGAGATATTAGTGTGACGAATCTCTGGCCAGAGTACTTGATGTGATTTAAGAAATGGTTTCTTAGTAGCACATGCGATGTCACTAATTTGATCTTCAAGATGTATTGCATAGTTATCGAATCTTGAGCGACTCTCGATATACCAATGGTTGTTGATTCGATCGGGATATATGGATGAAGGGACCGTACTGTACGCTAACCAAAATCTACTGGTTCTTGTAGGCACTATCAGTGATACCTAGGGAATCATGGGGCGATGTTGCTAGGCGCTTTAACCATGATTCGTTGGGCAAGTCGGAAATCTTTGTTCCGAGTCACAAGGAGTTGTGAGCCCACGGCTAGCTGTATCCCTGAACCATTGAGGGTCACACAGTGTAATGGAGTTTTAATCCCCGTTGAGATAGTTAAATTTAAAGAGTTAAATTTAATGAATAAAGAAGTTGGACTTCTTAAATAAGAGTAAGGGAGTAGGATTTCCTAAAATGACATAGGGATGTACATTTTTGGAAATCACTGAATTCGGATTCAGGAAAATTTATCTTGACTTTAAAATGTGCAGAAATGGTTTCTGTGCACATTGGTAAAATTGGTTTATCAATCGGAGTCACGATGAATTTTATATTAATTTCTGAACATGCGGGCTTTGCTTGTCGGGCCTCAACTTATGACTAATGGGCCCTAAGGTGTTAGTGGCCTGCATTATAAATAAGTTATTGCAGTACAGAAATTAGACACAACAGGTCATTATTTTGAGAGCAGAATTTCGAAACCCTAGCCCCTTTCACTCTCACAATTCGGCCGCCCCTCCTTGCTCTGTCAGAGAATTTCCGGTCTGTGATTTTTAATTGCAGTCAGGAATAACGAATCAGATTCGTTTAATCTCTTCGCAGAAAAACTTCTGATAGATTTTCTAGTGCAATCTATCAGAGGGATTTAAACCTCTATTCGTGGACCTGATTGAAGGAGATTAAAGTTCATCAGTTCCAGGGAGAGACAACAAGAGCAGATTAAATCTGTTGGTGTCCAGAATCTCGATTCGAGATTAAAGGTAAAATTTAATAATTGTTATTTGAATTTTACACACACAAATAATTTAATCGTTAAACGGTTGATACCCACACTATGGAATTGTTCCATGATAAAATTTTTAAACTTTCGCTGCACCGGGTAACAATCGTGATTGATCTGAACGCCAGTTTTCCAACAGTGGTATCAGAGCCAGGTTGCTCAGATCAAACGATTAAATTAATCAATTGTACAAAATTTTTGAGTCTCGGTTTTTTGAAACAAAATAAATATTTTTAAAGTAAAAAAAAAAAAAAAAAAATTTTCGGGGCAAAACCCGGGCAGCGATTGGATCGCTGCCCGGTGGGGCAGCAATTGTTGCTGCCCCGGGCGGCGCACGGCGCCGCCCAAAGGGGGAGCACGGCGCCGCCCACGGCGGCGCACGGCGTCGCCCAGGGGCGACGCTCAGCGCCGCCCACGGCGGCGCACGGCGTCGCCCAGGGGCGACGCTCAGCGCCGCCAGGGCAGCGCTCGGCGCTGCCCAGGCAGCAGCGCTGTGCGCTGCGCCGGGCTGCCCCGGCCCGCGCCCACGGGTGCGGGCCGGCCCAGGAGTGTCCCGGGCGGCCGCGGGAAAAATTAAATTTTTTATTTAAAATTAATTTTAATGTGTTAAAATTTTATTTTTTGTCCGGTCAAAAATAGTTTTTGATTGGTTCACGAGAGTTCGGATCGAATTGTTCGAGTACGTAAATTTTAAAATTGATTTTTTGATAAATTTGAATTTTTGGAAAATTTGAATTTTTTATCCTTAAATTGAATTTTGAAATCAATTATTTTGGTACAATTGATGATAAGATTTGATCTTATGATATATTAAGTAAAATATGATTTTATCTATAAAATTGGATTTTGTAGATAAAATATGATTTTATTTGATAAAGAGATAAAATATGATTTTATATGTGAAATGAGATTTTATATGTAAAATATGATTTTATCTTGTTTAAATTTGAATTGCCACTGCATGTTATCCAATAAATTAATTTTGAATTAAAAGTTATTGGATAAGGATGATCGATTGCCATGACCAATTTTGTAGGTGTATGTTAGGAATTTACATTTTGTTTTATTGTTGTTGGTTTTATTAATGGGCCTGGTTTATGGCCCAATATGAATGTCATATGTAATAAAAGTGGGCTTGGTTTATGGCCCGTTCCCACCCCTAAAAATGTATCCCCTACTTGTCATTGTTATTTATTGTAAATACATTAGATTTAGTGGGAGATCAAGATTTGAAGATGGTGGGCCCAGCAGACAATAAAGACTGAAGAAATATAAATTGGAAGCACATGTAATAGGATTGCATTGCATACTGCATATTACCTAGGATTGGACTAAGACCCGTGATTGGCAACCACGGGTCAATTAGAAATGGAATCGATCATCCTATATAATATATGATATTATGATTGTATGCATGTTTAGACATAATTGCGTGAATCCGGCAAGCATGCAATAAATTGAATATGATGAGACAAATATTTTATAATTAAAAATCCCTCATTTTAAATATGATTTAAAATTGATATCAAGATAAATAAAGGAAATTTAAATTTGTTTAAATATTCCTACCTTCCATCAACGGTCAATGTATGTGATGCTACCCGCGGATACGGTCCGGCTCATATTATTGGGGGGGCCCGTCCGTCGGAAAGCTGTACATTGGATCGACAAATGTTGTAAGTTGGGTGGAACTCCCATGGGATCGGCTCATATTATTGGGGATCCACATGGCGACCGTCCATCACAACTTAATATTGATGGGTCATCTTGACATGTCACTTTAAACGGCGTCATATTATTGGGCCCTTATTGGACATGAGGTAAACACATGGGGTTGCTTTGGAAGCAATTGGGCTCTACCTTTTGAGAATTATGGTTGGCTGATATTATTCGGGACCATAAGTTTGTCAATTGGACTCCATGTTCTCACTAAGGAAAAGTTTCCCGTTTTCACTAGAGGGTGGTGAAATCGTTAAAATAGTGGGAGTGAGATTCATAAAATTAAATTTCGCCTATTTTATGTCTTAGTAAATTGTTAAACAATCATTGATATATGTCTGTTTTTCTTTTCAGTATTTCATACAATGAATTCGCGTAATCCATTATTCTCGATCCTCGAACAAAACAAGTTAACTGGCGCAAACTATACGGAATGGTTCCGGAAGTTGAAGATTGTCTTGACTTCGGAGAAGATGCTCTACGTGTTAGAGAAATCACCTCCGAAGGAAGCACCAGCTGACGTAAGTCCGGAGGAATTGGCCAAACTTGATGCATGGTGGGACCATGACATCAAGACCAAATGCTATATGCAAGCCTCGATGTCTGATGAACTCCAGAGGCGATTTGAGGACACCGTGAATGCTGCTGACATTCACGCTCAACTCAAGGAACTTTTTGGGGCTCAATCGAGGGCTGAAAGGTTCGCTACTGTTAAGGATCTAATGACGTGTCGCATGCGTGAAGGGACTTCGGTCCGTGATCATGGGGTACGAGTGATTTGGCTCATACAGAAGTTAGCAACTCTTGATTTGGTGTTGGAGCATGAACTCAACGTGGATTTACTGCTTCTGTCTCTTCCTTCTTCATTTGACGGATTTGTGGTAAATTTTAATATGAACAAGATAGAGGCCACCCTTGAAGAGATGGTCAATATGCTTGTGACATATGAATCCACACTAAAGAAGGATAAGCCAGCTTTCTTGGTGGGCTCCTCATCTTCTGCTAAGAAGGGGCCAAGTATGAAGGGCAAGAAACGTTCTGCCCCACCCAAGAAAGTCGAGCCCGAGAAGAAGCACAAGACAAAGGCTTCAAACAATGGAAAATCCAAGGATGTTTGTCATTACTGCAAGAAGCCCGGTCATTGGAAGCGCAACTGCAAGGAATATCTAGAGCAGTTGGGAACTGCAAAGGGTATGTTCTATATTGAAATAAACATTTCACTTAATACTACTTCTTGGGTATTGGATACCGGATGTGGATCTCACATTTGCAATGATTTGCAGGTGATGACAAGAAGTCGCAGGCTTAGAATGGGTGAGACCCAGCTGAGGCTCGGGAGTGGTTCCAGAGTTGAAGCTACGGCCATTGGAGATGTTTGTTTAACTTTGCAGAATGGTTTTAAGTTATTATTAAGAGATGTTTTATTTGTTCCGGATTTAATTAAAAACATTATTTCTGTTTCTATGCTAGATAGAGATGGTTATTCTTGCAATTTTGTGAATGGGATTTGCAATATTTACAAGAATGAATGTTTGATTGGAAATGGACAACTTGAAAACGATCTATACAACTTAAAACTAAAAGACGTTCCAATAAATTATATTGATAAACCGGCGACAACAAACAAAAGGAAAATCGATAGTCAAAACCCGGCAAACCTTTGGCACGCTAGAATAGGTCATATTTCCTCAAGGAGGATGAACAAGCTAGTGGGAGAGGGCATGTTTGATATGTCTGATATTAACTCTCTACCTACTTGTGAATCCTGCCTAAAAGGGAAAATTACTAAATCTCCTTTTAAGGGGAAACCTGAGCGTAGTCAAAATCTGTTGGATTTGATCCATACAGATGTTTGTGGTCCATTTAGAGTTGGGACTCAACATGGCCACACCTACTTCATTACCTTTACTGATGATTATTCAAGGTATGGGTATTTATATTTAATGAAATATAAGTCTGAAGCATTTGAAAAGTTCAAAGAATTCAAGGCTGAAGTAGAAAACAAGCTAGGTAAAAGTATTAAGGCACTTCGATCGGATAGAGGTGGAGAATACTTGAGTACCGAGTTTTTGGACTATCTGAAAGAGAATGGGATTCTCTCTCAGTGAACTCCTCCTATGACACCACAGCTGAATGGTGTATCGGAGCGTCGTAATCGAACTTTGTTGGACATGGTTCGATCCATGATGAGCTTCACTGAGCTTCCACCTTCGTTTTGGGGCTATGCGCTTGAAACGGCGGTATTGTTGTTGAACAACGTCCACACTAAAGCAGTGGACAAAACACCATACGAGTTATGGAATGGCAAAGCTCCTAAGTATTCGTACTTGAGGATTTGGGGATGTCCTGCTTACGTGAAGCGGACAGTGGGAGATAAGTTGGATAGTCGATCCAGCTTATGTTATTTTGTAGGGTATCCGAAGAATTCAATCGGATATTATTTCTATTATCCTGCTGAAACAAAGGTGTTTGTTTCTAGAAATGCCACCTTCTTGGAGAAGGAGTTCTTATTGGATAAGAAAGGCGAGATGATGGAACTCGAAGAAGTTCGAGAAGAACCCGAAATACAAAATAACGATCCTACGCCTCAGGAACCATTACTGAACACGCCTGAACCTAGAAGATCCGAGAGGACTTCTAGACCTCCTGTTCGATATGGTCTTCTTCTTGAAGGGGATCAAGATGAACCCGACATTGGATGTGATCCAAGAAACTTCAAGGAAGCAATTTCTGATACGGATTCAAATTTATGGCTTGAAGCTATGCAGTCTGAATTGGATTCAATGCATACAAACCAAGTTTGGTCTTTAGTAGATCCTCCTGATGGAATTGTTCCAATAGGGTGTAAATGGATCTACAAGAGAAAGCTTGGGCCTGATGGTAAGGTATTGACCTACAAGGCGCGATTGGTGGCGAAAGGTTACACTCAAAGACAAGGAGTTGACTATGATGAAACCTTTTCACCAGTTGCAATGTTCAAGTCCATAAGAATCCTTATTGCCATAGCTGCATGGTATGACTATGAGATATGGCAAATGGATGTGAAGACTGCTTTTCTTAATGGAGACATTAAGGAAGAAATCTATATGAAGCAGCCAGAGGGGTTCACATCCATGGGAAGCGAGCATAAGGTATGCAAGCTTCAGAGATCAATTTATGGTCTAAAACAAGCATCAAGAAGTTGGAACCAGAAATTTGATGAAACAATAAAAGATTTTGGTTTCATCAAGAACCCGGAGGAACCGTGCGTGTACAAGAAAGTAGATAAGGATGCTGTGACATTCTTAGTACTTTATGTTGATGACATCCTACTCATTGGAAATGATGTAGGGATGTTGCAGTCAACAAAGATATGGTTATCAGGTAGATTCTCGATGAAGGATTTGGGTGAGGCATCCTACATTCTTGGGATACAGATCTATAGAGATAGATCTAAGAGAATGATAGGACTCACTCAATCAACCTACATCGACACCATATTGAAACGGTTTTCAATGGATGGGTCCAAGAGAGGACATCTACCCATGTGTCATGGAGTTTCTTTATCCAAGTCTATGTGTCCCACGACTGATGCAGAGATAGAGAATATGACACATGTACCATATGCGTCAGCTATAGGTAGTATCATGTATGGGATGATATCTACCAGACCGGATGTAGCATTTGCTCTGAGTGTCACGAGCAGATATCAGGCTAATCCTGGTCAAATGCATTGGAAAGCCGTGAAGGACATTCTTAAGTACTTACGAAGGACTAAGAATATGTTCATGGTATATGGAGGACGAGATCTGAAATTGGAAGGCTATACCGACTCTAGCTTCCAAAGTGACGTGGATGACTCGAAGTCAACCTCTGGATTTGTGTTCATGCTCAATGGCGGTGCTGTCTCTTGGAAGAGTTCCAAGCAGGACACCACAGCGGATTCCACCACTGAGGCTGAATACATTGCAGCATCAGCTGCTGCTAAAGAGGCCGTTTGGATGAGGAAGTTCGTCCAAGAGTTGGGCGTCATTCCTGAATATGTTGGTCCAGTCCCGGTGTACTGTGACAACACGGGTGCCGTTGCTCAAGCAAAGGAACCAAGGTCTCATCAAAGATCCAAACACGTACTGAGGAAATACCACATCATCCGGGAGATTGTGGAAAGAGGAGACATCACTGTCGAACGAGTGGCCTCTGCAGACAATATCGCTGATCCGCTTACTAAGCCCTTGCCAGGACCATTGTTTGACAAACATCGCGAAGCAATGGGTCTACGTAGTATGACTAGTTGGCTATAGGGCAAGTGGGAGATTGAAAGAGTGGGTGCCCAGTGAGCCAACTTGTGGCTATGGGCTTTGATGACTCTTTGTACAAACGATCTTTTGTTTAATATAATTTACACTTTTATTAATGGCAATGACTTTATCTTTCTTCATATTGTTATATTGTGATATACTATTGTTGTTTTGATAAAGACCTTGAATATACTATAGTGTATGTAAGATGTGGTAGAACATGGGGATGTCTATCATGAAATACATCTTATAGTCACTGTATATTCTAAACTGTTCCTAGTCAATTGAGCCGTCCGATAATAAGGATAAGGATCGCTCGAGTTTGAGACTAGCATTTGCGATGCGGAGTACCACGTTTCATTGGTAGGGAACATGGAGATGTTCGAAGCATGCAAATGGATATTCATAGGATGAATAATCGAACTACCCTATCCGGACTTTCCAAGTGGTTATCACTTATCGAGTGGATAAAGTCCGCGGTTTTGGTTGTACACCATTAGTCCTTACTACTTGAAACATCATGGAGACTCTATATGCTAGTACTGTGCTTTGACTCGTTTACCGACTCTATGGGGGTCATCAGGTGTCGGGATTGGGTACAGTTACAACACATATAGGAGTCGATGCATTGTTGTCAAGGATTCACCACATACTTGCGAGTGTGGATATCCTATGCGATCTGAGGAGATATTAGTGTGACGAATCTCTGGCCAGAGTACTTGATGTGATTTAAGAAATGGTTTCTTAGTAGCACATGCGATGTCACTAATTTGATCTTCAAGATGTATTGCATAGTTATCGAATCTTGAGCGACTCTCGATATACCAATGGTTGTTGATTCGATCGGGATATATGGATGAAGGGACCGTACTGTACGCTAACCAAAATCTACTGGTTCTTGTAGGCACTATCAGTGATACCTAGGGAATCATGGGGCGATGTTGCTAGGCGCTTTACCATGATTCGTTGGGCAAGTCGGAAATCGTTGTTCGAGTCACAAGGAGTTGTGAGCCCACGGCTAGCTGTATCCCTGAACCATTGAGGGTCACACAGTGTAATGGAGTTTTAATCCCCGTTGAGATAGTTAAATTTAAAGAGTTAAATTTAATGAATAAAGAAGTTGGACTTCTTAAATAAGAGTAAGGGAGTAGGATTTCCTAAAATGACATAGGGATGTACATTTTTGGAAATCACTGAATTCGGATTCAGGAAAATTTATCTTGACTTTAAAATGTGCAGAAATGGTTTCTGTGCACATTGGTAAAATTGGTTTATCAATCGGAGTCACGATGAATTTTATATTAATTTCTGAACATGCGGGCTTTGCTTGTCGGGCCTCAACTTATGACTAATGGGCCCTAAGGTGTTAGTGGCCTGCATTATAAATAAGTTATTGCAGTACAGAAATTAAACACAACAGGTCATTATTTTGAGAGCAGAATTTCGAAACCCTAGCCCCTTTCACTCTCACAATTCGGCCGCCCCTCCTTGCTCTGTCAGAGAATTTCCGGTCTGTGATTTTTAATTGCAGTCAGGAATAACGAATCAGATTCGTTTAATCTCTTCGCAGAAAAACTTCTGATAGATTTTCTAGTGCAATCTATCAGAGGGATTTAAACCTCTATTCGTGGACCTGATTGAAGGAGATTAAAGTTCATCAGTTCCAGGGAGAGACAACAAGAGCAGATTAAATCTGTTGGTGTCCAGAATCTCGATTCGAGATTAAAGGTAAAATTTAATAATTGTTATTTGAATTTTACACACACAAATAATTTAATCGTTAAACGGTTGATACCCACACTATGGAATTGTTCCATGATAAAATTTTTAAACTTCCGCTGCACCGGGTAACAATCGTGATTGATCTGAACGCCAGTTTTCCAACAGTGGTATCAGAGCCAGGTTGCTCAGATCAAACGATTAAATTAATCAATTGTACAAAATTTTTGAGTCTCGGTTTTTTGAAACAAAATAAATATTTTTAAAGTAAAAAAAAAAAAAAAAAAATTTTCGGGGCAAAACCCGGGCAGCGATTGGATCGCTGCCCGGTGGGGCAGCAATTGTTGCTGCCCCGGGCGGCGCACGGCGCCGCCCAAAGGGGGAGCACGGCGCCGCCCACGGCGGCGCACGGCGTCGCCCAGGGGCGACGCTCAGCGCCGCCAGGGCAGCGCTCGGCGCTGCCCAGGGCAGCGCTGTGCGCTGCGCCGGGCTGCCCCGGCCCGCGCCCACGGGTGCGGGCCGGCCCAGGAGTGTCCCGGGCGGCCCGCGGGAAAAATTAAATTTTTTATTTAAAATTAATTTTAATGTGTTAAAATTTTATTTTTTGTCCGGTCAAAAATAGTTTTTGATTGGTTCACGAGAGTTCGGATCGAATTGTTCGAGTACGTAAATTTTAAAATTGATTTTTGGATAAATTTGAATTTTTGGAAAATTTGAATTTTTTATCCTTAAATTGAATTTTGAAATCAATTATTTTGGTACAATTGATGATAAGATTTGATCTTATGATATATTAAGTAAAATATGATTTTATCTATAAAATTGGATTTTGTAGATAAAATATGATTTTATTTGATAAAGAGATAAAATATGATTTTATATGTGAAATGAGATTTTATATGTAAAATATGATTTTATCTTGTTTAAATTTGAATTGCCACTGCATGTTATCCAATAAATTAATTTTGAATTAAAAGTTATTGGATAAGGATGATCGATTGCCATGACCAATTTTGTAGGTGTATGTTAGGAATTTACATTTTGTTTTATTGTTGTTGGTTTTATTAATGGGCCTGGTTTATGGCCCAATATGAATGTCATATGTAATAAAAGTGGGCTTGGTTTATGGCCCGTTCCCACCCCTAAAAATGTATCCCCTACTTGTCATTGTTATTTATTGTAAATACATTAGATTTAGTGGGAGATCAAGATTTGAAGATGGTGGGCCCAGCAGACAATAAAGACTGAAGAAATATAAATTGGAAGCACATGTAATAGGATTGCATTGCATACTGCATATTACCTAGGATTGGACTAAGACCCGTGATTGGCAACCACGGGTCAATTAGAAATGGAATCGATCATCCTATATAATATATGATATTATGATTGTATGCATGTTTAGACATAATTGCGTGAATCCGGCAAGCATGCAATAAATTGAATATGATGAGACAAATATTTTATAATTAAAAATCCCTCATTTTAAATATGATTTAAAATTGATATCAAGATAAATAAAGGAAATTTAAATTTGTTTAAATATTCCTACCTTCCATCAACGGTCAATGTATGTGATGCTACCCGCGGATACGGTCCGGCTCATATTATTGGGGGGGCCCGTCCGTCGGAAAGCTGTACATTGGATCGACAAATGTTGTAAGTTGGGTGGAACTCCCATGGGATCGGCTCATATTATTGGGGGATCCACATGGCGACCGTCCATCACAACTTAATATTGATGGGTCATCTTGACATGTCACTTTAAACGGCGTCATATTATTGGGCCCTTATTGGACATGAGGTAAACACATGGGGTTGCTTTGGAAGCAATTGGGCTCTACCTTTTGAGAATTATGGTTGGCTGATATTATTCGGGACCATAAGTTTGTCAATTGGACTCCATGTTCTCACTAAGGAAAAGTTTCCCGTTTTCACTAGAGGGTGGTGAAATCGTTAAAATAGTGGGAGTGAGATTCATAAAATTAAATTTCGCCTATTTTATGTCTTAGTAAATTGTTAAACAATCATTGATATATGTCTGTTTTTCTTTTCAGTATTTCATACAATGAATTCGCGTAATCCATTATTCTCGATCCTCGAACAAAACAAGTTAACTGGCGCAAACTATACGGAATGGTTCCGGAAGTTGAAGATTGTCTTGACTTCGGAGAAGATGCTCTACGTGTTAGAGAAATCACCTCCGAAGGAAGCACCAGCTGACGTAAGTCCGGAGGAATTGGCCAAACTTGATGCATGGTGGGACCATGACATCAAGACCAAATGCTATATGCAAGCCTCGATGTCTGATGAACTCCAGAGGCGATTTGAGGACACCGTGAATGCTGCTGACATTCACGCTCAACTCAAGGAACTTTTTGGGGCTCAATCGAGGGCTGAAAGGTTCGCTACTGTTAAGGATCTAATGACGTGTCGCATGCGTGAAGGGACTTCGGTCCGTGATCATGGGGTACGAGTGATTTGGCTCATACAGAAGTTAGCAACTCTTGATTTGGTGTTGGAGCATGAACTCAACGTGGATTTACTGCTTCTGTCTCTTCCTTCTTCGTTTGACGGATTTGTGGTAAATTTTAATATGAACAAGATAGAGGCCACCCTTGAAGAGATGGTCAATATGCTTGTGACATATGAATCCACACTAAAGAAGGATAAGCCAGCTTTCTTGGTGGGCTCCTCATCTTCTGCTAAGAAGGGGCCAAGTATGAAGGGCAAGAAACGTTCTGCCCCACCCAAGAAAGTCGAGCCCGAGAAGAAGCACAAGACAAAGGCTTCAAACAATGGAAAATCCAAGGATGTTTGTCATTACTGCAAGAAGCCCGGTCATTGGAAGCGCAACTGCAAGGAATATCTAGAGCAGTTGGGAACTGCAAAGGGTATGTTCTATATTGAAATAAACATTTCACTTAATACTACTTCTTGGGTATTGGATACCGGATGTGGATCTCACATTTGCAATGATTTGCAGGTGATGACAAGAAGTCGCAGGCTTAGAATGGGTGAGACCCAGCTGAGGCTCGGGAGTGGTTCCAGAGTTGAAGCTACGGCCATTGGAGATGTTTGTTTAACTTTGCAGAATGGTTTTAAGTTATTATTAAGAGATGTTTTATTTGTTCCGGATTTAATTAAAAACATTATTTCTGTTTCTATGCTAGATAGAGATGGTTATTCTTGCAATTTTGTGAATGGGATTTGCAATATTTACAAGAATGAATGTTTGATTGGAAATGGACAACTTGAAAACGATCTATACAACTTAAAACTAAAAGACGTTCCAATAAATTATATTGATAAACCGGCGACAACAAACAAAAGGAAAATCGATAGTCAAAACCCGGCAAACCTTTGGCACGCTAGAATAGGTCATATTTCCTCAAGGAGGATGAACAAGCTAGTGGGAGAGGGCATGTTTGATATGTCTGATATTAACTCTCTACCTACTTGTGAATCCTGCCTAAAAGGGAAAATGACTAAATCTCCTTTTAAGGGGAAACCTGAGCGTAGTCAAAATCTGTTGGATTTGATCCATACAGATGTTTGTGGTCCATTTAGAGTTGGGACTCAACATGGCCACACCTACTTCATTACCTTTACTGATGATTATTCAAGGTATGGGTATTTATATTTAATGAAATATAAGTCTGAAGCATTTGAAAAGTTCAAAGAATTCAAGGCTGAAGTAGAAAACAAGCTAGGTAAAAGTATTAAGGCACTTCGATCGGATAGAGGTGGAGAATACTTGAGTACCGAGTTTTTGGACTATCTGAAAGAGAATGGGATTCTCTCTCAGTGAACTCCTCCTATGACACCACAGCTGAATGGTGTATCGGAGCGTCGTAATCGAACTTTGTTGGACATGGTTCGATCCATGATGAGCTTCACTGAGCTTCCACCTTCGTTTTGGGGCTATGCGCTTGAAACGGCGGTATTGTTGTTGAACAACGTCCACACTAAAGCAGTGGACAAAACACCATACGAGTTATGGAATGGCAAAGCTCCTAAGTATTCGTACTTGAGGATTTGGGGATGTCCTGCTTACGTGAAGCGGACAGTGGGAGATAAGTTGGATAGTCGATCCAGCTTATGTTATTTTGTAGGGTATCCGAAGAATTCAATCGGATATTATTTCTATTATCCTGCTGAAACAAAGGTGTTTGTTTCTAGAAATGCCACCTTCTTGGAGAAGGAGTTCTTATTGGATAAGAAAGGCGAGATGATGGAACTCGAAGAAGTTCGAGAAGAACCCGAAATACAAAATAACGATCCTACGCCTCAGGAACCATTACTGAACACGCCTGAACCTAGAAGATCCGAGAGGACTTCTAGACCTCCTGTTCGATATGGTCTTCTTCTTGAAGGGGATCAAGATGAACCCGACATTGGATGTGATCCAAGAAACTTCAAGGAAGCAATTTCTGATACGGATTCAAATTTATGGCTTGAAGCTATGCAGTCTGAATTGGATTCAATGCATACAAACCAAGTTTGGTCTTTAGTAGATCCTCCTGATGGAATTGTTCCAATAGGGTGTAAATGGATCTACAAGAGAAAGCTTGGGCCTGATGGTAAGGTATTGACCTACAAGGCGCGATTGGTGGCGAAAGGTTACACTCAAAGACAAGGAGTTGACTATGATGAAACCTTTTCACCAGTTGCAATGTTCAAGTCCATAAGAATCCTTATTGCCATAGCTGCATGGTATGACTATGAGATATGGCAAATGGATGTGAAGACTGCTTTTCTTAATGGAGACATTAAGGAAGAAATCTATATGAAGCAGCCAGAGGGGTTCACATCCATGGGAAGCGAGCATAAGGTATGCAAGCTTCAGAGATCAATTTATGGTCTAAAACAAGCATCAAGAAGTTGGAACCAGAAATTTGATGAAACAATAAAAGATTTTGGTTTCATCAAGAACCCGGAGGAACCGTGCGTGTACAAGAAAGTAGATAAGGATGCTGTGACATTCTTAGTACTTTATGTTGATGACATCCTACTCATTGGAAATGATGTAGGGATGTTGCAGTCAACAAAGATATGGTTATCAGGTAGATTCTCGATGAAGGATTTGGGTGAGGCATCCTACATTCTTGGGATACAGATCTATAGAGATAGATCTAAGAGAATGATAGGACTCACTCAATCAACCTACATCGACACCATATTGAAACGGTTTTCAATGGATGGGTCCAAGAGAGGACATCTACCCATGTGTCATGGAGTTTCTTTATCCAAGTCTATGTGTCCCACGACTGATGCAGAGATAGAGAATATGACACATGTACCATATGCGTCAGCTATAGGTAGTATCATGTATGGGATGATATCTACCAGACCGGATGTAGCATTTGCTCTGAGTGTCACGAGCAGATATCAGGCTAATCCTGGTCAAATGCATTGGAAAGCCGTGAAGGACATTCTTAAGTACTTACGAAGGACTAAGAATATGTTCATGGTATATGGAGGACGAGATCTGAAATTGGAAGGCTATACCGACTCTAGCTTCCAAAGTGACGTGGATGACTCGAAGTCAACCTCTGGATTTGTGTTCATGCTCAATGGCGGTGCTGTCTCTTGGAAGAGTTCCAATCAGGACACCACAGCGGATTCCACCACTGAGGCTGAATACATTGCAGCATCAGCTGCTGCTAAAGAGGCCGTTTGGATGAGGAAGTTCGTCCAAGAGTTGGGCGTCATTCCTGAATATGTTGGTCCAGTCCCGGTGTACTGTGACAACACGGGTGCCGTTGCTCAAGCAAAGGAACCAAGGTCTCATCAAAGATCCAAACACGTACTGAGGAAATACCACATCATCCGGGAGATTGTGGAAAGAGGAGACATCACTGTCGAACGAGTGGCCTCTGCAGACAATATCGCTGATCCGCTTACTAAGCCCTTGCCAGGACCATTGTTTGACAAACATCGCGAAGCAATGGGTCTACGTAGTATGACTAGTTGGCTATAGGGCAAGTGGGAGATTGAAAGAGTGGGTGCCCAGTGAGCCAACTTGTGGCTATGGGCTTTGATGACTCTTTGTACAAACGATCTTTTGTTTAATATAATTTACACTTTTATTAATGGCAATGACTTTATCTTTCTTCATATTGTTATATTGTGATATACTATTGTTGTTTTGATAAAGACCTTGAATATACTATAGTGTATGTAAGATGTGGTAGAACATGGGGATGTCTATCATGAAATACATCTTATAGTCACTGTATATTCTAAACTGTTCCTAGTCAATTGAGCCGTCCGATAATAAGGATAAGGATCGCTCGAGTTTGAGACTAGCATTTGCGATGCGGAGTACCACGTTTCATTGGTAGGGAACATGGAGATGTTCGAAGCATGCAAATGGATATTCATAGGATGAATAATCGAACTACCCTATCCGGACTTTCCAAGTGGTTATCACTTATCGAGTGGATAAAGTCCGCGGTTTTGGTTGTACACCATTAGTCCTTACTACTTGAAACATCATGGAGACTCTATATGCTAGTACTGTGCTTTGACTCGTTTACCGACTCTATGGGGGTCATCAGGTGTCGGGATTGGGTACAGTTACAACACATATAGGAGTCGATGCATTGTTGTCAAGGATTCACCACATACTTGCGAGTGTGGATATCCTATGCGATCTGAGGAGATATTAGTGTGACGAATCTCTGGCCAGAGTACTTGATGTGATTTAAGAAATGGTTTCTTAGTAGCACATGCGATGTCACTAATTTGATCTTCAAGATGTATTGCATAGTTATCGAATCTTGAGCGACTCTCGATATACCAATGGTTGTTGATTCGATCGGGATATATGGATGAAGGGACCGTACTGTACGCTAACCAAAATCTACTGGTTCTTGTAGGCACTATCAGTGATACCTAGGGAATCATGGGGCGATGTTGCTAGGCGCTTTACCATGATTCGTTGGGCAAGTCGGAAATCGTTGTTCCGAGTCACAAGGAGTTGTGAGCCCACGGCTAGCTGTATCCCTGAACCATTGAGGGTCACACAGTGTAATGGAGTTTTAATCCCCGTTGAGATAGTTAAATTTAAAGAGTTAAATTTAATGAATAAAGAAGTTGGACTTCTTAAATAAGAGTAAGGGAGTAGGATTTCCTAAAATGACATAGGGATGTACATTTTTGGAAATCACTGAATTCGGATTCAGGAAAATTTATCTTGACTTTAAAATGTGCAGAAATGGTTTCTGTGCACATTGGTAAAATTGGTTTATCAATCGGAGTCACGATGAATTTTATATTAATTTCTGAACATGCGGGCTTTGCTTGTCGGGCCTCAACTTATGACTAATGGGCCCTAAGGTGTTAGTGGCCTGCATTATAAATAAGTTATTGCAGTACAGAAATTAGACACAACAGGTCATTATTTTGAGAGCAGAATTTCGAAACCCTAGCCCCTTTCACTCTCACAATTCGGCCGCCCCTCCTTGCTCTGTCAGAGAATTTCCGGTCTGTGATTTTTAATTGCAGTCAGGAATAACGAATCAGATTCGTTTAATCTCTTCGCAGAAAAACTTCTGATAGATTTTCTAGTGCAATCTATCAGAGGGATTTAAACCTCTATTCGTGGACCTGATTGAAGGAGATTAAAGTTCATCAGTTCCAGGGAGAGACAACAAGAGCAGATTACATCTGTTGGTGTCCAGAATCTCGATTCGAGATTAAAGGTAAAATTTAATAATTGTTATTTGAATTTTACACACACAAATAATTTAATCGTTAAACGGTTGATACCCACACTATGGAATTGTTCCATGATAAAAATTTTAAACTTCCGCTGCACCGGGTAACAATCGTGATTGATCTGAACGCCAGTTTTCCAACACGTAGTTACCAGACAAATTATGTAACAAGTAGTTGATTCGAGACTCAGAATTAATCTTAATTCACGGGAATTCTTTTAATTTGTTCAAAGGAATATTTTTAGAACAATCAAGCCTATTAAAATATTGACGGATTAATCTTTCGTAATTCTAATCAAATTTGAATGCACGAAGAATAGTGAAAATATAGTTTACACCCAAACCGCATACTGAAACCGAATTCTATTTCTTGTCGGTTTTACAATATTTTAATTATCAAAGTGATCGAAATCGAAATATCCTCTGTCAACTTGGAATCAACTAATATACAAGCAAATAATTGGTCAGATCATTCACAAGACAAATATAAATTCGACAATCAATAAAATAAAATCAAGTCCGAAAATTTCAAATAAACAATCAATTTTTCTACATAAATTGTCTGGCCCAATCACGTGGCCTTGATCGAAAGAGAAAAAAACTTCTCAAAGTTTAACATGATTCATAAACAAGAGTTTTTAATCCAAAACATCAACTAAAAATCAAAAATAAAAAGAAAAGAATAAAGGTAGAATGGAAGATGATGATCAGCGCCTCTTGCCTTTTGAATGCATTGTGTAACCCCTATTCTGATGGATGAGTTCATATTTATATGCCCAAGGGTCTTCAAAAGATGGTATCCTTCCCGAGAAAGAATTTCAAATTTTAGAAAGTCTGCACGCTTCGCTCACTCGAGCGAGCACAGCTTTCACTCGAGCGAGTGTATTTTTGTTCCGGGAATTTCTTCTCTCGCCTCGCTCGTTTGAGTGAGTATGACTCTCGCTCGAGCGAGCAACTTCCTGTCTCGATGATCACTTCTCGCTCACTCAAGCGAGCACCAGATGCGCTCGAGCGAGTGATCTTCTGGAAATTTTCCTTGCCTCCTCGGTCTCGCTCGAGCGAGCACAGGTCTTGCTTGAGCGAGTGTAGCTCTGTCCAAATTCTGGATTTTTCCGGGTTTCCCTACAAAATGAAAGAGGAAGAGTATTATGCAGCCAAATGCATTAAACATGATAAAACTAAATAAAACAACAACAATAACATGTGAATGCATGAAAAACAATTACAAAAATATGCATATGAAACACAGTTATCACTTCTCACCGAGGTTTGTGATGTGTTCTTATGCAGTGGAAGCATGTGATAGATTATGCATCAAGACAGTTGAAGCCTCACAAGACCAGATATCCTGTTCATGACCTTGATCTTGCAGCTATCGTTTTTGCCTTGAATATTTGGCGTCACTACTTGTATAATGAGATTTTCGAAATATTTTCTGATCATAAAAGCTTGAAGTATTTGTTTTCGCAGTCCGAACTGAATATGAGGCAGAGAATATGGTTAGATGATTGTTGTAATTCTGGTTTACAGTTTGAGACAGATAGGAGATCTATCAGAGTTTTTGCTATTCAAGCCGAACCAGAGTTGTTTGATAAGATCAAAGAGTCACATAAATTTGATCCGAGTATTCAGAGTTCAATAGAGAAAGTCATATCTGGACATTAGTCTGAATTTCAGGTCAATGATGATGCTTTATTTGTGAATAATTGTATTGTTGTACCAGATGTTTCCGAGTTGAGACAGCAAATCTTGCGAGAGGCACATTGCAGTTGATTAAGCATTCATCCAGGTGGTCGAAAGATGTACAATGATTTGAGAAATCAGTTCTGGTGGAAAAAGATGAAGAGAGATATTACAAGGTATGTATCCTGATGTTTGAACTATCAGCAGGTGAAAGCAGAGAGAAAGAGACCAGGTGGTCTGTTGCATAATTTATCTGTCCTGAATGGAAATGGGATCATATTTCAATGGATTTCTTCACAAAGCTACCACGATCAGTCCGAGGTTTTGATGCTATTTGGGTAGTGATTGACCAATTGATGAAATCTGCTTGCTTTATTACGTACACGATGATGTATCGACACGATCAAATGGTTGAGATATATGTCAGAGATGTTAGATTGCATGGTGTGCTGAGATCTATCGTTTCAGACCGAGACCCTTGGTTTACTTCTCACTTTTGGAACAGTCTTCAAGAGGTTCTTGGTACTCGATTTCATCTGAGTACAGCATATCATCCTCAGACCGACGGACAATCAGAGCGGACGATACAAACTTTAGAGTACAAGCTGCGAGCCGTAGTACTAGACTTTGGCACTAGTTGGCAAGATTCTTTACCTCTTGTTGAGTTTTCGTACAACAACAGCTATCAGACGAGTATCGGGATGACACCTTTCGAAGCGTTGTATGGAAATAAATGCAGATCTCCTTTGTACTGAGATGACATTTCTGAGTCACCTGATGTGGGACGTCGAGATATGGCAGAACAGGTGAAGATCATTCGGTTGAGAATGAAGATAGCTCAAGATAGGCAGGCCAAGTATGCGAATGTCAGACGCAAACCTCGGTGTTTTGATCAGGGAGACCGAGTATTTCTGAAGATTTCTCCTTTAAGAGGCACTATCAGATTTGAGAAGGTGGGAAGTTGTCTCCGAGATTCATCGGTCCTTATGAGATTCTAGAGAAGATAAGGGATTTTTCCTACAAACTTGCACTTCCTCCGTCTCTTTCTGGTATTCACGACGCCTTTCATGTCTTTATGTTGCGGAAATACCACCCAGATCCTTCTCATTAATCTTCTTTCATACGAATCCGAAATTTATGAGACGTTGAGATACTTCTAATGACCGATTCAGATTCTTGATTGAAAAGAGAAGCAGCTCAGAAACAAGTCAATTTCGTTAGTGAAAGTGTAGTGGAGCCAACATGGAGTCGAAGAAGCGACTTGGGAGACAGAGCATGATATGAGACAGCGATTTCCAGATTTATTTCTTTGATGTGAGTTCTTATTTCAGTACTTGTTCTGTCTTTTATCGTATATGTTTGATTCGTATGAGATTTCGAGGACGAAATCAGTTCTTAGAGGGGGAGAATTGTAAAGCCCCAAATTTATCTGATTATGAGATTGATATTGATTTTAGAGATTATGAAAATACGAGGATTAAATTGTAAGTATTGAGTTTTTATCAAGGACTGAATAGCAATTTTTGAAGAATCAGGGATTGTTTTGCAAATAGTGGATTCTTGAACACTTCATATATAGATATTTATTCATTGACTTATCCTTCATTCCCTCGTTCTCCTCCAACGCTTCTTCCTCCATTTTTATTCCAAACGTGAGTTTCAAGCTTTTGGATTTTTTGATTCGCTCGATCCGTCCGGCAGAATTCAAATTTTATCGTATATTCGCGATCACAGCTGCGAGAGCTTCGTTCTACCATAAGTTTTACTTTGATCGGTTATACTTCAATTTTTGGTTGTTGTTGGAATCTAAATATTATTGGATATATTTGTTCTTGAGCTAGCTGAGACAGTATATCTAATTCGGATCGGAAAAATAGCAGCGTTTGGATTTGTTATGATTTTTGGAAGATAATTCGAAAATGTCAATTTTTGGGATTTTGGATTTTGGCACGTTTTTTATGAAATTTGTATGAATTGATGTTTGTTGATTTTCGGTTAGCCGTTTATTAGCCGTTATGCCGCCGGTTAGAGAATTGTTGAGTTTTGGGAGATTGATTGAGTTTGATATTGATTTGATTTGTATGGATTGATCTTGAGTTGTATGCATCTTATTTCAGATTGGTTTGAGAGTTGTTGAACTCGGAGTTAGCATAATTCGAATCGTTGAAGAATTGATCGAGATTCGTAATGAGTTTTCCTTTGATTGTTTGAATTGTGATTGTATAGATTTTGATTGAAATTTCTTGATATTGATTATCCAGATTTGGAGCACCTTTAAATCGATAAAGGTATAAGCTGACATCGATCAAATGAGATAGAATACTCAAGATTTATTTGATGCTCGAGTTCCCTAAATCACATACATGCATGATTTCTTGTTCTTGTTTGAGAACTTGAATAGGTTGATTGATTATATTCTCTTATTTGATATAATATGAGTTGTTTTATTTGATTTATGGTTTAATGCATTGTGAATTATATATGCATTCATCTTGAGCCTAAATCTTTGATTTCAGAGGGCAGAGCGGCCCAGTCGAATTAGACGTTTGGGGGGCTATAATCGAGTGGCCTAGGTTGTTGAGTTCTACTAGTGTCATAATGCCCCTTATAGTCGCACCAAAGTCTAGAGGATGGAGATACATAACACCACCTTGATTGGGAGCATCGTTGGGCTCGTTACAAGATCTTATCCTTGGGATCCCAAATGAAGAACCGAAATTCCTTTTGATTATCAGATTTGATAACCCTGATTTTAAAGACATGCATTCATTTATGTTATATCATTATTTTGATATGCTAATTGATATTTCATGTTCTGTCGTTTTTACTGGGATTTATTCTCACTGGAGTTATCCGGCTATTGTCTTGTTTTTGTATGTGTACTTGGCAATAGGTGGGGCAGGATCGAGTCAGAGGAGACATGACTATTTCGGGTTTGAATTATAGAAGTGGTGAATCAATTTAGAAGTTGAATTGTAATTCGAACTTGATTTGTAATTCTGAAGTTTAGCAAACCTTGAACGATGCACTTTTCTACCTTTTGAGTACTTTATCTACTCTATATATTTCATGTATTATAGAATTTTAGATGGTTGTAATAATACATGTTGTTGTTTAAACTTGAGTTGTGTATGGAATGTTCAAATTTGAAATGCCTTAGTTTATTTCTGAATTTTAGCAGGGCATGGACCCCATGCCTACCTCCGTGCCTGGGTCCGTGTACCTTCGCATTTGTATTGGTTGTATTTTGGATATGCACGGACCCCATACATGCTTCCATGCATGGGTCCGTGTGGTCTGAATTCGAGACAGAAACTTGGAAATTTTGAAGTGTTGTGCACGGACCCTAGCACAGAAGGGGCACAGAGTCCATGCAGAAAACAGAGAGTTGATGTTTTAGTGTTATTTTTTAGCACGGACCTTGACACGGAGGTGGCACGTGGTCCATGTACCTGGAAGCCTTTGATCCTTGCCTACAGATTAATGCACGGACCTGAGCACGGAGGTGTGCATGGAGTCCGTGCATGTTTTAAAAAAAATTTCTTTACTTTAAGCCTTGGCTTATTGTTGATGCTTGAATGATTTATTCATGATTAGATGATTAGAACCGAGGTCCTCACACTGTTCAGTGTCATGCATGTCAAGTCTTTGGACATTATGCTAATGAGTGTGCAAACACTCTTCGAAAGAGAATGAACACGTCATTGAGTGATGAATCTGAAGAAGATGAAGAATATGAAGATGAAGAAAGTCACGCAGCCCTTACAGCTTTACTGGACAGCAAGAAGTTTTTTCAAGTCAATCCATTAGGTGTTGCTGAAGGTGTTCCCACACATGGCCGCAACACCTCTCGAATGTCAGTTTGCTTAGCTTATTTTACTGCTAATGATAAGTGTAATACTGATACAGGTGATGGAACGATGTCTGTGGAAGAACTCGTATGATGTATGTAGAGTTGTATGCTGAATGGATTGAAAGGAATAAGTTGAACAAGATTCTTGTGAAAGAAAACACTGACCTGAAGGCTGCTGTTTCTAGACTTGAATGTTTGTTGAGCAAGAAGGACTGGGATTTGTGTCAGGTGAAGGATGAACTTGTGAAAGCCAAAGCCACATTGACCAAGTTTAACTCGGGCACTACCAAGCTTGATTCTTTTCTATTGATGGGAAGAGATGGTAAGGCAGGTTTAGGTTTTGAGAATAGTAAATTTGAAGTTGGTGAATGTTCAAAAGGCCATATGTTTCTCAAGGAAAGTAGCTGTACAGGAAGCTCAACCAAAAAAGCCACATCAACTGATCCTCCAAAACCAAAGCCACAGCCTACTGCTCATGTAAAGTCTAAAAGGAAATGTAAGTATATTTTTCGCTTCAGTCATAGATATGGTCATATCAAACCATAATGTTTTAAGTTGCAAGAAGACTACAGATATAAATCTGCATCTAAGGTGTTGCCTAAAGTGTTGTACAACACCTCCCACAACATCTCCAGGAACAGATCTACTGTAAGAAAAGTTTGGGTACCAAAAGCTAATATTCACTGTTATATGATTTATACTACTTTGAAAACTAATGTTTCAGGTGCTTGGTACTTTGATGGCGGTATCTCACGTCATATGACAGGTTCCAAAAAGTTTCTCACTGATTATGTTGAACAGAAAAGTGGAAAAGTAACATATGGAGGAGGTTCAAAGGGAAACATTGTTGGAAAAGGCACATTGAATGTTGCTGGTTTGCCTAAGCTTCGCAACGTGCTTCATGTAGAAGGGCTTACAACAAATATAATAAGCATAAGCCAGCTTTAATATGATAACTTGCATGTTCAATTTGATAAGAAATTGTGCAAAGTTTTTGATAGTTCTAACTTGTGTGTAATGACAGGTACAAGATCATCTGATAACTGTTATCAACTTGGAGAAGAGATGGCTTGTAGGCACAAAAAAGTGACTGAATTTGACCTATGACATCAAAAGTTGGGTCATGCAAATTTCAAGACTTTAAAGAACCTAAGTAAGCTTGATGCTGTTAGAGGTATGCCTAATTTAAAATCTGTTATTCCATTTGTGTGTGAAGCATGTCAAAAGGAAAAGCAGACAAGGGTGTCACACCAGGTGTTGCCAACTTCTGTGACAACATGCTGCCTTGAGCTTATACATATGGACTTAATGGGTCCAATGGATGTTGAAAGCGTTGGATGTAAGAAATACTCTTTTGTTTGTGTTGATGATTTTTCGAGATACACATGGGTGAATTTTTTGAGAGAAAAATCAGACACATTTGATGCCTTCAAGAAATTGCTCACTAAGATTGTGAATCTACACAACCTGAAGGTAGTCAGAATTCACAATGATCATGGTAAGGAGTTTGAAAACTCTTCTTTTGCAAGTTTGTGTGACAAGAAAGGTATTTCTCATGAATTTTCTGCTCCTAAAACTCCACAACAAAATGGAATTGTTGAAATAAAGAATAGAACTTTGCAAGAGATGGCAAGAGTGATGTTAAGTTCAAAGAACATTTCAAAACTTTTTTGGGCAGAAGCCTTGAACACTGAATGTCATATTTCAAATAGAGTACATTTGAGAAATGATACTAATATGACATCCTATGAAATCCTCATGGAAAAGAGGCCAAAACTTAAGTATTTTCATGTTTTTGGATGTGTATGTTATGTTTTGAATGATAGAGATCATCTTGCTATGTTTGATGCAAAGAGTGATAAGTGTTTGTTCTTAGGATATTCATCAAATAGCCGAGCCTATAGTATGTTTAACTTGAGAACTATGACTATTTTTGAGTCTATTAATGTTGTGTTTGATGATTTTGCAGATCTAAAGAAGAAAATAGCTGAGGATGAGATTGATGATCTGCTTGACAATTCTAGAAAGTTAGATGTTGTCCAAGGTGTTACAACACCTCTAACAACACCTTCTGCTGAAATTACAGAAACTAAAGATGAACAGCACCTTGATGAGAATGATGATGAGTACAGTGAGTTAAATAAATCTGATAAGAATATCCCTATGAAAATTCAAAAGAACCATCCAACCTCACAAGTCATTGGAGATGTACATGGAGACTTGCAAACTCGAAGGAAAGAAAAGGTGGACTACAGAAAAATGGCTGAACTGATTTGCATAAGCTCTACGTATTCTCGGGTAATATTTTCATGTTTTTTGTAAAACATTGAACCCAAAAAGGTTGAAGAAGCTTTAAAAGAAAAAATGGAATTTGATTGATGGGTTGTCAAGCAAAGATGAGTTTTATCAAGACACTGGGATGACTTATACTGGGAGACGTGAACTGTGATCAATGCTAGACATGGGGAGTATATTTCCGATGATATTCTGGAAGTTTTTTGTACTTCAAAAGAGGATGGAAAATTTACTCAGTCTAGAGATCATTGCAACAGTTACGTTAAAGTATAATTTTGTGTCATTTTAATAACTTTGAAAAGATACTTGATCTTATTGATTGATAAGAAATGTGATGGGATAAATGTTTCTAGAATAGGAACATTTTTGCATCAGAAGAGTTTAAGATCTATCGGATGATTGATCTAGTTAATGTTTGACGGATGTCATAATCCTGCTAAGTTAAAACATGGGTTCAACAGTATGAGGATTCACTTGGATAGTGAAAGTTGAGCACTTAGGTGTTCATGTTTTGTTTTGAAATATTCAGTTAAACTGGTTCAAGTTTAGTGCCCAGTGACTTATTGTGAATATTTGTCTGAGGCAGTCAGAAATAAACATATTTGTTTCAAAAAAATATGCTATTTCGGCTTTTGGATTTCTTTCTGCTCAAGGAAAGTTGATAAAAAGTTTTTCTTCTAATTTATCTGTGGTAGATACAGATGTTGTAACCCCGTGATGGGCGAGGTAAATGTTCTTTTACAGAAGGAACGATTGAAATTGTTCATCACCTGGTCATAAGAAACTGATAGGATGAGTACAGTACTCAGATATTCAGTTCTCAGAAACGTTTCTGCAATATTTTTAGGATTTTATTGTCAAAAATTGATCTAGAAAATGTTTCAATTTCAATGGATACTAACAAGATAGCATCAATTGTTTAGACATGAAAAAAGCACAGCAGATAATATTAAAAGTTACCAGGTCTTTGGAATTGTTGTCTTTGATTTTCTGGGATGTCTAGTGGATGCGTTAGGCCATTGAGAAGTTTGATTCGATGAGATTGAATCAGGGGTTAGCTAGATTGTCTTGAATTAAGGACTTTGCCAAAGAGGGATGAAACAGTTTTGTTCATCTAGTAGTGCAAGTCAAAATTCAGCAAAGAATTATTATTATCCGTGGCAGGATAATCACTATTCTCCTTTTCAGGTGTTATCTCATGTTATGAGATAAATGTCATTATATTAGTACTAGGGATTGTACTAATCGACTTGTGAGTCAACTGAATAAATATTGATATTTCCAAGAAAAGAACCTAAATGGTTCAGGAAATAAGAAATTGTAGACAATGACGTTGTCACAGGTGTTATAACAAGTGTTAGTCATTAAATATGAAAATCCTTTGGGTATATAAGGATCTTCATACAAGGTTCTGGTGGAAAGGAATGAAAATAAGTGTGTATCAGTATATCTCTAGATGTTTGGTGTGTCAGCAGGTCAAGACAGAACACCGACAACCTGGAGGGTTGTTTCACACTTTACCTATTCATGAGTGGAAATGAGAGCTGATCACGATGGACTTCGTTACCCATTTACCGTTGTCATTGATGAATTGTGATGCTATTTGGTTTGTGGTGGACCGACTCACCAAGTCAACACATTTCATTCCTTATAATCGGAACTACAATTTTGACAGGATGACACGCTTGTACATCCAGGAGATTGTTCGATTGCACGGAGTGTTTGTGGTTATAGTCAATGATCGAGACCCCATGTTTATTTCCAAGATTCTGGGGAATTCTTCAGCGCGCTATGTGTACTACTCTCAGCATGAGTACCACATATCACCCAAAGACAGACAATAAGTCAGAACGCACGATTTGTACTCTTGAAGACATGTTGCTAACATGTTCTTTGGATTTTGGTCCAGCATGGCAAGATTAGTTGCCACTGATCGATATCGCATACAACAGTATAATAACAGTAATGATGTGACATTATTTGAGACGTTGTATGGACAATAATGTTTTTACTCCACTGTTCTGGAAAGAAGTGAAAGAAACGACAGGTTGAGGGATCAAAATTAATTCAAACAAGGATTGATAAAGTTTATTTACCAAAAAGGTATCTCTAGGATTTATTGGTGTAATTGTGATTGTAGCACCTAAAATCCAATCTACTAAATTGCATGCATTAAATTAAATAAATATTAGGATTATTATTTTTAAGTTTAATGGATTTAAATTCCTTATTTGAATTATGTGCTAATAAAATATTAATTATTTATTCAAATGATTTTATTTTAATAACTATTTAATTAATGCTTTTAATTTGTTTAAGTTTATTTGTCAAAATGATTTTTATTGTGCAACTTAATTGTTCTAAATATTTTAAAAATTAAATTTTCTTAATTAAATGATGTTAATTATTTAATTTATTCATTTAAATGATCTTTACTGTTCCGTTTACTTATTTAAAATTACTTGAACTTATTTGATAGTTATTTAAATGATTTTTAATTTCTCAACTTATTTATTATACATAATTTAAGTTTAGTGGTTTGTTATTTTAAATTATTTAATTGTCTAGCTTATTTATTTAAATGTTTTTAAGTGTCCAAGTCTTTTTAAAGATTTTTTTTATTCCGCTGGTGTATTTATTTAAATGACTTTTAATCGTTCGTCAATTTTGTTTAAATTATTTTAATCGCTTTATTTATTAGTTAAATATTTTATTTATCGCTGTGACATAAAAATATTCAAAGTATTGATTTTAATTTCTAAGTTACTGTTTGAATTCCTTTAAAGTTTATGTTGCTCAAATATTTTAAGTTATTTATTCTTAAGATTCTTGAGTTCAGGGGCTTTCGGTTTCGACTTTTGGCGATGGTGGACTTCGGCGGTTAATTCCAAGATTTTATTTCGAGAGTTATAAGTTGGGAGAAATGAGGAAAATAGATGAAAGTTAATTTTTAGAATTTTTCGGGTGACGAAAATCGTTTTTATCGCATTCTTGAGCTTATTTTAAACTTTTAAAAAATTTGCATTTTATAACCCGGATTAGTAAAAATCCAATTTAATATTTTAAATTGGGAATTTCAAACTTAGGAATTTTATAGTGCAAATTTTACTTGAAAGAAAAGTTGTAATAATTAGAATAACACTTTTATTAAAATGAGTAGCACTTTTTAAAACACACTCACACACCCACCTATGCATACATACACCTATACATAAACACACATATATACTTAAACTTAAAATATAACTCAAGTATAACTCTAGCTCCCAAATTAAACCTCTCCTACGCCTCACACTATCTCTCTCACGTTTCTCACTTCCTTACCAAGCCATTCCATCGGCTTCTACCTCTCCCAGCTTTTCGATCGCCGCCGCCGACTGCAACCACCATAGTCGACCGGAGCTCGAGTATTGGGTGTCCTAACAGCTGTTGTGTCGTGTTCCAGCTAGGTTCCATCAGTTTTTTTAAGCATTTCAAGCCAAGGCAAGTATGGCATTCCTTTGGCCCCAAGCTAGCTATTTAATCGCTTGTTCTATTGTTCTTGTTAAATTTCGAAATGGTCATGATATTTACAAGTAGGGTTCGGTTTTAACAAGTTTTCAGCAAGGTTCATGTTGAAATTTCAAGATTTGCTTATGGTTTGAAGTTTAAAGGGGTTTTATGATGATTTGTGACATGAGACTTGAGAGTTTTGATGCATATCATAAAGTTCAGATTTTTCATTGGCATATATTGATTAAATTCAAAATTTTCATTGCATTTCGATGGAGTTTGAAGTTGGGTTATGAGGATTTTATTGCTAGTCATTAGTCTCTTTGTTTGCTCAAGTGATGAATGCATTTTGGTATGTCATTTGCCATTTTCGAAATTTT
Source organism: Henckelia pumila (assembly GCF_033568475.1). NCBI lineage: Eukaryota > Viridiplantae > Streptophyta > Magnoliopsida > Lamiales > Gesneriaceae > Henckelia > Henckelia pumila. The sequence goes on along the minus strand of NC_133123.1, from coordinate 185,275,937 downwards.
TGGATGTTGGTGTGGTTGAGGGCTGCCAAGTGTTTGTTTTAAGTCTTAAGGGATGTTAAAAGAATGGTGTTATTGGTCGGAAGGCTTTAGAGTTAAGGGAAAGGAGTATAGAGTTGGATGTTTGAAGTACAAGTGAAGTATGGTGGTTGTTGCATTGTGAAATAGTTTCTAAATTTTGGGCAGGGGAGTTGCCATTTCTGAGCTGGTTGACTCTTGGGCCAGTCCTAGGTCGAGTTTAAGACGTTGTGGTCACGTTCGTATAAATTGGGCTCGATTCGGTTAAGTATGGAATGAGTTAAGGGCCATTTAATTCATAGGGGTTGAGCACAATTTTCGAAGTAATGGGTGAGCGGTTGAATTGTTTGAATATTAAACTGAACGAATTGGGAGACTATGGATGGGTGAGGACTGGTCCTTAGTCAAGTTTAGGATGTTGTGGTTGTAACGCCCCAAATTATCTTAATTGAGTTTATTTGAGATAATCGGAGATTATAAAATTCAAGAGCCTATTTGTTTTTTTGTTAGAATCGATTGAGTTTCGGTTATGATATTCTTGAGATAGTTCTTATCGTTTATTCTCAGTCGGATCCAAAAAAGATCGTTGTTCGGAATTGTATGATTTTTGGAAGCTTATTTAAAAAATGGAGATTTTGAGATTTGTTGGATTGGATTTGTTTTTGTTGTATTGGTATTGGTTTGATTTTATTGTGATGCTATATTACTGTCTGTGTTTCCGGTTTGATCAAATTATAGCTGTTATGCCGCCGGTTTGAGTTTTGGGATTTTGATTCGTTTGAATTGTTGAACCATTGGCAGATGGGTTTGATTGTCGTTGTTGATCTTCTTTTGCCTTCATACAGATTCGTTTGAAGTTGGTTGAGCCCGGAGTTAGCAGTAATCGATCGTCCAAGAGTCAGACGAAGAGAGGTAAAGAGTTTTTCCTTGAGCGTTTGTTTTAGTGGTTGTATGGATTTTGATATAACCTCTTTTTGTAGCGTATCCAGAGTTGGAGCTTTTGAATCGAAAGGTACAAGAAGTCATCATTTAAGCGGGATAGAACACTCAAGACAGATGGTTCTTGAGTTTCCCTTAAATCACATACTTGCATCAATACTTTTTCTAGAATGGGGAACTTGTATTTTGTAATTGAATTCTTGTTATTAATTGAATTATGATTTAATGCCTTGTGTTTTCTATATGCATTCATCTCGAGCCTAAATATTTGATTTCAGCGGGTTGTACGACCCTTTTTGTTTAGACATTTTGGGGGCTATATTGCGAGTGGCCTGGGTTGTAGAAGTTCACCTAGTGTCAGCATACTCCTTGTAGTCGCATCAAAGTATAGAGGATGGAGATACGTGACATCACCTCGATCGGGAGAGTCCGTGAGTTGTTACGTGATCTCATCCTTGGGATCCCAAAAGAATAGCAGAAATTCCTTGATTATCAGAGTTGATATCCCAGTTTTAAAAACATGCATTTCATTTGTATTAACATTGAATATGTTTTCTTTATATCATGTTATTGATATATTACTTGTTACTGCATGTTATGTTGCTTTTACTGGGAATATCATTCTCACCGGAGTTATCCAGCTATTGCTTTGTTTTGTATGTGTACTTGGCAACAGGTGGGGCAGGATCGAGTCAGAGGAGACTTGGTTAGCATCGAGATCAAGGGATAGAAGTGGAACTAAGTTTAGAAGTCAAACAACATGTCAATCTAGTTTATATTTTTTAAATATGTTTAGAACTCGAACTTGTTTGATGTTTGTAGTTTCCAATATTCTAATATTGAGAATTTAATGTTGTCGTTGCATGTATTATATTCATCATTATGTATTGAATGGATTTATGAAGTTGAATTTTGGTTGAGTTATTCTGGAAATTGGTTTAGAGTTTCCCTCGCTCGATCTTTAGAGTTTGACCGATCGAACGAAAGTGTCTGTAGCCACTTCTCTTTTTTTCAGAGCTTTGCCCGCTCGATCGGTTGAGTTTCATCGATCGAGCGAGCGGTCTTCAGGAAGGCGGGGAGAGGTTTGCTCGCTCGAGCGGGCGTTCTTTACCGCTCGAGCGAAGCTCTGTCCAAAAGAAAAAAAATTTATTTATTGTCTTTCAATCTTGGATCTTGTATGCTTATTTATTGCTTAATCCAAGATTAGATTTTTAGAACCGAGGTCTCACAGTGGTCGTGTTGGTTCAAATTGGGAGCGAATCGGGTTAGTTTCGGTCAAGTTAGGAATTTTTCGAGTTGGGGTGTCTAGTGCAGAATTTTGTTAAGTGTGAGGGCTCTCCGGAAATCCATTTTGGATCGGGTTGCTCGGGTGATCTTTGGAGGTCATAACCTTATCCTTGGGTTAGTTTGAAGTGTTTAGAGAGTTTCGGTTCAAGTGGGATTAAATTCGGTTAAGGTAAGATCGAGTTAAGGGCTTTTTGGTTTGATTGCTTGGGATAAGACATGTTTGAGGAGGAATGGGGTATAAGTTGTATAACCATCTTAGGGGCAGCCACTTACCCATCCAACATTCACATTTTGAGTTGGGTTTTCATTTTCTAAAGTTGCATTTTCGTGTGTGTGAGTCTTGCTTTTGAGTTGAGTAAATTTTAAGCAAGTTGAAGCATTTATTTTGCATCTCAAGTAAAGATAAAGTTTAAAGTAAAGGAAAGAAAAAGTTTAGAATGAAGTGAGTTGATTTGTGACACAGAGGGGTTTGGACGAGTTGGAAGAAATCCTAGCTTCCCTTACCAACAGAGGGGTTTGGACGAGTAGGGAGAAATCCTAGCTTCCCATACTAATAGAGGGGTTTGGATGAGTTGGGAGAAATCCTGGTTTTCCTTAACAACAGAGGGGTTTTGACGAGTTGGGAGAAATTTTGGCTTCTCTTACCAACAGAGGGGCAATGTGGTGTTTAACGGAAGAATCTCGGCATCCTTGCCGGCATAGTATACTGCAGCCATGATCGATCAAAAACAAAAACGTCACAATCAATGATCTAATTTCACAGAGTAAAAGTAAAGTTAAAGAAAATTTTATGACAGTTACAAGTAAAGTTCAAGTAAAGTTTAAGAAAGTTTCATGTTTACAAGTGTGAGTTTCATGTGAGTCATTTGCATGCAGTTAGTCTCATTCTCATTTATCATACAGCTTTTCAGAGTAAGTTTTAAATTATTATATGTACAGTACTTTAAGTATTTCCGCAGGTATTTTTAACCCTTGTTATTACTCAGTTTATACTTGTTGAGTCTAAACTCACTATGCTTGCTTGGTGCAGGTAAGATTATTGTTGAGATCGAGGGGCAAGACTATCGAGTGGACTGCGATGCAGGAACGGAATATCCCTCCGACCTATGCTAGACTTCCGCGCAAGTTTACTTTAATGCTTTAAAGTCTTTCTTTTTTGTTGATTGGATAAATGTAAGTTTAAGGATTTATAGAATTGTTTGTGGGTATGTAAAAGTCAGAATGTTGAACTTTTGGATGTTGTATTTTTGAAATATTATGATTATCGTATTTTCTTTCCTTTTTAGCGTCTATTCTATTTTTTAACTGCTGAGTTGAGACAGATGGGATTTTGTATTTTCAAACAAGTCATGGCAAAATTTTTAAAAATTCGTATTTTCTTTATTAATTAATTTAAAGTAGAGGTCGGGGTCGTCTCAGTTGGTATCAGAGCATGGTTCTGGTTAGGTTGTGCATACTGTCGGTTGCAAGAAATTCGAGAAGTCTCGCCTCAAAGTCTGTAAGTTTCAAGGAATTTTATATGTTAGGTGCATTTGAGTTGTTACTTTAAATGTTTTGATGTCATCTTTTAAAAAAAATTTAAAACTAAATGTTTAATTTATTTAAGTGTGTAGTTCAGTTATTATTTTGTTTAAAGAATTTCTTTTAATAGTTTAAAGTGTACCATTCAAATGTTTATTTTTATAGCATGCGACTTCAAGTTAAGCGGCGTTGGTGTACCAAAAAAATTCCTTCCAATTTTAGGCCATTCGTGGGAGTTATTTGAGTTATTAGGTAGTGTTAGTAATTTTTTATGAGATTGTAGGAGTTTGTTAAAAAATATATTAAACTTGCGCATTAGGAGATATTAATTGTGTGTTACTATTGTAAGTTATGTTCTTATATTGGATTTTTTTCGGATACATTTAAGTGCATAGTTTGTTTAGAAATTGATAAGGCGTATGTTTTGTCAGTTAAGTTATTGAATCGAAGCTGTGCGAAGACTTGGGATACGTACTTTGTTTTATATCATTAAGGATAGTTTGAGTTTTTCTTTTGTTATATGGGCAAATATGATTTTTGGAAAATAGTGAATCGGTTACTAATGAGTCTTTCGATTATATGAACTACTATTCCGACCATTATTTTATTTTTCTTCTTTTGTGCTCGTATCCATTGCGACATATACTTTTGACTATCCAAAATCCCTTTGCTCTTCCTTTGTGCATTTATGGTTTCGTATGACATCAGTCAATGTTATATTCTGCTACTTTGGTATTGATTGAATTTAAATAAGACCTTGTTCGTATTTCACATTTTTTGAAATTTTTCTCCGGTTCTAGAGCCACACATGTTGATGTGAGTAAGTATCACTTTGTATTTTATTGGTGATCTACTTACGTTGTGTGGTTGACCCCTGAATATGTCTCGAGACCGTTGTTTCTTTTATTATTGACCAGTGTGGACTTCTCTCGATTGAAGTCACACTGATTGACTTGATTGTGCTTTGGTTATTTGGGCATGATTTCATTACTCATGGATGAATGATCATGACATTTGTATCTTGTTGGCTCATATTCATTATTCATGGAGCCTCCATTATTATTCATTCACCCCTAGAATTGAATTATGAGTGAGTTGTTTTCACATATCTAGATTTTATTTCCGCCCGTTTGTTTGTAATGCTTGCATTATTACATTTCATATTAAGCAGCATTACTTGTATGTTCGTTTCCTTTCATGATCAATCATGATGAGAATTTGGGTGGATTATAGTTCCAACTGTCATTTCGATTTCTTGTGTAGAGATTTGGCTCATAACCGCATAGTGAGTGGTTAGACTGTTGGAATTTAGTATTAGTAGTAGATAAAATCCTAAGTTATTGTGGTGATCCGAGGAATGACGACTATCAATTATATCAAGTTCTAACGGGAAGACTACTAGTTGGTGGATTAATTGAATGGGTTGTTTCAATTTTAAAATGGGATTGTTAAGATTAAACAGACATCTTTGGTAAGCTGAATGGATGATCAGTCGCGAGATAGGGAAATAGAGTTGTCCCTAGAGACTTTTGGGCACTTCACGTTTGCATTTCTAGAGTTTGTGAACATCATCTAGTATATTTTGACTTCGAGAGTAAATATGTATTATTTAGTCGTTGCGTCTAAGATAGTTAAGGTGGAAAAATCTGTTGGAAAATTTTAACTAAGAATTGTAATACCACCGAAGGAAAGTAAGTCGTTTGACAAATTGGGTGAACCAAAATTTTGAGGTTTCGTGACCGTATTATTGAACTCATTGTAGAATCAAGAATGCCTAAGGGACGAAAGTATAGATTGGTGAATGGATGAATGAGATCTGTTTAGTTACCCATTTGGATTCTACATATTGTCAGTCAACATCTTGGAACTGAACAACAATGGATTTTGTGGTTATGTTTTCTTTTCAAGGATTAGATTAGATTTATTTATAGAAATGGGTCAATCAATCCTAAGTTGAGAAGAGTCATTTGTTCCACTTGTAGGCTAACCGAACTAGAGTTGTTGTCTAAGAAAATTTGTAATCGTCCGTAGAAGCGTTGTGAGTTGTGGTAACTAATAAGAGACTGAGCATAGTTCATGATCATTAAGCATAGCACTACTATTAAGTGGCGTAGGCCTCTAGAATTTCAAATTTGATTATTAAGTTGTTCTTGAAGGTATCATCGTTCCGTAATATTATTGATTTGGATATAAAAGGGAGTTAATTTATTTTGTCGGTCCTTATGTGATTATTAAGGAGATTCGTGATTTGTTTTATCGTTTGAGCATGCCACAGAGTTTGTTTGCCTTACATGATGGGTTTCAGGTGTTGATGTTGTGGAAGTATGGGTCAGATCCATCTCGTACCTTGAGTACCGATGAGGTAGAATTGTATAGTTCCCTTTAGCTACCGTAGTTAGAAAAGTTAGGTGTTTGTTCGCTGAGTATTTTGACTTCTTAAGAGCTCAAGTTCTATATTATTTATGTTAAGCTTAATCGGTAAGTGGTCATTGAGCATAGTCTCGTTGTGAGAAAGCCTTTAATTATGAGAAAGATCGACATAAATTATTTATTGGTTCTGCGTATTCTGCTGCTTGAAGCTGTGATTAGGGATTTAAGGTCATCGAACTAGGAAAGTATCGGATATTTTAGGAATTTAAGTGGCGAATAAAAAAAACTCTTAAGTCACATTGGATCAGTGATTAGGAATTTCTGTTAGAATGTCATCACTTGGGAACAAATAAGAAGCGACGAAATTAGTTTGCAGTGGGAGTTAGTCCGCCTCTTGCTTTGTAGGTTTCGACAGTATCGGAGTGCACCGCGAAAGATGAATAGAGTCGACTCAATTGGGGCAGAGTTAGAAAATTTAGTGTTGACCTAGTTGTTTGAATCCGTATCTAGTTACTAAGTTGCAATTTTCGAGGACGAAATTCCATTTAAGGGGGGAATGAATTGTAGCACCTAAAATTCAATCTACTAAATTGCATGCATTAAATTAAATAAATATTAGGATTATTATTTTTAAGTTTAATTGATTTAAATTCTTTATTTGAATTATTTGGTAATAAAATATTAATTATTTATTCAAATGATTTTATTTTATTAACTATTTAATTAATGCATTTAATTTGTTTAAGTTTATTTGTCAAAATGATTTTTATTGTGCAACTTAATTGTTCTAAATATTTTAAAAAATAAATTTGCTTAATTAAATGATGTTAATTATTTAGTTTATTTATTTAAATGATCTTAACTGTTCCGTTTACTTATTTAAAATTACTTGAACTTATTTGATAGTTATTTAAATGATTTTTAATTGCTCAACTTATTTATTATACATTATTTAAGTTTAGTGGTTAGTTATTTTAAATTATTTAAATGTCTAGCTTATTTATTTAAATGTTTTTAACTGTCCAAGTCGTTTTAAAGATTTTTTTATTTCGCTAGTGTATTTATTTAAATGACTTTTAATCGTTCGTCAATTTTTTTTAAATTATTTTAATCGCTCTGTTTATTAGTTAAATATTTTATTTATCGCTGTGACATCAAAATATTCAAAGTATTGATTTTAATTTCTAAGTTATTTTTTAAATTTCTTTAAAGTTTAAGTTTCTCAAATATTTTAAGTTATTTATTCTTAAGATTCTTGAGTTCAGGGGCTTCCGGTTTCGACTTTAGGCGATGGTGGACTTCGGCGGTTATTTCCAAGAATTTATTTCGAGAGTTATAAGTTGGGAGAAATGAGGAAAATAGATGAAAGTTAATTTTTAGAATTTTTCGGGTGATGAAAATCGTCTTTATCGCAATCTTGAGTTTATTTTAAAATTTTCAAAAATTTGCATTTTAAAACCCGGATTAGTAAAAATCCAATTTAATATTTTAAATTGGGAATTTCAAACTTAGGAATTTATTAGTGCAAAGTTTATTTGAAAGAAAAGTTGCAATAATTAGGAAAGCATTTTTATTAAAATGAGTAACACTTTTTAAAACACACTCACACACCCACCTATGCTGGTAGCGCTTAGTCGTGTCGCGCCCAAATTAACCCAACTCAGATTAACTAAATAAACATGTAGTAGCGAGAGTAGGGATCGTTGCCACGAGGAAAGTGAAATTTATTTGTGTTCTTAAAAATACTTAAAATAATTAAAAGGGGATTTGGAATTTTAAAAACTACTACGCAAGAATTAAAATTAGAAAGATCAATAAATTAACGAGACTTGGTATCGGTCGACTACACCCTTGAAATTATTCATTCGATCATCGAATCCCTAAAAATAATTAATTCCCATTGAATATTCATCATTGAAAATTTAATTCATGTTTCACCTTAATTTTATTTAATTAGAAACCAGTGTTCTAGATTAACCCTTACCCCATAAATCAACCCGATACCAGCGATCTAGATTTAAATCCACGGTAGCATTCAAACTAGTAAAACTGATGAATCTAGACAACACATACACCAGCGGTTGTATTTAGCCTAGTCAATTGTTGTTCCTACGATTTAACAAATTCAACAGCAGAAAATATTAAACGCAGTTGCTTCACAAATTAAATTATTCAAACAATTACGGATTTGAATTCTAATTTAGCAATAGATTGTATGAAAGAATTATCAGGTGATCAATCTAATAATCAAACACACAAGCATGAAATAAATCAGAACAACTCTTGATACTCAAATTGAATTAAACACTAAAAAACTGAATCTCACAAATATAATAAAATCAAGGGTTTCGCCTTCCTAAACCAAGTACAAAAACTAAGAAAGAGTTGAAGAAGAAACTAAATCTAAGAATTGGAAAGATAAAATCTAGCCGCCAGAGCGTTCCTCGCGTTCCAAGCCATCCAATCTCCTATATTTTCGAGTTCTAGATGATATTTAAAATATAGAGTCCTTCCCAAGAAATTTTCCTATTTAAAATATAAATTCCCGACGTTTCGTCTCGCCCGATCGATCGGTTAGCGAGCATAAAACTGCCAACTTTCTGTCCAACCTTTTATTTCTGCTCCCGCTCGATCGGTTAAATGTTGCGGATCGAGCGAGCAACTTTTTTTCCAGCGAGCAGTGATTTTGACAAATTCATATCCGAAGATTTAGCCGTCGGAGTGAGCTGAAATTTGGACAGCAGGTTCAAAACATATTGAATTTCATTATGAACGGTGGAGATCTGATTTGGAGCTTTCTAAAATTAAAAATGATTTTTGGATCATTGCTGCTCTGCAATTCTTCTCTTATCTCGGCTCTTTCTTCCATCTTTAGCACCTTTTCTTCACTTTTTCGATATCAAATCACATACAATGATTAGGAACTATAACATGAATTTAGCCAATAAAAATTCACCTAATCATCACAATTTAACTCAATCAAATATAGGAAAATACCATCACATCAAACTCCCCCCTACTTAATCCTTGCTCGCCCTCGAGCAACAAAAAACATAAACACAAATGAATAATGAAATCACAGCCTCAAAGAAGTTTTCACATACAAAACAAAATTATGAATACTCTTGATTTTCCATAATACACCATCAGTCAAGCGTGAACGTGTGTGTGTGTCATGTTATTCCAGCTACATGCAACTTCAAAAGAGTCAGTTTTAAGACTGTTCGCTGACCTATGAAAAATCAGTGTAAGTATCCCCATCAAGAGCCCTTTCCTCCCAACAATCTTCAAACAAAAACACAACTCTCTTGAGATAAAATTACGCACCTCCGGATTTTGCACCCGGTATTACTTTAGCCCCAATAATTACCCGCTAACTTAGCTATAACTAAGACAGGATTAGAATTTCAATCCCCTCGTCTATAGCCCGGATGGAGCATTAACCCCATTTAATCCGCATACTTAGCCTTGAATTTAATCTTTTAGGATTTCAATCCTTTCTAGGCCCGGATGGAGTTGTATATAAATTTTTTTTCTAGGTGCGCCCAAGATCGTTTATTTCAAGTCAAAAAGATCATCAGGGTTCAACAAAACACTATCAGGCTCAACAAACACCTATTTTCGTGCAATGTTCCAACAGACACAAACATCATCTAATACATCGCTACAGTTCACTGGTTTAACATGTGTGCTTAAAATATTCACTAATCAACCTACGGTTTCTCATATCCAATCAAGAGCAAATTTCCATGTAAAAAAATTTTACAAAACTTCATCATCATAGGCTAGTGAATTTCATCAGTGATATTCATTGCTAACTATGAGCTCTAAAATTTTTAAAAAAATACGGTTAAATGCTCTAACTGACTGGCTAAGTCCTCTCCCCCATACTTAGAATCTTGCATTGTCCCCCATGTAAGACAAAATGCAAAATAAAAATAAAAATAAAAACTGAAAATGAAAGTAAATACTCCCCTTGGGTTGCCTCCCAAGCAGCACTTGATTTCCAGTCTTCAGCTTGATCCCCAGAAGCACTCCTCAAAGAGCGGTTGACGCCCAAAATAAGTGTCATATGACACCACAAATGGGTATTTGTTGCATGTGCCCTCAATCTTGGCTAGATGTATACAGTTTAATCTCGTCACCTGTTGTAAAATTTCCTCGCAAGCGTACGAGTGTCAAGTTTTAATATAGTGATTAAATCAGATATCGATCCCACAGGGAGTAAAATGAAAATATTTAGTGCTTGTAATTAAAAATAGTCTAAACTTTATCTAGAAAATCAATAATCAAGAATTTTGCAATAAAAATAAATAACAATGAAGATTTGATAAGCACGCACACAACTTTCAGATAAAATCAATCAGAGAAAAATGGTCTAGAGGTTTAGATTTCACCTGGTTTCAACAACAATCAATCCTAATTAATTAATCTTCATGAATTCCAATCAATTAATAGCCAAGAACACTTACTTGTATTATTTCCCTCTCCCGAGCAACAAATAATGTTTATCAACTACAATTCAATTCCAATATCCCTATTAAGAATTTATCGCAGTGATCTATCACAAAACAATGTTCTTTTTTAAAAGGCTCTTATAAATTATACACTCTCCCGAGCTGTATAAATAATTAACAGTGTATTTTCTAATGTCCTATTCAAAATCCACTCTCCCGAGCAATGATTTCAAATAAATATAACAAATCAATTATTGATCAGATAATTGAAAAGACAATCAATTCTAGAAAAAACAATTAATCTAGAAACAAAACTCAATTCAATAAAATCAAGAATTCATGAAAGTGTCTACACCAGGTTCCATCTGACCTCTGAACTCTAAAAAATTAGTTCATAATAAAATTCTGAATAAACCAAAACATGTTAAAAAATCCAAACATATTCAGAATAAAATAAATAAAAGATAAAGGAAACAAATCCGTCGATGCGATGTCGTGTCCGGACTCTCGATCTCCTTCTTTGTTCTTCAGATTAAGCACAGAAATCTCTCCAGAATAATCCCACACGATCGACTCTCAACTCTCTGATATCTTGTGTGTGGAGGCTCCTTCAATTTGACGTTCAAGAACCCCTTTTATATTCCATGAAAAAGCCCACTCAAAAGCCCATAAAATACATGTCCGAAATAATTAAAACTCTAAATTCAGAAATCTCTGCGGGGCGGGCGCTCAATAGACAGGCGCGGGCGCGCTTCAAGTTCGAATCAATTTCTCACATCTTCACAAGGAGTTAGCGCGTTTGCTCTAGTTTAAGCGTTAACAAGAAAGCGCAAACAATTCTTCAACCCAATAAGAAAAAACCCATTAACCTTATCTTGTCTGATCGTTTCTTTCTTCTTCTTCTCTTCCCTTTTATTTCTTTTCTCTTTATTTTCTTCTTTTTCCTCTCTTTTTCACATAAAATCAATAATTTCCTACACCACAATAACAACAAAACACCACATAAATCTGCTCGAAACAAACAATTAACAATTAAAATCGTATATAAATTAAGTGTATAAAATACACTTATCAAATACTCCCAAACTTAGACTTTTGCTAGTCCCGAGCAAAACTATTCAAAACAAAGAAAGTCCAAAAACTACTACTAATCCCATCCAACCTACTAACACTTAAAAGTTTCAGCAAGAACAAAATAACCGCATAAACTCACAATCTCCGCAACTCAAATTCAAAACACTCTTATCCAAGTTCAATTCAAACATTCATAGATCATGAAGACTTTTCAAGGTAGAATAGGATCAAATATAGAATATCAAAACACTCACAATTAGGTAAATGCCAAGAATAATAGTGCGTGCGTGTTTCGATCAAAATTCATAATCATTAAAAGTATCAATCAACAGTCCATAGGCTAAATTCTCGCAACTCTTCTCCACTAGTATATTGGGCAACTGAAACTCGGTCAATAGGACTTAATCAGCTTTTAATGTAAGGCCTGACTTATGGCTACAAACGAAGTATAAGAATTCAAATTAAGGAGTAATTTATACTCATGCTCAATTCTAATTTCAACTCCTTTTCATTCACAATTTCACACTTATTTTCAATTCACTTCATTGATTTTAACATTTCTTCATTCTTCTTTCACAACTTTTTTCAACTACATTTTTTCATCTTTTCAATTCATCCACCACACCATTCCATTTTTCACAAATAAAACTAGGAGCATATAACATTTTAGCATTCAAATTACTCCCTTAAAGGTAGGAAATAGTGTTTAGGCTAATTAGGTAGTCACTATAGGACCTTGAAAAAATGACGAATGGGGGTTTAGTCACACGTTTACATGCATGCCATTCGATTTTTAATAAAGCTCAAACAAGGTACTAGGGATAACATATAAATAATAGGTAGCTTGAAAGGCTCAAACGAATTCAGAAAATCGCCTAAATCATTCCTAATCTCAGTTTTGCCCGTATTTTGCCTCGAAGAGTGTCCAAACTAGTTCTAGACAAGTCTCAATCCATAATTAATTCATACAAAAATCAATCAGTGCAGAAAAGAATAATCATCAGCAGTTAACGATGATCTTCACAACAAAATTCAGATTTTTCGTACCTCAATGTACTAATAAACGTGTAGGCTCAAATAGGCAACTAAGGATAAATTTATTTAATAAAATTCAGGCCCAAAAATTCAAACAATGCCTCAATCATTCCTATGTCTGTATGTCTCAAAAATCAGATTCAAGTATTAATCACAGAGTATATAGGAAATTGTTCATTCAATTGGTTCCATTTTCTCAAAAATATTTGTCAGATAGGTGGAAAATCATGGATTTCAGTTATAGCACAACAAAAAATTTTCATCAGCCATGCATCCATTTATTTTTTGACTTCTTTTAAACTCAACTCAACTCAAAAATTTTATCTATGAAGCACACATAATTCAACTAAACAACATTCAACCAACCGACTAATTAAAACACTGATTCACCCCCCCCCAAACATAATGTAATCATTGTCCCTAATGATTAAAAACAATAAAAAGAATAAGGGACTCATACCTTCGACACCGAGCATCAGTACTCGACGTTATCAACTTCATCTCCATATTCATGGAAAATAATTTTGCAGCCGCAATGCCAAGGTTAAAATGGTTGAGTAGCACCACATGAACATCCAAATGATCCTGAAAAATAATACATGCACACCATAACACACAAAACTAAAATCATAGCAAGCAAGATAGTAAGAAAAAGCATAGCAGGCTGCTTGAAGTGCACTATCGCATGGTGTAGCACTATAGGGATGCGCAATAGCGCAACAGGGCATGCTAATGGAGATGTGGCTGGGAGCATTTGCGCAAGAAAGGAGCGCTGTTTGGAAATTTTTAGCGCATGATTTTGGCGCTGCAGAAGAGGGCAATCGCGCAAGGTTTTCTGCGCAGGTGGAACGCTCATTTGCGAATGAAAGGAAGAGCTTGGCTGCGCGTTTGCTCTCCAAGAAGCGCATATGGTGATTGTTTGCGCAAGGAGGGGATGCACTGATAAGCTGGTCTGCGCATGGAGGTAGCTTAGATGGATTGCGAGTTTGCTCAAGATTCAGCGTTGTTGAGAAATCTTTTGCACAAGAGTGAGCGCAATCGCGCTTGATCATGCAGCAGCTTGGAGTTTGTTTGTGCTAGATGTGGCACAGATTAGTAGCGCTAATGAGGAAGGAGGATGCGCTGATTGCGCTATTGAAGCGCTAATGGTAGCTATTGTTGGCGCTGAATGATGCGCAGATGGGGAAGTGAGACGCGCGATTGCGCTTTGTGCTGTGCGGTTGGAGACTTGGTTTCCGCAATGTTTTGTGCAGAAGGGAAGCGCGATTGCGTTAAATGAAGCGCAGATGGTTAAGCTTCATGCGTTGAGGAGGCGCGGGCGCTCAAGAGAAGTGGCGCGGGCACGCCTTTTCTTCGCATAAAAATGCCAATTTTGTTCCAGGAGCTGCGCGGGCGCTCAGATTAATGGGGCGGGCGCGCCTTCAGCTCGAAATTGAGATTTCTGGAGCATGAAAAATTTTGAAAATTAACCAAAATTAAGCTCAAAAATTGAGAATAAAATACTTTAAAAAAATAAATAAAAAAAATTAAATAGACTGAAAAATACAAGCAAATAAAATAAAATAAAATAAAATGCTTGGGTTGCCTCCCAAGTAGCGCTTGGTTTAAAGTCGTCAGCCCGACTTTCACCGGTGTTAGATCTTCCCTTTCTCTTTTACTCGCCAAATAAATTCCACGATCCGCCTTTTAAATTTTACTTTCTTGTTCTTCTCGGTTTTCTTTGTCGATAAACTTGGCGCTTTACTCTTGGATTCAACCTCAATATCGGCTCTTGGACAGCTCTCCAACTTCACAACCGGTTCAATTAAGCACAATTCTTCAATGGTTGGAGTGGGTGCTTTCGTGAATAAGTTGAAGACCACTCATTCGTACTCCACACCCATCGATAATTCACCCTTCTTGACATCTATTTTGGCATCAGCAGTAGCCAAAAACGGGCGTCCAAAAATCAGCAGAGCACCATGATCCGCTTCAATATCCAAGATCACGAAATCCGCTGGGAAGATAAATTTATCCACCTTGACTAGAACATCTTCAACAATTCCTAGTGGATATGTAATGCTCCGATCCGCCAATTGCAATGAAATCTTAGTCAATTTTATGTCTCCCAACTCCAAGGCCCTGTAAATAGATAATGGCATTAAGTTAATACTGGCCCCTAAATCACAAAGTGCATTATTAAAATGAGAACCACCAATAGAACAAGGAATAGTAAAACTCCCTGGATCCTTAAGCTTTTGTGGCATCTTCTTTTGAAGCACCGCACTGCACTCTTCATTCAAATTCACCACCTCGTTCTATAGCCGTCTCCTTTTCTTGGACATCATCTCCTTGATGAATTTTGCATAATTTGGCATTTGCTCCAAAGCATCAGCAAAGGGGATTTTGATGTGAATTTTCTTGAAAATCTCCAAAAATTTGGAGAACTACTCATCCAATGCTTTCTTCTTGAACCTCTGCGGGTAGGGAAGTGGAGGCTTGTACATCGGTTTCGGCTCAGTTTTAAGCTCCTTCTCTTCGACTTTCTTCTCAAATTTCTCCTCTTCAATAGCAGATTCTTGGACTCCAACTTCTTTTCCACTTCTCAACTCTATGGCATTGCACTGCTCCTTGGGATTTACCTCAGTATTGCTAGGGAACTGGCCGCGGTTGTTGTATTTCAGTGCGTTTGCCAACTGCCCTATGCTAGTTTCCATGGATTGCAACATTGCACCCATGTTGGCCATGTGCGTTTCTAAGTTGTCAAGGCGAGACTCAGTTCTGGCCATCCTCTTACCTGATTCCTGCACAAAAATACTAACCACATCCTCCAAAGACGGCTTACCCTCACTCTTATTTGTCATGAACCCCGAAGGATTCAACACATTATTATTGTTAGCATAAGAAAAATTTTCATGATTTCGCAAGCTAGGATGGTAAGTATTAGGGACAGGGTTACCTCTGTAAGCTCCATAACCTCGGTAGCCATTAGGAGTTATATAATTAACTTCCTCTAGGACGTGTGATCCTTCAACTCCAGTTGAATCTGCAACATTAATCTTATTCAAAGAAGCTACCTGTGTAGTCAGTGCAGATAATTGAGCGGTGATGGATGTGAGAGGATCCACTGCATACACTCCAGCCGGCTTCTTGACTCCCATACGCTCAGATGGCCATTGAAAAATATTAACCGTCATCTGTTCCAGCATATCGTAGGCCTGTACGGGGTCCTTTGCAAAAATAGTTCTTCCAGAAGCATAATCCACGTTCATCCTTGTAGGCGCATTCAGTCCATTTTAAAACCACTCAATCTGTTCCCAATCTGCAAAATTGTGGTTAGGACAATGTCTAAGTAATTCTTTGTACCTTTCCCACGCATCGTATAGCTGTTCAGGGTCCAACTGCCGGAATGTGATGATCTCTATCTTCAGTTGGGTGGATTTGGCAGGTGGAAAATATTTTGCAAGAAATTTTTCTGTCATTCTCTCCCAAGTAGTGATGCTTCCTAGCGGCAGTGATTGCAACCAACTTCTTGCTTGATCCCTGAGAGAAAAAGGAAACAAGCGTAAGCAAATAATATCCTCAGACACACCATTAATTTTTACCATATAACTTATCTCCAAGAAAGTGCGTAGGTGTAGGTGAGGATCAGCAGTGGCGCTCCCATTAAATTGGTTCTGTTGAACCATGTTGATCAAAGCAGGTTTTAGCTCAAAATTGTTGGCATTGATAGTTCCTCGAGCGATTCCAGAATAGTAAGCCTGGATCGTCGGCCTGAAGTGATCTCTGATTGGAACCAAGGGAGCTTGATTTACTTCTTCAGCCATTCTTTCAATTTCTTCTCTTCTAGCTCTTCTTAAAGCACGTGCAGTGCGCTCGATCTCCGGATCAAACAGTAGAGAATTAGCACTTTGAGATCGCCGTATAGACTGCAATTAAAAATAAGAAAAAATTAGTTAGTAACTTAAAATAAAATAAAATAAAAACTCTAAATTAAAATATAGACTAATTGGTAACAAGACTAAAAAATAATCAAAATTTACTCCCCGGCAACGGCGCCAAAAACTTGTGAAATTTCCTCGCAAGCGTACGAGTGTCAAGTTTTAATATAGTGATTAAATCAGATATCGATCCCACAGGGAGTAAAATAAAAATATTTAGTGCTTGTAATTAAAAATGGTCTAAACTTTATCTAGAAAATCAATAATCAAGAATTTTGCAATAAAAATAAATAACAATGAAGATTTGATAAGCACGCACACAACTTTCAGATAAAATCAATAAGAGAAAAATGGTCTAAAGGTTTAGATTTCACCTGGTTTCAACAACAATCAATCCTAATTAATTAATCTTCATGAATTCCAATCAATTAATTTCCAAGAACACTTACGTGTATTATTTCCCTCTTCCGAGCGACAAATAATGTTTATCAACTACAATTCAATTCCAATATCCCTATTAAGAATTTATCGCAGTGATCTATCACAAAACAATGTTCTTTTTTAAAAGGCTCTGTTAAAATTATACACTATCTCGAGCTGTATAAATAATTAATAGTGTATTTTCTAATGTCCTATTCAAAATCCCCTCTCCCGAGCAATGATTTCAAATAAATATAACAAATCAATTATTGATCAGATAATTGAAAAGACAATCAATTCTAGAAAAAACAATTAATCTAGAAACAAAACTCAATTCAATAAAATCAAGAATTCATGAAAGTGTCTACACCAGGTTCCATCCGACCTCTAGACTCTAAAAAATTAGTTCATAATAAAATTCTTAATAAACCAAAACATGTTAAAAATCCAAACATATTCAGAATAAAATAAATAAAAGATAAAGGAAACAAATCCATCGAGGCGATGCCGTGTCCGGACTCTCGATCTCCGTCTTTGTTCTTCAGATTAAGCACAGAAATCTCTCCCGAATAATCCCACACGATCGACTCTCAACTCTTTGATATCTTGTGTGTGGCGGCTCCTTCAATTTGACGTTCAAGAACCCCTTTTATATTCCATGAAAAAGCCCACTCAAAAGCCCATAAAATACTTGTCCGAAATAATTAAAACTCTAAATTTAGAAATCTCTGCGGGGCAGGAGCTTAATAGACAGGCGCGGGCGCGCTTCAAGTTCGAATCAATTTCTCACATCTTCACAAGGAGTTAGCGCGTTTTCTCTAGTTTAAGCGCTAACAAGAAAGCGCAAACAATTCTTCAGCCCAATAAGAAAAAGCCCATTAACCTTATCTTGTCTGATCGTTTCTTTCTTCTTCTTCTCTTCCCTTTTATTTCTTTTCTCTTTATTTTATTTTATTTTCTTATTTTTCCTCTCTTTTCCACATAAAATCAATAATTTCCTACACTCACAATAACAACAAAACACCACATAAATCTGCTCGAAACAAACAATTAACAATTAAAATCATATATAAATTAAGTGTATAAAATACACTTATCATCACCTCAACAACACTCCAAAGTAGCTGGTAAACATGGGAAGAGAACACCTCTGTTGGCTCTCGGACGCCAACATCATTTGAACTGGTACTAATGAAAGAGAAAGATCTTGGGGATGTGTGTATGATAATACTATCGATGATCTCATATCAGTACACTCTTGAACTCCGTCATCCTCAAACTCGAGTGGCAAAATATTTCCATCATACCTTATTTCTTCCATAACATCTTCCGACTGCGGTTCAACAAGAATAGAAGACTCAAACGCCTCTAAATCTTCAGCATGATTTGGTTCGCACTCCCAATACTGGTTTTTTGAGTCATCATCATCGAACCAAATCGGGTTGGTCACTGCTTGAGTATCTTTCTCCACTTCCTGTTCTCGGTGTTCATGGATGATTGATCTCTTGATATTCGCTATGTGCTCCACAAGGTGACATCTAGAATTTTTTAGATCTTCTATAGTTTTCTCAGTCGATGCCACAAGCTTGCTCATTATATCCTCCAGCGGATTTAAGATCAATTGCGAACAACTTCCCTCCTCCTTTTCAAGCTCAAATGTTTGGTCTTTAAAATCCGGGTATTGAGATTGCGAATATCGATAATAGTCAAACTCTGCCATACCATCCAACATGCGTCTCATGGTATCAGCATCTCGGCAAAATATTGATATACCGGTTGTGAAAGCTCCATCAATTATCCATTTTCTTGTCACTGCATCCAAACCATTAAGAAAATATGTAAGGAGAGAATAGTTAGAAAAATCATGATACCGGAAGATGGTTTCCAAATCTTTGAATCTCTTCCATGCTGCGTAGAATGGCTCTCCGTGTTGCTGGATAAAACTTGCTAATACTTGTCGATTTGACGTCTCGAAGTATCACACCGCAAGAATCCCCCTTCGCCTATGCAAAATTCTTTCTATCTCTGGGTCGTATGGAAATTCTTCTTCTTCCGAAGATTCACCTGTACGCACGAACAAACCAGAGTAGCACTAGGAGGAATAATAACAATAAAAAAAACAAAAAAACAAATAAATTAAATGCCTTTCCCCGGCAACGGCGCCAAAATTTGGTAGCGCTTAGTCGTGTCGCGCCCAAATTAACCCAACTCAGATTAACTAAATAAACATGTAGTAGCGAGAGTAGGGATCGTTTCCACGAGGAAAGTGAAATTTATTTGTGTTCTTAAAAATACTTAAAATAATTAAAAGGGGATTTGAAATTTTAAAAACTACTACGCAAGAATTAAAATTAGAAAGATCAATAAATTAACGAGACTTGGTATCGGTCGACTACACCCTTGAAATTATTCATTCAATCATCGAATCCCTAAAAATAATTAATTCTCATTGAATATTCATCATTGAAAATTTAATTCATGTTTCACCTTAATTTTAGTTAATTAGAAACCAGCGTTCTAGATTAACCCTTACCCCATAAATCAACCCGATACCAGCGATCTAGATTTAAATCCACGGTAGCATTCAAACTAGTAAAACTGATGAATCTAGACAACACATACACCAGCGGTTGTATTTAGCCTAGTCAATTGTTGTTCCTACGATTTAACAAATTCAAAAGCAGAAAATATTAAACGCAGTTGCTTCACAAATTAAATTATTCAAATAATTACGGATTTGAATTCTAATTTATCAATAGATTGTATGAAAGAATTATCAGGTGATCAATCTAATAATCAAACACACAAGCATGAAATAAAACAGAACAACTCTTGATACTCAAATTGAATTAAACACTAAAAAACTGAATCTCACAAATATAATAAAATCAAGGTTTTTGTCTTCCTAAACCAAGTACAAAAACTAAGAAAGAGTTGAAGAAGAAACTAAATCTAAGAATTGGAAAGATAAAACCTAGCCGCCAGAGCGTTCCTCGCGTTCCAAGCCGTCCAATCTCCTATATTTTTGAGTTCTAGATGCTATTTAAAGTATAGAGTCCTTCCCAAGATTTCCCATGAATTTAGCTGCATCAATCTCAAATACTTGTTGTTTCTCGGGCTGCTGAGCTTGCACTTGATTGGCTGAAGTTGTCTGCATAATTGTTGAAAAAACGTGTTCAGATCAATTAAGGATTGATACCCGGTGCAGCGGAAGTTTAAAAATTTTATTTTTATATATGGAACGATTCCATATCATGGGTATCAAAACTTTACGATTAAATTATGCAAGTAAAAATAAAATCACAATTAAGTTTTTACCTCTTCAAGCAACGGCTTGATTATGGACACCAACAGAATTTAATCTGCTCTTCTTGTATATCCCGGGAACCGATGATTTCACGATCAATCTCCGGAATCAGGTCCACGAACAGAAAATAGAAACCCTCTGATTGATTGCACTAGAAATCAATCAGATGTTTATCGATGAGAATAAACAGATTTGATCTGTCAATTCAGAATGTAATTTTCCGTAAAAATCACAAACTGAATTTTCTCAAAAAGGAGCAGAGGATTTTCGAAAATCCCCTTGAATTATTTTATGTGAATTTCGAAAATTGCTAGAATGAATACTTCTGATTTTCGAACACTACTCATCTATTTATAGATAATTTCTAGACTAGATTAAGTTATGATTGTATTAGGACTCTAACTCCTTAAGGCCCACAATCCATAACTTAAGCCCAACAAGCCAAGCCCGTTATTATAGAAATTAATATAAAATTCATCATGACTCCGATTGATAAACCGATTTGACCAATGTGCACAGAAACCATTTCTGCACCTTTTAAAGTCAAGATAATTTTTCTGAATCCGAATTCAGTGATTTCCAAAAATGCCCATCCCTATGTCATTTTAGGAAATTCCACTCCCTTTTAGTTAAGAAGTCCAACTTCTCTTTCATTAAATTTAACTCTTTAAATTTAACTATCTCAACGGGGTTTAGTAATCCATTACTTGTGTGACCCTCAATGGTTCAGGGATACAGCTAGCCGTGGGCTCACAACTCCTTGTGACTCGGAACAATAATTTCCGACTTGCCCAACGAATCATGGTAAGAGCGTCTAGCAACATTGCCCCATGATTCCCTAGGTATCACTGATAGTGCCTGCAAGAACCAGTAGATTTTGGTTAGCGTACAGTACGGTCCCTTCATCCATATATCCCGATCGAATCAACAACCATTGGTGCATCGAGAGTCGTTCGAGATTCGATAACTATGCATTACATCTTGGAGATCAAATAGTGACATCGCATGTGTTACTAAGAAAACCGAGTAACCTAAAACACATCATGTACTTTGGCCAGAGATTCGTCACACTAATATCTCCTCAAATCGCATAGGATATCCACACTCGCAAGTATGTGGTGAATCCTTGACAACAAAGCATCGACTCCTATATGTGTCGTAACTGTACCCAATCCTGACACCTGTTGACCCCAATAGAGTCGGTAAATGAGTCAAAGTACAGTACTAGCATATAGAGTCTCAATGATGTTTCAAGTAGTAAGGACTAATGGTGTACAACCAAAACCGCGGACTTTATCCACTCGATAAGTGATAACCACTTGGAAAGTCCGAATAGGGTAGTTCGATCATTCATCATATGAATATCCATTTGCATGCTTTGAACATCTCCATGTCCATTACCAATGAAACGTGGTACTTGGCATCACAAATGCTAGTCTCAATCTCGAGCGATCCTTATCCTTATTAGCGGACGGCTCAATTGACTAGGAACTGTTTAGAATATACAGTGACTATAAGATGTGTTTCATAATAGTGATCTCTCTTTATTCACTATCTCATCTTACTTACACTATAGTATATTCAAGGTCTTTATCAAAACATCAATAGTATATCACAATATAACAATATGAAGAAAGACAAAGAAAATGCCATTAATGAATGTAAATTATATTAAACAAAGATTGTTTATACATAGAGTCACAATTACCTGAAGAAGAAAAAAATCCAAGGTTATTTAACCTTGTTGTGAAGCATATGATTCATGGACCTTGTGGACATCTGAATGAAACAAACTCTTGCATGATCGAAGGACAATGCAAGAGTCATTATCCACGGAAGTTTTGCAAGACAACTATTCAAGGAGAAGATAGTTATCCTATTTATCGGAGAAGGGATGATAGTCAAACAGTGGATGTAAGAAAAGCAAAGTTAAATAATCAGTGGGTTGTTCCCTACAATCCTTATCTTCTTCTGAGATATGATTGCCACATGAATGTTGAAATTTGTTCCGGATTGACTGCTGTTAAATATCTATACAAGTACATTTACAAAGGCCATGACAAAGTTGTTGTACACATTGCAACAGGTAATGAAGTCGGAACTGTAGATGAAATAAAAAATTTCCAAGATGCAAGATGGGTTTCTGCACAAGAAGAATTATGGCGAATATTTTAGTTTGAGCTGAATGAAATTTCTCCAGCCGTCATCAATTTAGCACTACATTTGCCGAATAAACATTGCGTGACATTTTGGAGGAATCAGAATTTAGATTATGTTTTGCGCCAAGAACACAACTCAAAAACAATGTTAACCGAATTTTTTCATACTTGCTCAGTTAATGCAAAGTCAAGAACATTGTTATACGTTGAGTTCCCTGAATATTATGTTTGGGACAACCAAACTAAAAGTTGGTATGAGAGGAAGAAAAGAAGAGTCATTGGCCGCGTAAATGCTGCAAATCCCGTTGAAGGAGAAAGATACTATTTGAGACTTTTACTAAGTCATGTAAGGGGACCCATTTCTTTTGACTATTTGCTAATGGTTAATGGAAAACGTTACTTTACTTTTAAAGAATCTGCACAGAAAAGAGGATTACTTGAATCTGATCGAAGTAATTTTGATTGTATGAATGAAGCTGTTACCTTTCAAATGCCACATGCTTTGAGAAGATTATTTGAAACAATTTTGGTATATTGTGAAGCAGCTGATGTTAGATTGTTATGGGATACATATTTTGAAGCAATGTCCGACGATTTAAAAAGACAATTTCATCATAATCGAGAGTTCTTAGTCTCAAAAACACTTCAGAGTTTAAATTTAATTTTGGAGAGCATGGGAAAAAAGAACGGTGCTTTTGATCTTCCACGAATATCTCTGGACATGCGTCAGTCCAATGCCACATTTTCTCGAGAAATAGAAGAAGAAAAATCTATACAAATCTCATACGATGATTATTTGGCGCAATTCAAGTTAAATGTTGCACAGCATGAAGCATTTGAAAAAATTCAGGAGTGTGTGAATCTGGGAAATGGTGGCTTATTTTTTGTAAATGGACCTGGAGGAAATGGGAAGGCGTTTTTATATAGGGCGTTGTTGGCAAATATCAGAAAAAAAAAACATGATTGCCCTAGCTACAGCCACTTCAGGAGTTGCAGCTTCAATATTACCAGGTGGTCGAACAGCTCATTCTCGCTTTAAAATTTCAATTGATTTGCACGTAGAAAGTTATTGCTCCATATCAAAACAAATCGGTCTAGCGGAATTGTTACGGCAAACCATTATAATTATTTGGGATGAAGCACCAATGGCAAAATAAGCGGCAATTGAAGCAGTTGATCGAACTCTACAAGACATAACTGGAATTCAAAAGTTTTTTGGTGGAAAAGTGGTTGTTCTTGGTGGGGATTTTATGCAAGTTTTACCCGTGCTTCCAAAAGCTACTGTCCAAGAAACTATAAATGCAAGTTTGGTAAAATCCTTTTTATTCGCTGAGATGAAACGACTAACTTTGTTTGAGAACATGAGAGCAAGGACATATCCAATTTTTTGCGAATTTCTGCTTCGCATAGGGAATGAAACTGAACATACTGATCTTCAAGGTAATGTTAAGATTCCTGATGAGATGATCATAAAATTTGACGAGAATGACGAGGAGTCTTCAGAGCAGAAATTGATCGATGAAATATTTCCAGATTTGGAAAATAATTATGATTCAGCAACTTATATCACTAGCCGAGCAATTCTTGCATCAAAGAATGAGTATGTAGATCGATTGAATGAGAAAATCATCAAGATGTTTCCTGGAGATGCTAGCGTTTTTACAAGCTTTGATGAGGCTATTGACGATTCTCAAAATTTTTATCCCCAAGAATTTCTAAATTCATTAACCCCCAATGGGATGCCTCCTCATCTCTTGGTGCTCAAAAAAAATTGCACAATTATGTTGCTCCGAAATCTAGACCCCTCGGATGGTTTGTGCAATGGGACTAGGATGGTTTGCAGATCATTTGACACTAATGTTATTCATGCTGAGATTTCAATTGGTCAACACACAGGCAAACAAGTATTCATTCCCCGAATTCCATTGTCTCCTGGTGAAAATGAAGGATACCCTTTCCAGTTTCGAAGAAAACAATTCCCAATACGTCTTTGTTTTGCAATGACAATTAACAAAGCTCAAGGCCAAACAATACCTAATGTTGGAGTTTATTTGCCTCATCCTGTTTTTTCCCATGGACAATTATATGTTGCGTTGTCTAGAGGCACATCAAGGGAAACCACAAAAGTTTTGATTCGACCGGATGCAATTCGAAATAATGATGATACTCAAACAAAAAATGTGGTTTATAGGGAGATTTTGGACAAAAGTTTGTAATCGACGGCTTAATCTGCCAATTTTTCTTGGGAGATCAGATTTGGAAGCCTCCACAGATGAAGGTAAAACATGTGTATTTCATATTCTAAATGTCATTATTTTGCATTGCATGCTTGAGAAATTTTGCTGTTACTGTGTGTTTCTTTGGGTTTCTTCCTATCTTGAATAAAATTTATACATTTTAGGCACTTCTGCACTCAGTTACTGTCCAAAATTTGG
The DNA here is from genome assembly GCF_033568475.1 of Henckelia pumila. Lineage (NCBI taxonomy): Eukaryota > Viridiplantae > Streptophyta > Magnoliopsida > Lamiales > Gesneriaceae > Henckelia > Henckelia pumila. The sequence continues at coordinate 185,250,998 of NC_133123.1, read as the reverse complement.
TTGTTCTTCATCTCTACCCTGGAGTTAAACCAGTTTGGACTACTTCAGAGCACTTCTATGGGGTTCCTTACATATGGTAAGCCTTTTTCATCTTGGTTCTATGTGGATCTTGCAATTCTGCAGGATCTCTAATGGTGATATCAATGAAAATTATATCATGTGCAATTATAACAATGATGGATTGCTAAAAGATGAAGATCTATGTGATGCACAAAGAAAAAACCGGTTGCTGAAGTTTCCATCGTTACTTGAATATTTTGGTTACTGTCTTTGTTGTGGAAGTCACTTTGCTGGTCCAGTGTATGAAATGGAAGCATATATTGAATGGACTGAGAGGAAATGGGTATTATATGTAAAATTATATTTATTTTATGATACCAATGCATGTTAATCGTTAGTAATGGATTCAAATTGCCTTTGACAGCTCTAGAAACCTACAAAAAAGGGATCACCCCCTTCTTATTGGGCAACTCTTAAGGGCTATTCTACAATCTGCTGTTTGTATGGGATTGTATCTGTATCTTGTACCACATTTTCCGCGTAATCGATTCAATGAACTAGTATAGCAAGAGTATGGGTTCTGGAAACGACTGAGTTACAAGTACATGTCCGCTTTTACTGCTCGGTGGAAATATTATTTTATTTGGTCCATTTCAGAGGCCTCTATAATTATTTCTGGCCTGATATTTTGTGGCTGGACAGATTCTAATCCGCCCAAACCTCGATGGGATCGTGCAATAAATGTTGATGTATTAGGTGTTGAGTTGGCTCAGCTGCTTCTCGAAAGTCGAACGAACTGGGGTTTATTTCTTTGATTCTTGGATTCTGTTGATTGACAAACAATTTGAGTTTCGGGAACTGCCAATTTTTCTTGGGAGATCAAATTTGGAAGCCTCCACAGATGAAGGTAAAATATGTGTATTTCATATAAAGGCATATAAAACATGCAATCACATAATCCATGCAAACACATAATACATGCATACTCAATCTGGATATCTCAAATAGTACTTCCGTACCTTACTAAGGCAGATCCTAGAAGCTTCCATCTAGGTCCAAGCCTACTATGCAACACTACAATGCATAAATACCATGCATTATCTATCAAGCCAAACATCGCCTAACAGGCTCTAAAAGCCTTAATTAAACTATAGCCTACTCCCTATTTACTATAGGGAACCAGAGATACCTTCATCCGTCGTCAGCCCGCTGATGTGGTATGCCCCATGGCCTGGGCATAGCGTAGCTATGACCCCTGGATGCCTCGCCAGTGCTCCGCTGCTCAGCCGCTACTATGGACACTATCCGCTATAAAAATTCTAATTCCAAATCCAACTATTAAAGAAAGAGTCCCGAAGTTCTTAAAATAAAGGCATAACGGGAGAGGAGAGGAAATTGAACGATTCAAATGAGGTAATCTCGACCCCTATTTATAAGCGGAGTTTGGATCGTCCGAACCCCTCTTCAGACGGTTCGAACCTTGCATGAAGTCCACGTTGCATGCAGGCTAAGTTCAGACGGTCCAAACTGTGAGGACCTCTGTTCTAATTATCTAATCGTAAATAAATCGATCAAACAATCACAAATGTCGAGGCAAAAAATAAGTAAAGAATTTTTTTTTAAATGTATGCACGGACCCCGTGCTCGGGTCCGTGCATTAATCTGTAGCCGAGTATCAAAGACTACAAAATACACGGACCCCGTGCACACCTCCGTGCCTGGGTCCGTGCACAAAATGAATGAAAACTCAACTCTCTGCCTCAACAGTAACCTCACACGGACCCATGCACGGATGTGGCACGGGGTTCGTGCTTGACAAATATAACTGAGCACAGAAAAAAAAATAGATGGCACACGGACCCATGCACGGATGTGGCACGGGGTCCGTGCATATCAATTTCCAAACATATTCTCGGACAGAAGGCACAGACCCTAGAACGGATGTGGCACGGGGTTCGTGCCCTGCTACACCAGCAAAATTTAAAAGTTATAACAAATCTGATCCAACCTACAAACAACTCCATAATAAACTCAAAATAACATCCATACATGCATTAATACTTCAATCTAGACAAATACAATACATAAAGATTCTAGAGTTGTTCAGACATTCAAAAAGTAGAACATGCATCAGTTCTAACTAGTTCAACAACATAATACATATCAAGTTCGAATACATAGTCGACTTCTAAAACCAAGTCCCCACTTCTATCAATCACCACCCGAACTAGTCATGCTGCCTCTGACTCGATCCTGCCCCACCTGTTGCCAAGCACACATACAAAACAAGACAACAACCAGATAAATCCGGTGAGAATATTATTTCCAGTAAAAAAGACATAACATGCAATATCAAAAACATATCATTATCATGATACATCAAAAACATATTCCAAAGATGAAATAGAATGAAATGAATGTTTTTAAAATTTGAGATTATCTTAGTCGGATAATCGTAGGAGTATTCGGTTCTTCGGTTGGAATCCGGAGGATAAGATATAATACAACTCACCGACTCACCCGATCGGGTTGAATTAAGTATAACTTACTCTTCTAGACTTTGGAGCAACTATAAGGAGTATTCAGACTCTGGGAGACGTCAACAACCCATGCACTCAATTATAGTCTCCAAATCGTCTAATTCGAAAGGAAATCAAATAATTCGGCCCAAGATGAATGCATATGAAAAGCGTAATACATTCAAGAATAATTCAAGTAATTCAAATAAACATGCAAGTATGTGATTTTAGGAAACTCAAAAATCAATCGGATTCAAGTATTCGACCATATTCGATTCGATGTCGACTTATACCTTTTCTCGATTCAAAGCTCCAACTCAGACTAAGATACAAAGACAAAACATACAATAAAAATCCATCCAAACTCAATTTAAACCAACAAGGTAAACTCGTTACCAATCTCGATCACTTCATCGAAGATTCGAATTCTGAAAACTCTGACTTCACCAAATCCCAAACCAATCTGAAATGAAGTAATATAGGATCAATATCGACATTCAAACTCGATCGAAATACGGCTCAAGTAATTCAAACTAATCGATATCCAAAACTCAAACCGACGGAATAACGGCTAATAAACGAACAACTGAAAACCACAAACTCAGCACAACAATCAAATACAACTCATATCAACTTCATTCTCAACAAAAACAACTCAATATCAACTCTATTCCAAACCCCCCCCCCCCCCCCCATTTCGAATTATGCCTAAAAAATCACAACAAATCCGAACGTCGTTCTTTTTCCGATCTGACTTCGAGTAAATGATCTATGCTAGCTCAAGCGCGTTATATCCAAAAATAATTCGATTCCAACAACATACAAAATTTGAAGTATAACCGATCAAAGAAAAACTAACGATATAACGAAGCCTTCGATGTCGTGATCGCGAATATACCTTCAGATTCGAAATCTATCAGGCGGATCGTACAAAACCGGAAGATCAAAAGCTTGAAATCACGTTTGGTTCTTCAATGGAGGAGAGAAGGCATGAGGAAGATAAAGAAGAAATGAAGAGAAGTCTAGTCATGCTTAATACAAATAAGACTAATACAAATGGCTCAATTCACACTTTAGTCCCTGAAATTTTTGAAAATTGCAAACAGTCCTTGATCAAATATCAATTCAACCCTTGAATTTTCTAATTTCAGAATATCAATAATAAACTCAATTAAGATAATTTCGGGGCATTACATGAACCCTCTTCGGATTGTCCGATCCCACTCAACCGAAACACTTGTTCAAACCTTTTTGACACTTGTGCTGCACTTCAGACGGTCCGATCCTCCCCTTTGGATTGTTCGATCTAGTCATGCGACGTCAGCCATGATGTCATCTCCTACACGAGATTGAGACACCTGTCTTTGGTGATTTCGGACCGTCCGATCCCTTGATCGGATCGTTCAATCTCTCCCTCCCCCGAACACCATTCGAGCCTCCGAACTATCCTGGTTCGGACCCTCTGAACACAATTCGGATCCTCCGAACCGCCCGAGCCCAATAAGACCATTAACCATTTTTCGGGTATTTTAGACCCAACTCTTTGTTCCGTTGGATCTTATTAAAATACCTTAAATATTGATTTATTAAATTTAAACATGATTATCAACTTAATCTTGTAAAATAGAACCGGGCTACTGCATTCTTCCCCTATTTAAGATATTTTGTCCTCGAACAATCTTAGGTATTGAATGCAGTTAACACTGAATAACATCTGAATATTTTACAAGATAAAACTGAAATACATCAATTTTCAAAGCAATCCTGGAAAATTCTGCACACATACTACTCTCAAGTTCCAAAGTGTCTTCTTCAGTGCCTTGATACTGCCACTGAACTTTAGAACGAAAAAAATGATCTTGTTGTGTAATACCTTATCCCAAAAAACTGCGATACTTGCTTGAACTATATCTCATGATATTGTCCAATATCATTGAGACGACCCTAACCTTTACTTTAAATTAATTAATAAAGAAAATACGTATTTTTAAAAATTTTGCCATGACTTGTTTGAAAATACAAAATCCCACCTGTCTCAACTCAGCAGTTCAAAAATAGAATAGATGCTAAAAAGGAAAGCAAATACAATAATCATAATCTTCCGAAAATACAACATCCAAAAGTTCAACATTCTGACTTTTACATTCCCACAAACAATTCTATAAATACTTAAGCTTACATTTATCCAATCAACAAAAATGAAAGACTTTAAAGCATTAAAGTAAACTTTTGCAGAAGTCTAGCATAGGTCATAAGAATGTGCCGTGCCCGCATCGCAGCCCACTCGATATTCCTGCCCCTCGATCTCAACAATAATCTAACCTGCACCAAGCAAGCATAGTGAGTCTAATGACTCAACAAGTATGAACTGAGTAATAACAAGGGTTAAAAGTACCTGCGAAAATAATTAAAGTACTGTACATATAATACTTTGAAACTTACTCTGAAAAGATGTATGATAAATGAGAATGAGACTAATTGCATGCAAATGACTCACATGAAACTCACACTTGTAAACTTGAAACTTTCTTAAACTTTACTTGAACTTTACTTGTAACTGTCATAAACTTTTTTTTAACTTTACTTTTTCTCTGTGAAATTAGATCATTGATTGTGACGTTTTCTTTGTTTTTAATCGATCATGGCTGCAGTATACTATGCCGGCAAGGATGCCGAGATTTCTCCCGTTAAATACCACATTGCCCCTCTGTTGGTAAGGAAAGCCAGAATTTCTCCCAACTCGTACAAACCCATCTATTGGTAAGTGAAGCCAGAATTTCTCTCAACTCGTCCAAACCCCTCTGTTGGTAAGGGAAGCTAGGATTTCTCCCAACTCGTCCAAACCCCTCTCTGTCACAAATCAACTCACTTCATTTTAAACTTTTTCTTTCCTTTACTTTAAACTTTATATTTACTTGAGATGCAAAAGAAATGCTTCAACTTGCTTAAACTTTACTCAACTCGAAGGCAAGACTCACACACACGAAAATGCAACTTTAGAAATTGAAAACCCAACTCAAAATGAGAACGTTGGGTGGGTAAGTTGCTGCCCCTAAGATGGTTATCCAACTTATACCCCATTCCTCCTCAAACATGTCTTATCCCGAACAATCAAACCAAAAAGCCCTTAACTCGATCTTACCTTAACCGAATTCAATACCACATGAACCGACACTCTCTAAACACTTCAAACTAACCCAAGGATTAGGTTATGACCTCCAAAGATCACCCGAGCAACCCGATCCAAAACGGATTTCCGGACAGCCCTCACACTTAACAAAATTCTGCACTAGACACCCCAACTCAAAAAATTCCTAACTTGACCGAAACTAACCCGATTCACTCCCAAGTTGAACCGACACGACCAAAACATCATAAAATTGACTTAGGACCAGTTCTCACCCATCCAAACTCTCCAAATTTGTTAAGTTTAATCAAACAATTCAACCACTCACCCATTACTTCAAAAATTCTGCTCAACTCCTATGACTTAAATGGACCTTAACTCATTCCATACTTAACCGAATCAAGCCCAATTTTAAGTTTAAGTATATATGTGTGTGTATGTATAGGTGTATGTATGCATATGATGTGATGGTATTTTCCTATATTTGATTGAGTTAATTTGTGATGATTAGGTGAATTTTTATTGGCTAAATTCATGTTATTGTTCCTAATCATTGTATGTGATTTGATATAGGAAAAGTGAAGAAAAGAAGCTAAAGATGGAAGAAAGAGCCGAGATAAGAGAAGAATTGCGGATAAGCAATGATCCAAAAATCATTTTTAATTTTAGAAAGCTCCAAATCAGATCTCACCATTCATAATGAAATTCAAGATGTTTTGAAGCTGCTGTCCAAATTTCAGCTCAATCCGACGGCTAGATATCCGGATATGAATTTTTCAAAATCACTGCTCGCTGGAAAAAAAGTTGCTCGCTCGATCCGCAACATTTAACCAATCGAGCGGGAGCAGAAATAAAAGTTGGACAGAAAGTTGGCAGTTTTATGCTCGCTTGATCCGTCAACTTTAACCAATCGATCGGGCGAGACGAAAAGTCGGGAATTTATATTTTAAATAGGAAACTTTCTTGGGAAGGACTCTATACTTTAAATATCATCTAGAACTCAAAAATATAGGAGATTGGACGGCTTGGAACGCAAGGAATGCTCTGGCGGCTAGGTTTTATCTTTCCAATTCTTAGATTTAGTTTCTTCTTCAACTCTTTCTTAGTTTTTGTACATGGTTTAGGAAGACAAAACCCTTGATTTTATTATATTTGTGAGATTCAGTTTTTTAGTGTTTAATTCAATTTGAGTATCAAGAGTTGTTCTGATTCATTTCATGCTTGTGTTTTTTATTATTAGATTGATCACCTGATAATTCTTGAAAGCGTGGGTGCCCGGTTAGCCAACTTGTGGCTAAGGGCTTTTGTGACTCTATGTATAAACAATCTTTGTTTAATATAATTTACATTCATTAATGGCATTTTCTTTGTCTTTCTTCATATTGTTATATTGTGATATACTATTGATGTTTTGATAAAGACCTTGAATATACTATAGTGTAAGTAAGATGAGATAGTGAATAAAGAGAGATCACTATTATGAAACACATCTTATAGTCACTGTATATTCTAAACAGTTCCTAGTCAATTGAGCCGTCCGCTAATAAGGATAAGGATCGCGCGAGATTGAGACTAGCTTTTGTGATGCCAAGTACCACGTTTCATTGGTAATGGACATGGAGATGTTCAAAGCATGCAAATGGATATTCATATGATGAATGATCGAACTATCCTATTCGGACTTTCCAAGTGGTTATCACTTATCGAGTGGATAAAATCCGCGGTTTTGGTTGTACACCATTAGTCCTTACTACTTGAAACATCATTGAGACTCTATATGCTAGTATTGTACTTTGACTTGTTTACCGACTCTATTGGGGTCAACAGGTGTTGGGATTGGGTACAATTACGACACATATAGGAGTCGATACTTTGTTGTCAAGGATTCACCACATACTTGCGAGTGTGGATATCCTATGCGATCTGAGGAGATATTAGTGTGACGAATCTCTGGCCAAAGTACATGATGTGTTTTAGGTTACTCGATTTTCTTAGTAACACATGCGATGTCACTATTTGATCTCCAAGATGTAATGCATAGTTATCGAATCTCGAACGACTCTCGATGCACCAATGGTTGTTGATTCGATCGGGATATATGGATGAAGGGACCGTACTGTACGCTAACCAAAATCTACTGGTTCTTGCAGGCACTATCAGTGATACCTAGGGAATCATGGGGCGATGTTGCTAGACGCTCTTACCATGATTCGTTGGGCAAGTCGGAAATTATTGTTCCGAGTCACAAGGAGTTGTGAGCCCACGACTAGCTGTATCCCTGAACCATTGAGGGTCACACAAGTAATGGATTACTAAACCCCGTTGAAATAGTTAAATTTAAAGAGTTAAATTTAATGAAAGAGAAGTTGGACTTCTTAACTAAAAGGGAGTGGAATTTCCTAAAATGACATAGGGATGGGCATTTTTGGAAATCACTGAATTCGGATTCAGAAAAATTATCTTGACTTTAAAAGGTGCAGAAATGGTTTCTGTGCACATTGGTGAAATCGGTTTATCAATCGGAGTCATGATGAATTTTATATTAATTTCTATAATAACGGGCTTTGCTTGTTGGGCTTAAGTTATGGATTGTGGGCCCTAAGGAGTTAGAGTCCTAATACAATCATAACTTAATCTAGTCTAGAAATTATCTATAAATAGATGAGTAGTGTTCGAAAATCAGAAGTATTCATTCTAGCAATTTTCGAAATTCACATAAAATAATTCAAGGGGATTTTCGAAAATCCTCTGCTCCTTTTTGAGAAAATTCAGTTTGTGATTTTTACGGAAAATTACATTCTGAATTGACAGATTAAATCTGTTTATTCTCATCGATAAACATCAGATTGATTTCTAGTGCAATCAATCAGAGGGTTTCTGTTTTCTGTTCGTGGACCTGATTCCGGAGATTGATCGTGAAGCCATCGATTCCCGGGATATACAAGAAGAGCAGATTAAATTCTATTGGTGTCCATAATCAAGCCGTTGCTTGAAGAGGTAAAAATTTAATTGTGATTTTGTTTTTACTTGCATAATTTAATCGTAAAGTTTTGATACCCATGATATGAAATCGTTCCATATATAAAAATAAAATTTTTAAACTTTCGCTGCACCGGGTATCAATTCTTAATTGATCTGAACACGTTTTTTCAACAGTGATATCAGAGCCAGGTTGCTTAAATCAAACGATTAAATTAATCGATTTTACAAAATATTTGGCCTCGGTTTTTTGAAAACAAAACGAATTTTAAAAATTAAAATTTTGACGGAACAGGGGCATCGGGGCAGCGATCGTCGCTACCCAGGGGCAGCTCCCGGTGCTGCCCACGGGCAGCGACGAAGCTGCCCGCCTCCACGTGGGCAGCCCTGTCCCACGTGGAGGAGGGGGCTGCCCAGGAATGTCCCGGGCAGTCCGGGAAAATTAAAATTCATTTTTTAATTAAAATTTTGAAATTTTGAAATTCTAGTTTTTGGTCCGATCGAAAATTATTTTTGATTGGTTCACGAGGCATCGGATCGAATTGTTCGAGTTCGAAATTTTTAAAATTGATTTTTGGATAAATTTGAATTTTTGGAAAATTTATAAATTTTATCCGTTAAATTAAATTTTATAAAATCAATTATTTTGGTACAATTGTTGATAAGATATGATCTTATGAAAGGATAAGATAAAATTTGATTTTATCTTTTTAAATATGATGCCATTGCATGTTATCCAATTATTGAATTATTGAATTAATTATTGGATAAAAGGATGATCGATTGCCATGACCAAGTTTGTAGGTGTATGTTAGGTTATTTACATTTGGTTTTATTGTTGTTGGGTTTTATTAATGGGCTTGGTTTATAGCCCAATTTGAATTGTCATTTGTAATAAAAAGTGGGCTTGGTTTATTGCCCGTTCCCACTCCTTAAATATGTATCCCCTACTTGTCATCGAAATTTATTGTAAATTTGTTAGACTTAGTGGGAGATAAAGATTTGAAGACAATAGTGGGCCCAGCAGACGATAAAGACCGAAGAAATGTAAATGGAAGCTCAATGTAATAGGATTGCATTGCATACTTGCATATCACCTAGGGTTGGACTTAGACTCGTGATTGGCAACCACGGGTCGATTAGATAATGGGATCGATCATCCTTAAATAATAAATGATATTATTGATGTATGCATGTTTAGACTAAATTGTATGAATCCCGCAAGCATACATAAATTGCATGATGAGACAAATTTTTAAAAATTAAAATCCCTCATTTTAAATATGATTTAAAATTGATATCAAGATTTATAAAAGGGAATTTAAATATTGTTTAAATGTTCCTACCTTCCATCAACGATCAATGTATGAGATGCTACCCGCGGATACGGTCCGACTCATATTATTGGGGGGGGCCCATTCATCGGAAAGCTGTACATTGGATCGACACATGTTGTAAGTTGGGTGGAACTCCCATGGGATTGGCTCATATTATTTGGGGATCCACATGGCGACCGTCCATCACAACTTAATATTGATGGGTTATCTTGACATGTCACAATAAACGGCGTCATATTATTGGGCCCTTATTGGACATGAGGTAAAAACATGGGGGGTTGCTTTGGAAGCAATTGGGCTCTACCTTTTGAAAATTATGGTTGGCTGATATTATTCGGGACTATAGTTTGTCAATTGGACTCCATGTTCCCACTAAGGAAACAAGTTTCCCGTTTTCACTAGAGGGTAGTGAAATCGTTAAAATAGTGGGAGTGTAATTCATAAAATTAAAATTCGCCATATTTTATGTCTTAGTAAATTAATTAAACAATCATCGATTATTGTCTGTTTCATCTCAATATATCATTATGATGAATCTTCGTAATCCACATGTTTCAATTCTCGAACAAAACAAACTTTCTGGCGCAACTATACGGAATGGTTCAATAAGTTAAGATTGTCCAGAGTTCGGAAAAGATTTTCTAAGTGTTAGAAAAGGCTTCTCCGAAAATAGCCCCGGCTGATGTAACTGCCGAAAGGTTGGCCGAACTAGAGAAATGGTTGGACCATGATCTCAAGGCCAAATGTTACATGCAAAATTGGACAAGTCTAAACAAGTTTGCCATCACTGCAAAAAACCCGATCATTGGAAACGTAACTGCAAAGGGTATGTTTTACATTGAAATAAATGTTTTACTTAATACTACTTCTTCGGTATTGGATACCAGATGTAGATCTCATATTTGCAATGAGTTGCAAATGATGACAAGAAGTAATAAGCTTAGGAAGGGTGAGACCTAGCTAAGACTCGGAAATGGTTCTAGAGTTGAAGCCCAAGCTATAGGAGACATTTATTTAGTTTTGCAGAACGATTTTAAGTTATTTTTTAGAGACGTTTTATTTGTGCCAGATTCGATTAAAAACATTATTTCTATTTCTATGCTTGATAGAAATGGTTTTTCTTGTAATTTTGTGAATGGGATTTGCAATATTTACAAGAATGAATGTTTGATTGGAAATGGACAACTTGAAAAAGATCTATATAACTTAAAATTAAAAGACGTTCCAATTAATTATGTTGATAATCCGGTAACAACAAATAAAAGGAAAAACGATAGTCAAAACCTGGCAAACCTTTGGCATGCTAGGCTAGGTCATATTTCCTCAAGGAGGATGAACAAGCTAGTGGGAGAGGGCATGTTTGATATGTCTGATATTAACTCTCTACCTACTTGTGAGTCCTGCCTAAAAGGAAAAATGACTAAATCTCCTTTCAAAGGGAAGCCTGAGCGTAGTCAAAATCTATTGGATTTGATCCATACAGATGTTTGTGGACCATTTAGTATCGGTACTAAATTTGGTCACACCGACTTCATTACCTTTACTGATGATTATTCTAGGTATGGGTAATTATATTTAATGAAATATAAGTCTGAATCATTTGAAAAGTTCAAAGAATTCAAGGCTGAAGTAGAAAACAAACAAGGTAGAAGTATTAAAGCACTTCGATCGGATCGAGGTGGAGAATACTTAAGTACCGAGTTTTTGAGCTATCTAAAAGAGAATGAGATTCTCTCTAAGTGGACTCCTCCTATGACACCTCAGCTGAATGGTGTCTCGGAGCGTCGCAATCGAACTTTGTTGGACATGGTTCGATCTATGATGAGCTTCACTGAGCTCCCACCTTCATTTTGGGGCTATGCGCTTGAAACGGCGGTATTGTTGTTGAACAATGTCCACACTAAAGCAGTAGATAAAACTCCATACGAGTTATGGAATGGCAAAGCTCTTAAGTATTCGTACTTAAGGATTTGGGGATGTCCTGCTTACGTGAAGCAGACAGTGAGAGATAAGTTGGATAGTCGATCCACCTTATGTTATTTTTTAGGATATTCGAAGAATTCAATCGGATATTATTTCTATCATCCTTATGAGACAAAAGTGTTTGTTTCGAGGAATGCCACCTTAATGGATAAGGAGTTCTTATTAGATAAGAAAGGCAAGATGATGGAACTCGAAGAAATTCGAGAAGAACCCGAGATACAAAATAACGACCACACACCTCAAGAACCTTCAACGGACACGCCTATATCTAGGAGATCCGAGAGGACTTCTAGACCTCCTATTCGATATGGTCTTCTTCTTGAAGGAGATCAAAGTGAACCCGACATTGGATGTGATCCAAGAAACTTAAAGGAAGCAATTTCTGATGCGGATTCTAATTTATGGCTTAAAGCTATGCAGTCGGAAATAGACTCGATGCATACAAACCAAGTTTGGTCTTTAGTAGATCCTCCCGATGGAATTGTTCTAATAGGGTGTAAATGGATCTACAAGAGAAAACTTGGGCCTGATGGTAAGGTACTTACCTACAAGGCACGATTGGTAGCAAAAGGTTATACTCAAAGACAAGGAGTTAACTATGATGAAACCTTTTCACCAGTCGCAATGTTCAAGTCCATAAGAATCCTTATTGCCATAGCAGCATGGTATGACTATGAGATATGGCAAATGGATGTGAAGACTGCATTTCTTAATGGAAACATTAAGGAAGAAATCTATATGATGCAGCCCAAGGGATTCACATCCATGGGAAGCGAGCATAAGGTATGCAAGCTTCAGAGATCAATTTATGGTCTCAAACAAGCATCAAGAGAACCAGAAATTTGATGAAACAATAAAGGACTTTGGTTTCATCAAAAACCCGGAGGAACCGTGCGTGTACAAGAAAGTAGTTAAGGATACGGTGACGTTCTTAGTGCTTTATGTTGATGACATCCTACTCATTGAGAATGATGTAGGGATGTTGCAGTCAACAAAGATATGGTTATCAGATAGATTCTCGATGAAGGATTTGGGTGAGGCATCCTATATTCTAGGGATACAGATCTATAGAGATAGATCTAAGAGAATGATAGGACTCACTCACTCAACCAACCTACATCGACACCATATTGAAAAGGTTTTCTATGGATGAGTCCAAGAGAGGACATCTACCTATGTGTCATGGAGTTTCTCTATCCAAGTCTATGTGTCCCAAGACTGACGAAGAGATAGAGAAAATGACACACATACCATATGCGTCAGCCATAGGTAGTATTATGTATGAGATGATATCTACCAGACAAGATGTAGCCTTTTCTCTGAGTGTCACGAGCAGATATCAGGCCAACCCCGGTCAAATGCATTGGAAAGCCGTGAAGGATATTCTTAAGTACTTGAGAAGGACTAAGAATATATCATGGTTTATGGAGGAAGAGAATTGAAATTGGAAGGCTATACCGACTCTAGCTTCCAAAGCGACGTGGATGACTCGAAGTCAACCTCAGGATTTGTATTCATGCTCAATGGCGGTGCTGTCTCTTGAAAGAGTTTCAAGCAAGACACCACAGCGGATTCCACCACTGAGGCAGAATACATTGCAGCATCAGCTGCTGCTAAAGAGGCCTTTGGATGAGGAATTTCGTCCAAGAGTTGGGCGTAATTCCTGAAGCTGTTGGTCCAGTTCCGGTGTACTGCGACAACACTGGTGCCGTTGCTCAGGCAAAGGAACCAAGGTCTCATCAAAGATCCAAACTCGTACTGAGGAAATACCACAACATCCGGGAGATTGTGGAAAGAGGAGACATCACTGTCGAGAGAGTGGCCTCTACAGACAATATCGCTGATCCACTTACTAAGCCCTTGCCAGGACCATTGTTTGACAAACATCGCGAAGCAATGGGATTGCGTAGTGTGACTAGTTGGCTTTAGGGCAAGTGGGAGATTGAAAGAGTGGGTGCCCGGTTAGCCAACTTGTGGCTAAGGGCTTTTAGCCGACACATAATCATCAAATTGGTTTGTACTGTTTATCTTATGCTCTTGTTTCAAGATGACTAACATGTGAATATGAGGTAATCCGCGCTTTTGAAATTCAACAACATAAACATAAGCACAAACTTCCCCAAACACTGCTTTCTGAGTTATTTGTTTCTTCAGATCTTGAACTTTTGCTCTGAAAACTCTAGATGTCAAATCCGGTCGATCCTGAGCTTGTTGATTAGCTTTCAAGTTCTTTTTTATTTCTTTCCACTCCAGATTACATGTTATTGTTATAAAAAGATCTGGTTTTCCAAACCTTTGAACCAATGCCATTGCATCTAAATATCTTTTGCGCATGTCTCTTGGACCTCCAATGAACGATGCAGGCAGTACAATTCTTTGACCAACCTGACTTCCTCTTTTTCACCACAATTTATGCTATCAACAATGCCTTGATAATACTCCGATCTTAATTCAGCTTCATTGTTCCTGTAATAATCTAATCGGGTCGTTTCCAGTTTGATGTACATATCAACTGTGTATTGTTGCAACAATCTCCTTGAGTATAAAAGAACCGATGAACTATAGTTTCTTATCTGAAATTTATAACAATAGTATTCTCGACAAGAAACCATCTTGTTGCTATCTTTTCTAACAACTGCAAAAACGATAAAAATAAGTTGTATAAATTATCAGTTCTTCAAGAATCAAAGTGCAATTAAGACGATCAAATTTATTAAATGACCATTTAAATTAGAATACCAAAAAAATTAAGATATTACTCATATAATTTTTAATTGATTCAATAATATTCAACAACTTATTTGCAATAAAGTGAATTTTGAACAATGTTCAAAATACATATGTAGGAGTACATAAAATTTTGTAATGTTCAGAAAACATGTATAGTAGTACATAATGTTTTTTTTTTAAATTAAAATATAGCAAACAAACTTAGTATTATAAATAAATTAAATTTTAAAACATTTATTCGACCAAAAAGTAAAAAAAGAATAATAATTATTATTATTATTAGTCTTTTAAAAATAATCAGTAATTGTATATTGTGATACCAAATAAATTTCAATATATTTCTAAGTTCATCTTGATCTAAATCTGAAATCAATTTATTTTTTGCGTCAAAATCAAAGAATTTTATCAGATAAGCTAACAATAAATCTCGGCATAACAATTCTATCAGATAACAATAAATCACCGGCATAATTGTAAAGCATATAGAAGAATATGTATGATAAATTCAAAAACTGTACCTTTCTCTTCCAGCCGAATAATAGATTTCACCGAGGAGAAATTTGTTGGATTCTTCGTAGTATGAAGCGATTGCAAAACAATACTCTCATTTTTAAATTTAGGAATGTTTTGGTGCCATCCATTTTCACCGCTTGGGAAAAGAAGTGGATATTGTAAGGGATCCTAACATCCAAAATAATGTTTAATTCTATGTTTTTGTCCATCAGACCCATGAAGTATTATGTCTCTGTCATATGGAATATTCGGATTATTTCCCTCAATCCAAATAGCAGCAACTTGATCAGCTGTAGGATTTTTGTAGCATCGTTGATCTACTCCAACATTCTTGCATATTTGAAGGGTTACATCTTTAATAGAGGGAAAATCATTTATTATGTGTAACAATTCAGCATATGGATTTTTTTTCATGACATCCACTAATACCTTCATATTATCTTTATAAATATCAGCGTTGTCAAATAAACTCATCCTATTAGCCAATTCATTGCCGTTATCCCAAAAATACAATTGGAAATAAGATGGTTTCCCCTCACAAGGAGTCAAGGGTGGAAGTGTATGGAACACTTGTCCTAACACTCTAACCGTATAGATTCCACGATTCGAAGAAGCAAGATTATTATCCACTTTAACACCAAAATAAATGAATGAAAATACACTATTATATACTCTGATCCTCTTTCGGAAATTCTCTGCTTCTGGAGATTGTGTGTCAGTAAATAATACAAACAATTCATGCGGTATAATTGTGTCGGCTAATCTGATTTTACCATTATCACAGCAAGATGTAGGGCTTTCAAATTCAAACTTTTTTACCCCACAATGACGACAGTTAGCCATTGAACTGATGACACGTAACTCTATCGTTCCTTGAAATCATCATCATGAGAAAATTATATATATGTTATTCAAGAATTCAGAGAGCATAAACAAATCTAAAAATATATTTGACTGCATATGTATGGCTAAAGATAAAAAAAATTTACCTTCATGTTTAACAGCATTAAGCAAGGTACAAAAATCTTTTTGTTTTCCTTTTTTTTGTTCCATCCGTTGAGGACTTCTTTGATCAATCAAGGTTGAAGAACTTAATACCAAGTTGGATTCCTCTAAAGTAATTTCTACAAATACATATAGTTAATATAATTGAGACGGGAAATTTTTATGATAATGGAACTGATTATTTTTAAAAAATATATTTGTTTAATATTATACCTTGGGACGTTGAATTTGTTTGCATACCATCGACAATTGAGGAACTATCCCCCTCCAATAAAACACTATAGATAAAGTTAATAACATGACATTGAAACATAAGCTATGAACATTAATATCATATAATCTCCAAAAAATAAATTAGAATGAAATGAAATAAATGTTAACAAAATTGTGGAACATGCTAATTTAAATACTATTATTATTTGTTTATTTGTTATATAAAAGAAGTCTTCCATGAAAACAAAGTTCAGCGTTTTCTTTTATTCCTAGACTCCGATGCATTCTGAATCCATTGACGAAGTTTTTCAATCTGCAGCTTTGAATAATTTGAAACCAAATTCCTTGCTTCCAGGGTAATTCCTATATATGCTCCTAAAAATTATATACTTGAGAAGTTTGAATAAAAATAACTATACAACATATGAGATATATACCCGGATATGGAGAATTTTCGGCAAAATTTATGGATTCTGGGGTACTTCCTACCAATGCTCCTGAAATTAAAATAATTTAGAAATCGAATAAAATATCATAAACCAATTATTTATTCTAAAATATATGTGATACATCCTAACTTGTAGAAATAGACCTTGAGATGGAGAATTTTCGTGTATATCATCAAGATCCGTAGCAATGTTGCCATTGAACAATAATCTGTAACAAGAGATGTATTCAAAAAAACACATGATAGAGCTTTTTACATAGTTAACTGATATCCGCAGAAAGATCAACCGTTTTCCCCTTCAAAATGAGAAGTAGAACAAGTAATCCAAGTTAATCATGCCTTATGGTTTTAACAATGAGAAGAAAAAAAGATGCTAGCATGAGAAGAAAAAATATCATAAAAAAAACAAATTGGCACACATCATTTAATTTTGCTAGTTCTAATATCAACTTTATTTCTATCTATCAGTTAAAATACTTTTAAATTAATTCATAGGCACAGAAAGGATTTCACAGGCAGCTTTCTCGTGAGGTTGGCATGTCTATTCAAGCTATGAAATGTGTATGTATCGTAAAAAGAGAGAGATGTCAGGAGAATGTGAAAAATAATCAATCAAGCTCCTCACGAAAGTTTCAAGATTCACAAAAGACTAAGATAACACAAATTCTGTGCTAGTTGCATGACACAGTTGGAGGGCGGGAAGTCAAATCAACACATGAGCATCAACTATCAATTCTGGATCGAAGCAGAACATTGAGCTTGTAGAGCTTGTAGACAAATTTTAGAGATTAAACTAAAAACAAATAATTAAGATAACAATCGTGAGGAAATCAATATCAGAGACCATGACCAGTAATTTACAAGCAAAAGGTGCAAAACAATGTTAACAATTTAAACCGAAAATACATATGTAAGAGAATGATTCTAAATCCTAGAGGTAACTGATGCTACAATAAGAAAGAAGCAAAACCCCAATACGATGTGCGCACAATTATTTTGGAAGGAAAAAAATTCTGAATAATTAGAAAAATCCACATACGCCGTACAGATCAATTTTTTGGAAGAAAAACACGGTCTTCAAACCTTTTGTGAGAGAAAAGTGATGGTTTTCGACCCATCTAAATCTGTAATTTTCTTTTTGTACGAAATTTTCAAGGACGTGAGATTGTTCGGTGTGAATAGATGGCCGGTGGGAATCTGTGCAATTCGTCGTTCTTGGTATGTTGAGGTCACAGTGATTCTGGATCTAGCCGCAAGCAATAGCAAGAATCGAGAGGGTGATGTAATGGATTGGGCCGAGACAGACTAATCTTGGAATTAGTGGAACAAGTCATTATAAGCTTTGCTGGACCATTTATCTAAACTTAATCACAGTTTGAGATCAAGCCCATTAATTAATATTATCTCAACTCAAAAAAAAATTGTTTATTCCGTTTATAAAAAAATATGTTTAATTAGTATTTAATTAAGATTTTTTGGAATTTTTTTAAAAATATTTGTAAAAAAAAAAATATATTCACTTTATCCACAAGAAAAAAAAATAAAATATTTTGGTGGAATTTTTTTAAAAATTTTTGTGGATATTCACTTTATCCACAAGAAAATAAAAAACAAAGTATTTTGGTATTTCAATTATTTTAGAAACCGAATCCTTATCTAATATGCACACACTTTGTAAATTTTAACTTTATCATAATAATTGATTTCACATATAATAGAAATATTGATTTACGTTTATGCCCTAACCAAAATGTTGTTTTTACTTTTATAACCCTATATATTTTTATATGATTTTACTTATGGTATAAAGAAAAGGACAAAGTTGTTATTTCACAATTGTAAAACTTTGACCTTTTATTCACACTTTTATATAGGTATAGATATAGATTTGTTGGTCCATTGAAATGGACAGTCGAGAAAGAAAGAGTTCTGTTGGCAACCACAACTGAACTCAATTTAACAAGATTATGCAGTGTCGTTCCTAAATATTAAATAAAAACATATCACTCCTTGGACCTAGACTTGCACAAATGCGATTGCACATATACACATATGGTAAGTATTTCGTATCCGCCGTCCCTTTAAGAAAATGTTAAACTTAAATTGTTATAAAAGTCAATTGTATCTCATTATAATTTGTAACCCCATCTAAAATCTTCAATTTTTATCATGTGCGATAAAATATATCACAAAATAATGACGAATTTATTATTTTTTTTATGTTTATGAAGCTCACTTCTAAAAGAATAATATATTAATATTTCATTCCTTATCGTTGTATCTAACATTTATATTTAAATTTGTATTATATTGTACATATATCACACATATATCGCAGTGTGTCACGACGACTAATAAAATATTATGACATAGACTTTAAGAACCAATAATTAATACCAGAAAAAGAAGAAGAGGAACAAGTACTAGCAGAAATTGAACCGCAATTGAGAATGTATGACAAAAACAGTAGATGTCATTTTCTCAAGATCATTAATCGTCTAGATATATAATTTTAGAGGCTGCATTCTACAATCACGTGTACATTTTTTTTATCAATTGCAAGCATGAGAGTATTTGCCAAAATTTACAAAAATAATACATACTACAATTATTATTTTTTTTTATTATTATTATATTTATTATTATTATTTAAATTAAAAAAATTTACTCCAAACATTTATAAAAAAATCCCACAAATCACAATCCTTCTTGATCAAACCCTCTCTCTATAAATAACACTATCAAAGTTGGAATTAGAACACAATCCACCTTGACAAATTAAAACGTTTTAATATGATTAATACCATGTCTTTTCTACTCCTAACGATTTCTGATACCATGTTAAAAATTGGACTCAACTCTAACTCGATGAGGATTGTCCAGGTCTATATATGAAATACCAAATAACTGTATCTAATCGACGTGAGACATCTTAACAATATAAACCATTAATATTTGGCGCACCTCATCAGCACACTTGGGACAGAAGGAATGAATATAGAAGAAGCAAAGCAATTGCATTAATATTAAATTTGACTAGACTATAAAATCAAAATTGGACCAATTTTCACAAATTCGGTCTTCTTTTTCTGCTATTACATTTCCACCACGTTTTGATAAAGATGGATCACGTGCAAAGATACTTAATTTTTACATGAAAAATTGGTTTGAAAATGATTCTCTCTTGGATGTTTGTCATATTAATTAATGTGTGACCGTACTTAAAATTCAATGAATGTGTGCTTCTTGACACAAACAACTACCGTACTTAAAATTCAATGAATGTGTGCTTCTTGACACAAACAATTCAACGATCAGTTATATGATTAAAGAGTAATTTTTCCCAAACCGGAACTTTACGTGAAGTGTCGAAAATATGCATTTCACCTTATAAAAATTAAATATAATAGGTGTTCCAGTCCTTCACTTTTTATAATAATTTCACAATGTGTATTTACTATTGCGATTTTTTGAACACGAGTCCATTTTACGACTAAGAAACCAACATCGAGTTGAGATTTCTCCAAAAAAAATCATGGAATCTTGCTGATTATAAATTAATTAATAATTGATCATTTTTGTACATTGGACATAATATATATTATTCAAAAATTGGTTATTAGTTGTATACAACATGGACACAATTCAAAAATCAAAATTAGTTATTAGTTGTATACAACATGGACACAATTAAAAATCCTCATTAGTTAAGGTAAGTCATGCAACAT
The DNA here is from genome assembly GCF_033568475.1 of Henckelia pumila. Taxonomy (NCBI): domain Eukaryota; kingdom Viridiplantae; phylum Streptophyta; class Magnoliopsida; order Lamiales; family Gesneriaceae; genus Henckelia; species Henckelia pumila. Next base: position 185,230,416 of record NC_133123.1, on the reverse strand, counting down.
TAATTAAGTCGCAGTGCAGTAGATCCTAAGTTTTGAAGTAGTCATCATCAACGGACTGATGACGGATGCAGGTATACTACTAAACTCAGATTAGTTTATGTGAATAGCTATTAGTCTAATTAAGGCTTTTAGTAAGCTATAGGTGTGTAGACACTTAAATTTATTGACCCTCAAATTATGGAAAGTGCAAAATGATATTAAATATCAATAAAAAAATAATTAACTTTTTATTGGAAAATTAAATTTCTACAAAAAATAAATAGTTAATTAACCTCGAGACTTATTAATGATTTTTTTGGGAGTGAATAACTCAAGGTGATATGATGATTATATGTTTATAGGTTTGGACTTGAGTCCCTGAGTGGCTAGATTGCTTGAGTTGCATGATATGAGGTACATACATACTATCCGAGATACCCTGATTGAGTATGCATATTTTATGTGGCATTACTGATATGTGTATTGATTATGTCACAGATATTATGCTGCATGCATTATCATGTTGATCTTTTTACCATTGTTATAACCTGTAGAGGGGTTTTTCAGCCCCATTATATTTTGTGGTTGGATTCCATGGACTTTTGGATCCGGTTATGTCCATGGTTTATGGTATGATAGTGGCTCCTGATGCGATAGCCCAGCGTAATACATATGATGGCGCCTTTGACTAAGCAGTGATATTAATCGGTTCTCGGTACTTTTCACTTGCATTATATATTCATAGCATGTGCATACTCATACATCTGTACTGAGCGTTGTTAGCTCACGTCCATGTATTTTTATTAAACACCTCATTCCACGGGGAAGTTGCATACTTCCAGGTTAGGGGACAAGTTTTTAGTTGGTGCCAGCAGAGTAAGTTAGGATTAACTCTCTTGTGTTGAATTTACGATTGAGTTGTATATTATTTTGGGATGCAATTATTTATCGGTTGTATTCTTTTGGGTTAGTATTTGTTTTAAGTTTCCACAGTTTTCTCTGATTATTGATTGTTTAAGTTTTAATTGCACGCTTAAGTTTATATTAGTATGTGATTACAGGACGGGTCACTACAAGACAAGATTTCCAACGGCTAAAATTCAAATCAAGTTACTGTTGGAGTTGAAAGATTATAAATAGAATATCATTTGAAGCCAACGTGAGACAGAGTATGGTGAAAAAAAGTTTGAACACGGTTGAGTGAACACAAGAAACATCAAGATCACTCTCGCATACCATAGCAGTCCACTAATCAACTGATCAAGAACACACTTCATAGACTATATTTGATCAATTTTAGGATCAATTTGCGCTAGGCCTGTATAGAATTGTAATATCTTTATAATAGATCAATTGAGGTTCTTAAAACCTCCATGTAATGAATCAGTCAAGCGCTGCATTCAGTCAAAGTACTAAGAGTTCTGGGATAGGCAGTTGAGTAAGTCCTTTGGAGCAGTTCAGTCTCCGAACATCCATAAACAAACACTCGAGTTATTACATTTTTGTCATCTCCTCCCCACAACAGTTTAGCCATTTTGAAACATTGTTCTAATATTTAAATTGACCTCATTCCGTACATTTATTGGTCCATTGACATGGACAGTCGAGAAAAAAAGAGTTTTGTTGGCAACCACAACTGAACTCAATTTAACAAGATTAGGCAGTGTCGTTCCTAAATATTAAATAAAACCATATCACTCCTCGGACCTAGACTTGCACAAATGCGATTGCACATATACACATATGGTAAGTATTTCGTATATTCCGTCCCTTTAAGAAAATGTTAAACTTAAGTTGTTATAAGAGTCAATGTATCTCATTATAATTTATAACCCCATCTAAAATCTTCAATTTTTATCATGTGCGATATAATGTATTACAAAATAATGACGAATTTCTTGTGTGTGTGTGTGTGTGAAGCTCACTTCTAAAAGAAGAATATATTAATATTTCATTCCATATCGTTGTATCTATCATTTATATTTAAATTTGTACATATATTACATATACATCGTAGTGTGTCACGACGACTAATAAAATATTATGACATAGACTTTAAGAACCAATAATTAATACCTATCTTGAAAAGAATAAGAGAAAAAAAGAAGAAGAGAAACAAGTACTAGGTAACTGAAATTGAACCGCAATCGAGAATACGAAATATTCATTAATATCCATAGGCCATATATGACCAAAATCAGTAGATATCATTTTCCCAAGATCATTAATCGTCCAGATATATAAGTTTAGAGGCTGCATTCTACAACCATGTGTACAGTTTTTTGTTTTTTGTTTTTTATCAATTGCAAGGATGACTAGAGTACTTGCCAAAATTTACCAAAATAATACATACTACAATTAATATTATTATTATTAAAATTAAAAAAATTTACTCCAAACATATTTATAAAAAATCCCACAAATCACAATTCATTCTTGATCAGACCCTCTCTCTATAAATAACACTATCAAAGTAGGAATAAGAACACAATCCACCTTGACAAATTAAAACATTCTATAAATAACACTATCAAAGTAGGAATAAGAACACAATCCACCTTGACAAATTAAAACATTTGAACGTGATTAATACCATGTTTTTTCTACTCCTAACGCTGTTTGATATCATGTTAAGAATTGGATTTGACTCTAACTCAATAAGGATTGTCTAGATCTATATATGAAATTTCTAATAACTATATTCGATCGATGTGAGACATCTAAACAATATAAATCATTAATATTTGGCGCACCTCATGAGCACACTTTGGAAAGAAGGAATGAAATTTTAGAAGATGCAAAGCAATTGCATTAATATTAAATTTGACTAGACTATAAAATCAAAATTGGACCAATTTTCCAAATTTCGGTCTTCTTTTTCTGCCATTCCATTTCCACCACGTTTTGATAAAGATGGATCACGTGTAAAGATACTTAATTTTTTAACATGGAAAATTGGTTTGAAAATGAATCTCTCTTGGATGTTTGTCATATTAATTAATGCGTGACCGTACGAAAAATTCAATGAATGTGTGCTTTTTGGCACAAACAATTCAACGATCAGTTATATGATTAAAGAGTTTTATTTTTCCCAAACCAGAACCTTACATGAAGTGTCGAAAATATGCATTTCACCTTATAAAATTAAATATATATAATAGGTGTCTATTTCATCACTTTTTATAATAATTGCACGATATGCATTTATAATTGCACGATAATTGCACGATATGCATTTATTATCGCGTTTTTTTGAACACGGGTCCATGTTAGACTAAGAAACCAACATTGAGTTGGGATTTTTCCAAAAAAAAATCATGGAATCTTGCTGATTATAAATTAATAAATGATTATTTTTGTACATTGGACATAATATTGTTCAAAAATTAGTTATTAGTTGTATACAACATGGACACAATTAAAAAATCTCATTAGTTAAGGTAAGTCATGCAACATTAATTCAAGGACTAAAACTCTTATTTAATTTTCAGATGATAAAATATACATTACGATATCTCACAATTGAGAATATGGAAAAGATTCAATATCCATGTATGACCAAAATTAAATCATATCATTAATCGTCCAGATCATATTATCAATTGCAAGGATGACTAGATTACTTGCCAAAATTTACCAAAAATAATACATACTACAATTATTATTATTAAAATTAAAAACATTTACGCCCACAGGGGCATAGGAGAGTTGGTAAGGCCTGAGATGGCGTGGGAAGAAATTCCCCAGCGTTGCGGGTTCGATCCTCGTGTGGAGCATATTATCTGCTGAAATATTGTGGGGGTATGCTCTGGGTTTTGGGTCATGTTCAGGTCCCTGCCGCTCGTGCACATCCCTCAATTTATCCACCGCATGACCCTTCGGGGTCAACCCTTTTTAAAAAAATTTACTCCAAACATATTTTAAAAAAAAAAAAAAAACCCCACAAATCACACAATTCATTCTTGATAAGAGTACCCTCTCTCTATAAATAACACCATCAAAGTAGGAATAAGAACACCTTGACAAATTAAAACATTTGAACATGATTAATATCATGTATTTTCTACTCCTAGCTCTGTCTTTCTCAATCATCATTGTTTTCAGTTATCTCTTGAAATCTAAAATTGGCAAGAAAAGCAGTGTCCTCCCACCAGGTCCCAAAGGGCTTCCGTTGATCGGAAACTTGCATGAGATCGACACGGTGCATCCCCACGTCTATCTCCACCAACTCGCCGAAAAATACGGCCCCCTCATGTCGTTGAGATTTGGTTTCCGACCCATGATCATAATTTCTTCTGCAAGAGTAGCCAAAATAGCCTTGACAAAAAATGACCTAGCACTCTCAGGCAGGCCACCACTTATTGGATTAAAAACGTATTCTTACAATGGCCATGATATTGCTTTCTCTAATTACAGCGAAACTTGGAGGGAAATGAGGAGACTGGGCGTGATTCATCTGTTTAGTGTTAAGCAGGTGGCTTCATTTCTTCCTATTCGAAAAGAAAAAGTTTCGCTAATGATCAAAGACATGATGGAGAAATCCCATTCGTCCCAGGTGATAAACTTGAGCCAGGCTGCCTATTTTTTAACTAATAGGATCATATGTCGAGCTGCATTCGGGAAAGAGTACGACGAATTGGGTAAAAGAAAATTCAGTGATGTTTTTAAACAAGCTCAAGAACTATCAATAGCTTTCTTTTTTGGTGATTATTTTCCTTTCTTGGGTTGGATTGATAAATTAACCGGGATGATTTCAAGACTCAACAAGAATCTTGGGGATTTGGATAGGTTTTTTCAAGAACTTATACAAGATCATCTCGATCCAAATCGCCCTGAGACAATGAAAGGGGACATTCTTGATTTGATGATTAATTTGAAACAAGACCAAGCTGCTGCATTCCCTATTGAATGGGAAAATATGAAGGGAATTCTCATGGTACGTATGATTTTCAAATCTAGCTTCGCTTTTCCAACTTCACAAGATTCTTGATCGATTCTTTTTATGATTTTAATTGCACATGATTACTCTTCAAATCATATATAATTTTTTGTATGTAGAACGTATTTGGTGGAACCGATACAAGTGCATCGTTGATCGTTTGGGCCATGACGGCTCTCATCAAGAAACCCCAAGCAATGAAGAAAGCACAAGAAGAAGTCCGAAATGTAGTAGGAGCCAAAGGTGTCGTAGATGAAGACGACATCCAACATCTTCCTTATCTAAAAGCAATCATCAAAGAAACACTAAGATTGTTTCCTCCAATTCCACTCTCCGTCCCAAGAGAAACCATGGAAAAGTGCACGATAGATGGGTATGAAATCCCAGCTAAAACCATGGCGTATGTGAATTTCCATGCAATCGGATTAGATCCCGAATATTGGGAAAGTCCTACTGAGTTTATGCCCGATCGATTCTTGAATAGTAATATCGACTACAGAGGGCACGATTTTGGGTTGCTTCCGTTTGGATCGGGTAGAAGAGGATGCCCTGGGATGAATTTTGGTATCGCAAGTGTGGAGCTTGCACTTTCCAATCTTCTCTACTCATTTGACTGGGAGTTGCCTCATGGAATGAAGGTGGAAGATGTTGACATGGAATTATTCCCTGGACTTACAACTTCCAAAAAAAATGATCTTTACCTTGTGGGAAAATGCTATAAATATAATATTCAGTAAGGAGTATGGCACCAGATCATTATACTGATACATCTGGCTACCTAGCTATGGCTTTCATTTTTATATATACTCGATCGTTGTAATAAAATACCATGAGATTAATAAATATTTTATATACTCGACTAATAAAATATCATAAGCCTTGTAATAAATTATATGTATCAACACTTTTCTTCTTTATTTCTTAATTCTTAGTTTTGTAACCTCTTCCAAGGGATGCTTCAACTTAGGATAAAACCAAACAAAAACGACTAGCATGTTTGGTGGTTTTAACCGGTTTGGGTTTCGAGTTCACATAAATTCGGTTTTAATTTAGTTCAGTTTTCAAAAAAGAAAAAAAAAACAAAACAAAAAAACCGAGTGTCATTCTACTTTATTTTTTTTTTCTTATTTTTGTTTGATTAGCTAGATGGATTTTAATGTCTGTGTAATGTGTGCTATGTGTTTTATTTGTGTCGCATGAGTCACGTATGAGAGAATCGATATCAAGTAAGTAATATTAATTCCATGAGTTTAGTGGCTTTAACTAGCTAGTAGAAAAGTGTTAAAAAATTTCGTCATTTTTTACTTCGGTGATCACTATTGTAGAAGAAATACATAGCTATCTATTTTGGTTATAAAACTAACGAAGTAAAATGCATTTTAGACTTCATCAATTAAAAAATCGGGCTTCACTTATAATTTTAAGTGACATTAATTTACTTCGGCGTATGTTTTTTAATGAAGTAATAGATTGCAAAATTAAAATTTTAATTTATGAGTGGAGAAGTAATAGGTGAACCGGATAAAAATACATTGTTTCTTGAAAATTGATCGGCTAGCTCTCCCCCATTCTCACACCCATTCTCTCAAGTGCAGATATATCGATTTAGTCTTCCACTCTTCAAGTGTAGATCGATTTCGTCCGCTTCATTCTCTCCAAGTGGAAATCTGGTGCTTCATTCTCTCCATGTGCAAATCGATTAGGGATTGATTCTCTCCAAATCTGAGAAAACATCATCTGCCGGTTATGGGTTGTTGCCCGCTTGGTGAAATTCCAGAGGACTCAACTTCTCATGCCCTTTTTTATTGTCTAGTAGTACGTTAGTGTTGGAGAGATAATTAGGTTTACGAGAGGATAAGCGGTCTCGTAGTCATGATTTTCCAAGGGTTTGCTTGTGGCTTATGAATTACTTGGAGCTAGCGGATAGAAATAGAGGAGTTTTTATGCCAGGATTGGATGGTATGGGGGGCGAGATGCCGGACAGTCCATGATAAATAAAATCAAGAGCTGAAACCCCAAGCTCTTAGTGCATCGGCTTATTTGGGGGATTATCGCCAAGCCATAAGGGAATGCACTTTTTTTCAGACCCTTGTCACGAACACATCTCCAACTGTGTGGCAACCCCCACCTGACGGTTACTTTCGACTGGATGTGGATTCGAGTTTTGACCGCTAAAATTGGTATGATAAAAATCAACTGGCAAGCGTACCAGGTCAAGTTATAATATAGTGGACAAATGTCCAGATGCCGAACCCACAGGGAACTGTATAAATATGAATACCAAAATATATTTATTCCTACTTAATCTAGACTAATGCATAAAAGTGATTCAGATTTTAAACTAATAATTAGAATTGCAAATAAAATTAAATTAACTAAAACACAGTAGGAAAATTTGGATTTAATTCAAATTTGGGAAAAACTCGATCAAGGACTCACGTAGGTACCAGACAATTCATGTAACAAGCAGTCGATTTAAGACATCAGACTTAATCTTAATTCACAAGAATTTTCCTAGTTTGTTCAAAAGACTATTTCTAGAACAATCAAACCTATTCAAATTTTGACGGATTAATCTTTCGTAATTCTAATCAAATTTGAATGCATGAATAACTGTGAAAATTCAGTTTACACCCAAACCGCATAATGAAACCGAATTCTATTTCTAGTTAGTTTTACACTATGTTGAATATCGAAGTGATCAAAATCGAAACCTCCTCTGTCGAATTGGAATCAATTAACATGCAAGAAAATAACTGGCCAGGAAATTCACAAGATAAATATAAATTCGATAACCAATAAAACCAAATCAAGTTTGAAAATCTCAAATAAACAAATCAAGTTTTCTACATAAATTGTCTGACCCAATCTCAAATCTCAAATATACTCGATCGTAACTCGTGTAATAAAATACCATGAGCCTTAATAAATATTTTATATACTCGAGTAATAAAATATCATAAGCCTTGTAATAAATATGTATCAACACTTTTTGTTAGAACCTAATGGGGAGGGATTTAGGTTCTATTGGCAACTTTAGCAATTTAAAGCGATTATGCAAGTACGCAAGCGGAAGACTTAAGCAATCAAATAATAAGTGCGGTAAATAAATGTGTAATGTAAATAAAGCAGTAAAAGGGATAAGAGATGTTTATGGAAGTTCGACGATAAATCGTCTACGTCTTCCCTTCTTGGTTAAGTCGATTAACCAAGGATCCACTAGCACTTCGAACGTCTTGGTCTTGATGGCTCCAAGGATAGCCTTACAACTTGACACGATCACCGCGCCGATACAACTCAACACTCTTGGCCTTAAGGGCTCCAAGGATAGCCTCAACACTCGTAAAATACACTTGGCTTCACACACAAGTGTTTACAACGATAGCACAACACACTTCGCTTCACACTCAAGTGTTTACAGCAATAGCACAACCAACTCACAAACTATTTTTACAAACACTCTCAAATATATCACACAAACACTTTGATAGTGAGAAATTGCTTGCAAAGGAGAGAAGAGATGAGTTGGGATGTCTCCAAATGAACTTGGATGGCCTCTATTTATAGTTGGCAAAGTTTTGAATCTAATTTGAGTGCTTGGAGCGTGTGGTAAGAAGTCAAGGAGTGACAAAAAGTGTTCGGCGCCGCTGCCTACATTTTCCCAGCACTGAGCGGATTTTGTGGAAAAATCATATCTTCAAATCTAACCGTTGGATTGATCTGAAATTTGAACTGAAGCTTTAAAACATCTGGATCTTCAATTTGAACGGTGAAGATTTGATTCTAGCGAGTCAAAAATTTCCAGTAATTTTCGGAAGTCACTTCATCAAGTTTTCGAACTTGTTCTGTGCAACATATTTGAAAAATTCATATCTCCATATCCATCCGTTGGATTGATCTGAAATTTGGACAGAGGTTGTAAAACATCCTGAATTTGAATCTGATCGGTGGAGATGTGATTTGGATGTCTCAAACAATCCCAGTTAATTTCTGAAGTTGAATCTTCATAATTTGCTTCATGTTCTGCAGAAATAAGTACTGTGCAATCTTTGTAGAAAAATCATAACTTCATATCTAGACGTTGGATTGATATGAAATTTTGATATAAGTTTGAAAACATCCTGATATTGATTTTGATTGGTGGAGATTTGATTTTGATGTCTCAAGCACGTCCAGTAAGTTTCAGAAGTTGATTCTTCATTCTTCACTACAAGTTCTGCAGAAATAGGTATTGCACAATTTTTGTGGAAAAATCATAACTCCATATCTAGCCGTTGGATTGCTCTCAAATTTGGACAACACATGTAAAACTTCTTCATCACGATTATGACAGGTGAAGATCGGATTTAAATGCCTAGAAAATTCCCAGTAATTTTCGGAAGTTGCTGCTCCATACTTTGGATTCTTCTTCTCTTTTTTTTTCATATCTCTTAACAATGTTCCATCCATTCAATGAGCAATAAAAGACTTTATAAATACATGTATAGCTTCAAAATAACTTCCAACAATTTATTTGTCAATAAATTCTAATCTGCAAAATCTCACTTTAAATGGTTAGTAACAATTAACCGAGTTTTGTAATCATCAAAACATAATATTATGAGACTTGTTAATGCATTAAAAACATTAATCTCATAACACGAGATTTGTATGCGTTTAAGGCGTAACGATCTCCCCCTTTTTGATGATCACAAAACTTGGTTAAATAGGAGAAATAAATGTACAATATTAAATAAATAATTTAAATTTGCACAATATAATTGCATGAATAAAAATCCCCCTAAATTAAACAATTAGCTAAGAAGAAAATGTTTATCAAATAACCAATTTTATTCTTCATGCATTTAACCATACTAACTCTCCCCTTTAGTTAAAGTATTTAACCAAACTAATTCTCCCCCTTTTTGTGATAATCAAAAAGACTGGAAAAGTATGCAAAAACATGAGAATTGAAATATGATTTCTAAAATGCAACACATAAATTTCACATAAATAACAAAATATGAGCGTATAATATTGAATAAATACAATTAATTTGTATTATCCAAAATTAAGTTGCTCGAATTTTATATTAAGCTCTCCCTTAATATGTCATTATCTTTAGAATATGTCAACAAGTGATTACAACTCAATCATGCCAAGTTCACCACGCAAACGAATAAAAGTATTTTCATCTAGTGGTTTTGTAAAAATATCGGCAATTTGATTTGTCGTGTCAACATATTGAAGTTCAACTTCATTTCGTTCGATGTGGTCACGAATAAAATGATGACGAATGTCAATATGTTTGGTACGCGAATGTTGAATCGGATTCTTTGTAAGACAAATGGCGCTAGTGTTGTCACAGAAAATAGGGATTTTTGAAAAAGAGACGCCATAGTCGAGCAATTGATGCTTCATCCAAAGAATTTGCGCACAACAACTACCGGCAGCCATATATTCGGCTTCGGTCGTTGACAACGCAACACAATTTTGTTTTTTTGAAAACCAAAAAACTAAACAGTTTCCTAAAAAGAAACAAGTTCCACTAGTGCTTTTCCTATCCACCTTATATCCACCAAAGTCGGCATCGCAATAAGCTTTTAAATCAAAGAAAGAATTTTTCGAATACCACAAGCCGAGATTTGGAGTATTTGAAAGATATTTGAAAATGCGTTTTAAGGCGAACAAATGTGATTCCTTTGGACATGATTGAAATCGTGCACACAAGCAAACACTAAACATAATGTCTGGTCTACTAGCAGTAGCATATAATAAGGAGCCAATCATACTACGAAAGGAAGATTGATCTACAGATTTACCATTTTCATCCTTGTCGAGTCTGATTGTTGTGCTCATTGGTGTGGATGATGATTTTGTGTTCTCCATCCCAAACTTCTTTAGAATCTCCTTGATGTATTTTCTTTGGTTCACAAAGAACCCATCCTTGCACTGTTTGATTTGTAATCCGAGGAAATAGTTAAGTTCCCCCATCATGCTCATCTCAAAGTGTTCCTGCATAAGCTTGGAGAAATCTTGACAAAGAGTTTCGTCAGTAGAACCAAAAATTATATCATCAACATAAATTTGCACGATCAAAAGATCATTTTTGACATTCTTGGTAAATAAGGTAATGTCGATCTTTCCTCTTGAAAAACCATTTGAAAGCAAGAAAGTAGACAGTTTATCATACCAAGCTCGAGGAGCTTGTTTCAAACCATACAATGCTTTGTTTAGTCTAAACACATGATCAGGCAAAGAAAGATCAACAAAGCCATCAGGTTGCTCAATATAAACCTCTTCTTTCAATTCACCATTAAGAAAGGCACTTTTAACATCCATTTAAAATAACTTAAAATTTCTAGAGCAAGCAAAAGCAAGTAGCATGCGAATGGATTCTAGTCTGGCAACAGGCGCATAAGTTTCATCATAATCTATGCCTTCTTCTTGACTATATCCTTTAGCAACAAGCCTAGCTTTATTTCTAGTGATAGTGCCATGCTCATCAAGTTTATTCCTAAACACCCATTTAGTGCCAATGATAGATCTATCATGCGGCCTAGGAACAAGAATCCAAACATCATTGCGTTTAAACTCATTCAACTCATCTTGCATAGCAATAATCCAAGAATCATCTAATAAAACATCATCAATACACTTAGGTTCAACATGCGAAACAAAAGCAAGATGATTGCAAATATTATTAAGAGAAGAACAAGTGGCTACTCCCTTCGAAGGACTTCCGATGATAAGATCCATTGGGTGATCTTTGTGAAGCGTCCAATCCTTCGGAAGTGGTGTTTCCTCAACGGAAACATCTATATCATTTAGGCTTGAGGAAGCCAACTCTTCTTCGAGTAATTCTACATCATCAATGTTAGTGCGAACAATAGTAGACATAGATTCATCAAAAATCACATGCATAGATTCTTCAACAAGTAAAGTACGTTTATTAAAAACTCTAAAAGCCTTACTTGAGGTAGAATATCCGAGAAAGATACCTTTGTTGGATTTGGCATCAAATTTGCTAAGGTTGTCCTTACCATTGTTATGTATGTAGCATTTGGAACCGAAAGCTCGAAAGTAAGAAATGTTAGGCTTTCTCCCTCTCCATAATTCATATGGAGTTTTCTTGAGAATTGGCCTTATTGATACGCGATTGATAATGTAACAGGCAGTGTTCATTGCTTCAGCCCAAAAATATTTTGGTAGAGAATGCTCACATATCATGGTCCTCGCAATCTCCACAAGTGTCCTATTTTTCCTCTCAACGACCCCGTTTTGTTGAGGAGTCCTAGGATAAGAAAAACTATGACCGATGCCTTTCTCTTCACAAAAGTTTGAAAAACTCTCATTTTGAAATTCAGTTCCGTGGTCACTACGGATCTGCTTTATTGAAAGATTTTTTTCATTCTCAACACGTTTCACAAAAGTTTTAAAATAATCAAAGGCATCATTTTTGTGGGCTAAAAACAATGTCCACGTGAATCGTGAGAAATCATCCAAAATGACAAATGCATAAAGCTTCCCTCCTAGGCTAGCGTTCCTCAAGGGACCACATAGATCTAGGTGAAGAAGTTCAAGGGGCATAGAAGTTGATATAAAATTTTTGCTTTTAAAAGATTCCCTTGTATGTTTGCCAAGTTGACATGCATCACAAATAGAATCTAATTTTAAATTGAGTTTTGGCATACCAACAACTAAATCAAGTTTAAAAAGTTTTTCTATGGTACTAGGACCAACATGACCTAGTCGTCTATGCCAAAGAATGTTGTCATCAACATTTAAGGATACAAGGCTTTTAATATTTGATAAAGATAAATTGTTTAAAGAAACCTTGTAAACATTTTCACTTCTATATCCTTTGAAATTTATGGATTTGTCACTAATAAATGATACAGTGCAGTGTTGGGGAGTGAATTTGAATTCATAACCTCTATCGCACAATTGACTTATGCTTAGTAGATTATGCTTAAGCCCTTTCACTAGGAGTACATCATCAATCAGGCAAGATTCAGATATACCTATTGAGCCGATGCCTTCAATGACTCCTTTGATGTTGTCTCCAAAGGTGACTGTTCCCTTCTCCTTAGGTTTGACTGATTGAAGTAGCTCTTTGTTCCCCGTCATATGTCTAGAACATCCACTGTCTAGATACCATATGCTAGGGAGAACAATTTTCCTATTTCCCTACAAGAAGAGATTTTGGTACCCTTTAGTTCTTTTGGGTCCACAATGTTAGAAAAGAGAGATATAAAATAGACTTCTAAGAGTTCAGTCTCTCATAGCAACATCATCGCCACTTTCTAAGAGTGCTCCCAGTAGTAGGTAGGGCATATGACCACTTTAAAAACCTATTTCCTTGGACAGAGCAATGTTCAACAGGGAGACCAGCCGCAAGTCAAGGCATTTTTAAGCCGGTCTATATTGAACTCCCTTAGATTGTTATCTCATAATGCCGACTAATGAGTTGTTAAGTACTCTTAGGCCTCCATTTCATATAGCTCTTTTGAACATATTAATATTTCAATGATCTGCATTTATGTCTAACATGACCAGATTTGCAACAATAAGAACAAGTAGGGGGTGATCTCATTTTAGCTTTAGCTATTAGACTAGCAAAGTCTATAGACTTTTTACCATAGCCTATTCCTCCCTTATCAAAGCTACATTTCTGCATGCTAAGTAGGTTGTTCAATTTATTGCTACTCACATTGAATTTATCGAAAGATTTTTCTAAGTGATCTAAGTCATCCTTAAGTCTAAGGTTATCATGCTCCTTAGTTTCTAATTCCTTTTTAAGATTTCTATTCTCTTTTCTAAGAACCTTAACCATATCAAACATATCTTTATAAGCATGTAAGAGTTCATCGTAAGTAGGTACCTCGTCATCGTCGTCAGAGACGATGTCATCACTTTTAGCCATTAAGCAGAGGTTTGCTTCCTCATCGTCGTCGTCGCTATCACTCCAGGTAGCTAGTAGGGCTTTCTTCTTTCCTTTGTCCACTTTCTTCTTGAGTGGGCATTCATTGGCATAGTGACCTTGTTGTTGACAGTTGTAGCAGGTCACTTCTTTCTCAGGTTTCTTGTCCTTTTTGAATTTGTTTCCTCGCATGAATTTCTTGAATTTTCTTGCGAAGAGAGCCATGTCATCATCGTCATCTTCTTCGAATTGTGTAGTCAAGGCTATCCCTTTGTGCTTGACATCTTCTTTCTTTGATTCTTTTCTTGTGGACACTTCTAACTCATGGGTTTTTAGGGTCCCATGTAGTTGATCAAGATCATAGGCGGCAGTGTCCCCTTTGTTGGATTCGATGATGGCGGTTCTCTTTGCATCCCATTCTTTTGGTAGGGCACGAAGAGCTCCTCCAAACTTGCTTTGTAGGATATTGTTCTCCCAATTGTGCTAACTCATTGATGATTTGAGTAAGCCTTCGGAACATGGTGTCAACATCTTCATTGGATTCCATCTCAAATGTTTCGTATTTGAGTTGGAGTAAGTCGATCTTTGTCTCTTTCACTTGGTTGGTGCCTTCGTGACATATCTCTAGCTTGTCCCATATCTCTTTAGCGGATGAGCACATCGATATCCGGTTGTACTCGTTCATATCTAAGGAACAATGCAAGATATTCATAGCTTTAGCATTTTGCGAAATTAATTTCATGTCCTCTTTTGAAAAGTCATCCATTCCCTTAGGAATTTCAACCCCATAAACTATTTTCATAGGTGTATAGGGACCTTTCACTGTCACTTTCCATAGGTCATAGTCTACGGATTGGATATATAGGGACATACGATTTTTCCAATACCCGTAGTTTATGTCATTAAAAAGAGGAGGACGATTAGTAGATTGCCCTTGAGCATAATCACTCGCTAGGTTTGCCATAAAAAGGATTTGAAAAGTATTTTCAAATGGCTCTGATACCACTTGTTAGAACCTAATGGGGGGGGATTTAGGTTCTATTGGCAACTTTAGCAATTTAAAGCGATTATGCAAGTACGCAAGCGGAAGACTTAAGCAATCAAATAATAAGTGCGGTAAATAAATGCGTAATGTAAATAAAGCAGTAAAAGGGATAAGAGATGTTTATGGAAGTTCGACGATAAATCGTCTACGTCTCCCCTTCTTGGTTAAGTCGATTAACCAAGGATCCACTAGCACTTCGAACGTCTTGGCCTTGATGGCTCCAAGGATAGCCTTACAACTTGACACGATCATCGCGCCGATACAACTCAACACTCTTGGCCTTAAGGGCTCCAAGGATAGCCTCAACACTCGTAAAATACACTTGGCTTCACACACAAGTGTTTACAACGATAGCACAACACACTTGGCTTCACACTCAAGTGTTTACAGCAATAGCACAACCAACTCACAAACTATTTTTACAAACACTCTCAAATATATCACACAAACACTTTGATAGTGAGAAATTGCTTGCAAAGGAGAGAAGAGATGAGTTGGGATGTCTCCAAATGAACTTGGATGGCCTCTATTTATAGTTGGCAAAGTTTTGAATCTAATTTGAGTGCTTGGAGCATGTGGTAAGAAGTCAAGGAGTGACAAAAAGTGTTCGGCGCCGCTGCCTACATTTTCCCAACACTGAGTGGATTTTGTGGAAAAATCATATCTTCAAATCTAACCGTTGGATTGATCTGAAATTTGAACTAAAGCTTTAAAACATCTGGATCTGCAATCTGAATGGTGAAGATTTGATTCTATCGAGTCAAACATTTCCAGTAATTTTCGGAAGTCACTTCATCAAGTTTTCAAACTTGTTTTGTGCAACAAATTTGAAAAATTCATATCTCTATATCCATCCGTTGGATTGATCTGATCGGTGGAGATGTGATTTGGATGTCTCAAACAATCCCAGTTAATTTCTGAAATTGAATCTTCATAATTTGCTTCATGTTCTGCAGAAATAAGTACTGTGCAATCTTTGTAGAAAAATCATAACTTCATATCTAGCCGTTGGATTGATATGAAATTTTGATATAAGTTTGAAAACATCCTGATAGTGATTTTGATCGGTGGAGATTTGATTTTGATGTCTCAAGCACGTCCAGTAATTTTCAGAAGTTGATTCTTCATTTTTCACTACAAGTTCTGCAGAAATAGGTACTGCACAATTTTTGTGGAAAAATCATAACTCCATATCTAGCCGTTGGATTGCTCTCAAATTTGGACAACACATGTAAAACTTCTTCATCACGATTATGACAGGTGGAGATCGGATTTAAATGCCTAGAAAATTCCCAGTAATTTTCGGAAGTTGCTGCTCCATACTTTGGATTCTTCTTCTCTTTTTTTTTCATATCTCTTAACAATGTTCCATCCATTCAATGAGCAATAAAAGACTTTATAAATACATGTATAGCTTCAAAATAACTTCCAACAATTTATTTGTCAATAAATTCTAATCTGCAAAATCTCACTTTAAATGGTTAGTAACAATTAACCGAGTTTTGTAATCATCAAAACATAATATTATGAGACTTGTTAATGCATTAAAAACATTAATCTCATAACACGAGATTTGTATGCGTTTAAGGCGTAACACTTTTCTTCTTTATTTCTTAATTCTTAGTTTTGTAACCTGTTCCAAGGGATTCTTCAACTTAGGATAAAATGTACCAAACAAAAACGACTAACATATGCATGTTCGGTGGTCCTGTTTGGGTTTCAAGTTCACATAAATTCGGTTTTCCAGTTCAGTTTTCAAAAAGAAAAACAAAAAAAAAAACAAGACAAAAAAAACCGAGTGTCATTCTACTTTATTTTTTTCCTTATTTTTGTTTGATTAGATGGGTTTTATGTGCGTGTAATGTGTGTTATGTGTTTTATTTGTGTCACATGAGTCACGTATGATATGAGAGAATCGGTATCAAGTAAGTAATATTCCATGAGTTTAGTGGCTTTCACTAATTGAAAATTGTTAAAAGACTTCGTCATTTTTTACTTCGGTGATAACTATTGCTGAAGTAATACATAGTTATTTATTGTGCTTATAAAACTAACGAAGTAAAATGCATTTTAGACTTCATCAATTAAAAAATCGAGCTTCACTTATAATTTTAAGTGACATATTACTTCGGTGTAAGTTTTTTGATGAAGTAATAGATTGCAAAATTAAAATTTTAATTTATAAGTGAAGAATTAATAGGTTGAACCGGATAAAAATACATCGTTTCTTGAAAATTTATCGACTCTCCCCCATTCTCACACCTATTCTCTCAAATGCAGATATTGTGAAATATTAAATTAATTTGTATGCATGTTTGAATTTGTCTAAATTGCCACAATAAGCAAAATTTGTGTGAGTTGATTAGTAGGCTCAAGTTATTAAATGCATATGCATGTATTTAGAGTTTGTCCCCTAGCATTTAATAGGTAGACAATGTGTGTCTGTTGAGTTCAATAGGCTAGCCATCATAAAATTTGACACGGCAATGTTTTTGCACGTGTTGGAATTGATTTCAAATTCCATGTATCCAATTGCCTATAAAAGGCGTTGATGGATTAATGCAAAGATAGACAATTCAATTCAATTCCTCCAATTATCTTCTCCAATTATCTCTTTTGTTCTTCTCGGTTGTTTATTCTCTGTTGAACTTGCTTAATATACATATCCGTGTCGAGAAGAAATTTTATTCAAATTCCAAATTCTTAATATTGAATATATTGTACCCAACAAAATTGTGGTATCAAATCCACGTTCATTTTCTCCTTTGCAAAAATATTCTGAGACAAAATGTCTAAAGATTCATTAACTACACCCATATCAGTATTTGATGGGAAAAGTTATGAATTTTGGAGAGTCCAGATGAAAACTCTATTTATCTCTCAAGATCTTTGGGAGATAGTAGAGAGTGGTATACCAGAACCCGCTGATGCCGAAGCCTTGGCCACATGGACTCAAGCAAAGCAAAAGGAGTACCGAAAAAATATCAGGAGAGATGCCAAAGCCTTATTGTTCACTCAACAAGGTGTAAATTGATCCATTTTTTCTAGAATCATGGGTGTCGAAAATTGCAAAAAAGCCTGGGATATTTTAAAAATGGATTTTCAAGGGTCCGAGGAAGTTATCTCCATCAAGCTTCAATCTTTATGGCGAGATTTTGATAATTTAGCCATGAAAAATAACGAAGAAATCCGTACATTTATTTCACGTGTAGTTGAAATAATCAATCAAATAAAAAGTTACGGAGACACCATCGAGGACAAGAAAATTGTTGAAAAAGTCCTACGGATTTTGTCACAAAAATTTGAACATGTTGTGGCTGAGAAGAAAAAAGGAGAAGAAAAAAATATGAAGGTAGAGAATCAAGCACATCCCAATAATTTCAACAAAAATGAGGGTTAAAAAATTATCGATACCATGGACAAGAAAGAGGAAAACCACGACTCAAAAACATTCAAAGAGGCAGTGGTAATATCAATTTTAACTCTTCGTGTTTTATTTGCCGGAAACCGGGTCATGAATCAAAACATTGTTGGGATAGATGCAAAACTTGTAAAATTCCAAATCACTCTTATAAAGACTGTTGGCACAGACAAAAAAATGAAGGAAACGAAGCCAACTTCAAGGAGGAGAACGATCAAAAAATCATGTTTTATTCGTGTATGAACATGACAAATAATTCCTTGAATATGTCGTACTTGGATAGTAGTTGCAGTTATCACATGACAGGTCACAAGGATTACTTTATCAAATTTGATGAAAATTTCCCATCGAAAGTCAAGATGGGAGATGAAAAATTGCAACCTATTGAAGGCAAAGGAACTGTAGCCGTGAGGACAAAGGGAAGTAACACAAAATTTATTGAAAATATCCTATATGTCCCTGATCTTACTTCAAATTTATTGAGTGTTGGACAATTAATTCAAAATGCATGGTTACTCAGTTAATTTTGAAAAATGTGAATGTAAAATAAGGGACAAAGATAAGAAACTGATCGCGGAAATTAAAATGGCTCCGAACAAAGAAGAATCATTTTTGTGGAATTTGAGATATGGATAGTTGAACCACCATGGACTGAGACTGTTGAAACAGAAAAATATGGTGATTGGACTCCCTGATATTGAACTTTTGGACCACACATGTGAAAGATGTATTTATGGTAAAATGCACCGATCGTAACTCGTGTAATAAAATACCATGAGATTAATAAATATTTTGTATACTCGAGTAATAAAATATCATAAGTCTTGTAATAAATATGTATCAACACTTTTCTTCTTTATTTCTTAATTCTTAGTTTTGTAACCTCTTCCAAGGGATGCTTCAACTTAGGATAAAACCAAACAAAAACGACTAGCATGTTTGGTGGTTTTGACCAGTTTGGGTTTCGAGTTCACATAAATTCGGTTTTTTAGTTCAGTTTTCAAAAAGAAAAAAAAAACAAAACAAAAAAACCGAGTGTCATTCTACTTTTTTTTTTCTTATTTTTGTTTGATTAGCTAGATGGATTTTAATGTCTGTGTAATGTGTGTTATGTGTTTTATTTGTGTCACATGAGTCACGTATGAGAGAATCGATATCAAGTAAGTAATATTAATTCCATGAGTTTAGTGGCTTTCACTAGCTAGTAGAAAAGTGTTAAAAAATTTCGTCATTTTTTACTTCGGTGATCACTATTGTAGAAGAAATACATAGCTATCTATTTTGGTTATAAAACTAACAAAGTAAAATGCATTTTAGACTTCATCAATTAAAAAATCGGGCTTCACTTATAATTTTAAGTGATATTAATTTACTTCGGCGTATGTTTTTTAATGAAGTAATAGATTGCAAAATTAAAATTTTAATTTATGAGTGGAGAAGTAATAGGTGAACCGGATTAAAATATATTGTTTCTTGAAAATTGATCGGCTCTCCCCCATTCTCACACCCATTCTCTCAAGTGCAGATATATCGATTTAGTCTTCCACTCTTCAAGTGTAGATCGATTTCGTCCGCTTCATTCTCTCCAAGTGGAAATCTGGTGCTTCATTCTCTCCATGTGCAAATCGATTAGGGATTGATTCTCTCCAAATCTGAGAAAACATCATCTGCCGGTTATGGGTTGTTGCCCGCTTGGTGAAAATCCAGAGGACTCAACTGCCCATGCCCTTTTCTATTGTCTAGTAGTACGTTAGTGTTGGAGAGATAATGAGGTTTACGAGAGGATAAGCGGTCTCGTAGTCATGATTTTCCATGGGTTTGCTTGTGGCTTATGAATTACATGGAGCTAGCGGATAGAAATAGAGAAGTTTTTATGCCATTGGATGGAATGGGGGGCGAGATGCCGGACAGTCCATGATAAATAAAATCAAGAGCTGAAACCCCAAGCTCTTAGTCCATCAGCTAATCTGGAGGATTATCGCCAAGCCATAAGGGAATGCACTTTTTTTCAGACCCTTGTCACGAACACATCTCCAACTGTGTGGCAACCCCCGCCTGATGGTTACTTTCGACTGGAAGTGGATTCGAGTTTTTAGGAAAGGAAAAATAAGTGTGGTGTCGGGGGACTGATTTGAGCCCATAATAGTAAGGTGATGTCTGCATTCGTTAACACTCTACCAATGCCAGATTCAATAATACTTTGGGAATTATTTCCAATCTGATAAGGTCTCAAAGTTGCTCGCTCTAGGGAATTCCACATAACTCATGTATTTCAGATTCACTTTTGATAGTACAAGCAATCACGGAGCTATTAATTGACTTGAGTTATGCTGGTTTATGTGCTTTAGAGATAGAGTCTGTTACAATTGTCCCACATTGAAATACTAAAATAATAAAGAGATGGTTATAAACCCTTGAGGTAACCCCACCCAATAGGCAAGCTTTTTGGAATGGACACCTCATGAGTTTATAACTTAACATTTGGTGCTATCGTTGAGAGTCGGTGTAGCGGAAGGGATGACCTAGGAAAGGGTTACAACCAAAAAGAAAGGTGAGAGAAAGTTGTCTAGAGTGGGCCGCCGTGGACGTCGGCTTCTCAAGTGTCCAGTAATGTTACAATTGTCCCACATTGAAATAATAAACTAATAAAGAGTTGATTATAAACCCTTGAGGTAACCCCACCCAATAGGCAAGACTTTTGGGATATTGGACACCTCATGAGTTTATAACCTAACATAGTCTCTATGTTCTAGTTTTAGCAGTATATCTTTTTTTCATGTTAGGAGGACGGTTAATGAAGTGTCCCACTCATTAGCAAAATTTTCTTTTTCTCCTACACCATTTTTGTGGGTGTCTGTGAATTTTCTTTTGTGGTTGAGCAAAGTTCGATAATCAAGCTGGTAAGTTGGCTTAATTAGCGCGAAAAGATTTTTAAATACTTTTAATTAGCGTGTATTCACCCTCCTCTAAACACATTTTCGATCCTAACTAACTTGTTCAAATAAAAGACTCTCTTTTAACAATCGACATCTTTATGATTCAACCATTCAGTAGATCTTGTTTTTTGAGCACCACTCAACTTTTGAATCCATCTTCTCGAACTTCCTTCGATACATAGACCATTCTCTCACGAGCAACACCTTGCTCTGCCAAATCAAGACACTCCAAAGGTGATATGCACCACTTTTGTATGCTCACAGAATGAATAAGGTGACTTGAAATGAAACCAGATCGTAGAAGTTGTTGCAACGACTATCGTAACAACATATATTCACGCTACTCTGAACGTAATGCTGTCAGCTTTCTCTCAATTCGACAATTTGATTTCAGTAATAATTGAGTCATACATTCATTACAATCTCTCAAAGAAAATCCGCATGTAATCACCATTAATATTTTGTACAATCAATTTCAGAATAATTCAATGCTTTCGAACCATCTGATCCTTGGATGGGATAAAAATGAATGAATAATGTAAGGATGATAAATCAATATATTTGGATAAGACAATGATTCATGACACTGATCCTTGAAAAAACTTGAGCCAAACATTGGACAAAATAAGGATGATTAATCAAATCAATGTTCTGAACCAAGCGGTGCCTAAAAGGATAGTTCATCCATCAATAATTCCCATCAATAAGGATATACAATCCACTATCACAAAATTATACAAAATGTTTTATTAATTTAGAATAGAGGGGTAAGGGAAGGGGTTTGTTGTTGAGAACTCTAAAAACGGAAAAAGGATTTGATAATTTGTAGGATATGGAATCATAGTTTATACTAGTCGACGTGGCACACCTAATGCGTGTGTAAAACATGAAAATGACGAAAATTAGACATTTAAAAATATCTATATTTATAATTATGTATGTATGTGATAAAAATATAATTAAGTGAATAAAATATGCATTGCTACTTAAAAAAATGAATGTATCAAGAGGTTGAAACTTATAACTACACAAAACAGAAATAAAAATAAATTCAAAAAAATATAATGTAAAAAAATATATGGAGTCTATTGCAGGGCCTAAGTAGTGGAGAGGAAGTTTGGAGGATGAAGGTTGTTGGAAGGCGTGAGAAGTGGGGAGGAAGTTTGGAGAGAGATAGTGTATGTAAGGGTATAAAAGAAATAAATAGGTGAAAATTCACCATGACATGTCATAAACAGTTTGTATAGGATGTTTAGACTTAATAATATAGTAAAAGATTTATAGAATTAGGATAGAAAGGTATCCATTAACCCTAGTCTAAAAATAAAAAATCTAGACCTATTAATTTAATCAGTTGAATTTATTTAATCAATTCGAAATAGTAGAAATAATAATAGAAATAGAAGGGAGTCCTTTTTGCAAACACCAACCCCCCTTCTCATTTTAAGAATTTTTCGTAAGAAAATGATTTTCTCTTTATCTCGTAGCCTTGAAAGAAAGATATATACCACTCATTGTTAAAGCATGCATGCATAGATATGAATCATTGTACCTAATCACTTGAACTTTTTATCAAACCATTCACACTGTTAACATATAACATAACCGAGGCATGTACTAGGTACAGTTTCTTTAAAACAGATTCGTCCTCTCCGATGTGTGCTTCGAGGATGACAACGGACGACTGTTTCCCAAGATACAACGACAAAACCTTGTAGTCACCCAGCACGAAGGTACTACATTGGCGAACTAAAATTGTACCGTAACAATATCACGTAGAAGCTCAAAACTGAGAACAAGCGAGAAACTCAATAGTTGAGAAAAGTAGAGCTGAAGCATGCACGAGCTGAAGCAAGAGGCAAGGTTCACGAGTTGAAAATATAGAAGCGTACGCAGCTGCTCTGGAAAAAAGAAGAGAACAGAAGGCAAACATGCACGAGCAGAAGTATTTCATGCAGAGAGAATTGTCGGGAGTGACAAGCACATGATGCTACCGACACTACAAGCCAGCAGCAAGACATGTGCAAATGGTGAATTAAAGTCTGGTAGATGGTGAATTAAATTTGGGGGGCCATCGGTGGCCATCCAAGACACAATAATAAAAGAAACCAAGCACATGGAGGTTAAAACGTGGCCAACTATAGTTTGACAATTCCATTCACATTATTACATTAATGAATTGTCCAACGTTGTAAGCATAGTTTCGTATGGAGGATTCGTTTTATCGATGGGAACTTACATGTTATATTTCATAAAGTCAGAAAATGAAATGACGCAATTACCCTCTAAGTTTAACTCCTCGTATCGTCTCGTGTGGTGTGTTTCTAAATATAGGGTGGCGATGTTATGTCGTCCGTGGAATTTTGACCTGTTCTATTTAACACGGGTTTAGATAAATTAAATTGGCCAATTCTAATTTTATGAAATATGTTAAACTATATTATTTTACATATTTCATCCAGAATATGTTAAACTATATTATTTTACATATATATATAAATATATATATATATATATATGAAAAATCAGTTAAAATCGAACTAAAATTTTTAAAATCGAATTAATTTTTTTTCAAAACATTACTATGAAGACCAAAAAAATCAAACAAAAAAGAATATATTATTTTGATCAGTAACCAAATTAAACGATCTCGATCTTTTAATTTTTTTTAAAAAAAATCAAGATCTACTTCAAAAATTGTATTTAAAAATTGAATTATATAAATTTAAATTATTTATTAAAAACTATATTTTCAAGTCTAGTTCTATTGTCCAATAAAATTTTATTAGAAAATTTAACAATATTAATTTTTTTTATAAATATTAGGTTTGTTCAGTAACCATAACTATATATTATGTTAAAATTCGAAACCAAAGCGACCTAACTAATATTTTTAAAATCTAAAACCGAACTTCTAAATAAATTGAACCGATTTTTAAGATGAATTCAACTCGGTTGGTTAGTTCGATTGAAATTGATATTTTCTACTCACCCAAAACTATAATTGATGTCTGCCTCTGATATGTCGATATATGTTCTTTCGGTTTAAAAATAACTTTTAAATTTTTATTTTTTTCATTTCCTGAAATACTTAACTAGAAAATTTTAATCATCCCAAAAATTTATAGCAAACTGTCATTTTTCAAATTTCATAAATATTGAATTTTCAGTTATTCTAACTAGAAAAATCGCAATACAAGCTCAATAATAATTACAAAGTCAATAATTCTCAAATATTTTAATTTTCAGCCAATCGATTGATTTTCATAAATTTCACAACAATATTTTTTAGGGTAAAAATCAAACTTGAAAATTCATATGTATCATAAATCAATATTATCGTAACTAAATATTCGACAAAATTTTAGAGTTGTCGAATTTATCTCAAAATCGCATAATTTTCAAAATCTACGATAATAAATCAATAAAAAAAATGTAATGGATTGTTTTATTTTTTTATTTTTTTATTTTTGCATGGGACTGAATTTATTTATTTTTATTTGAAACTACTAATTTTTTTTTAAAAAAAAATGAGTGAAGCTTGAGCCCACCCTAGCCCAAAGGTGGCCCCGCCCCTTAGAACAATTTTTTTTTTGGAAGAGAAACCCCTTAGAACATTTACATTTGTGATTATGTGGAAATGTCCGGACACTACCACAATTTGTTTTTTTTAAAAAAAAAAAAATTAAAAGGGCTTTGGCTTTGTTTGCATTTGGCAACGTGAAATGCACGGCTTTTTATTTTTTATTTTAATTTTCTATTTTATACTTACATGTATGATTAATTGAAAAATAGACGCTGTGCAACGACTAATATTAAATTAAAATTTGTAAATTTAAAAAAAAAATTATCGTTATGTTGTACTATTTGAATTTAAATAAAATTTTAATATTGTATTAATTGTATTATATAATTTTCAAATATTGAATAAATTCAATATTAAATAAAAAATATTAATGACAAAATTATAAATCGAATTAATTAAAGTAAAGAAATAAATATCATTTTATTTAAATTAAAAATAAAAAAGTTATTAATTGATAGTGAGGCTCATAAATATTCGGTTGCATTGATAGGATATTTGATGGTGTAACGTTGGATACTTGAGGAGTCAAATTTGTAAATGATGACCTGAAACATTGAGTCCACAAAGGAGGGAGAGAAATATCCAACCATTGTGGTTGTCCTAACATGTAGATGGCATTATATTTATAGGTACGAGTATAGATTGAATAGATGAGACGAGCATACACGTATTCATATTATTTAT
Source organism: Henckelia pumila (assembly GCF_033568475.1). Classification (NCBI taxonomy): domain Eukaryota; kingdom Viridiplantae; phylum Streptophyta; class Magnoliopsida; order Lamiales; family Gesneriaceae; genus Henckelia; species Henckelia pumila. Next base: position 185,204,924 of record NC_133123.1, on the reverse strand, counting down.
TCTTTAAGACACCGTTTGGTTTGAGGTATGATATAAGTAATATATAGATGAATAATATAATAAATAAAAAATAAATAGAAAATGATAGTTAAAATAGTATTGGATTTGATTGATAGATTATAGCATATTTGATTTGATTGATTAAATTTTTTTATAAAAATGATAAATGACTATTTTGTTCTTTTAAAAATAAATAAAATAAAATTTAAATTATTTATAAGGGATAATATAGTAATTTAAATTCAATGATTTGATTGATGTGAGATAAATAATTAATGATTTGATTGATGTAAAATAAATAGTTAATATATACATAAATAATATGATGAGAAGAACGTGAGATGAGATGAGATAAGTTATACATATATTAATAAAATGGTGAACAGAACTATGCCTAACATTCCAACCAACCCGACTGGACTCGACCCCCCTTGTCGTCCGAAACCTAAGGCTTGCCTACTCCTCTCCACGCCCAACTCAACAAAACTTTCGATCGACCAATGGAGCTGAATTTAGCGCCGCAAGCGTCCGACAACACCCTGGTTGAAGTAGACGGGGTCGGAGCGTATTACGAGTGGACGCCGACTAAATCTCCTGTTCTTAAGGCGAGGAAGCTGGGAGCCGAAAAGTTACTTTTGCAGCTCCGCGGCTTCGCTCTGCCGCATTATTCCAACTGCGCCAAGATCGGTTATGTTATTCAAGTTATTGTACAGCTTGTTAAAGTTTAATTTGAAATCGAATCTATGCAAATGTGATATTGAAGTGAGCCTAGCTAGCTAGGCCAAATTAAGGTAATTTCCTGTTTATTAAAATTGATATTTTCTGCTCACCCTACACTATAATTGACGTTCTTTGATATGTCGATATATGAACTTTCGGTTTAAAAATAACTTTAAATTTTTATTTTTTTCATTTCCTGAAATACCTAACTCGAAATTTTCAATCATCCCAAAAATTTACAACAAACTGTCATTTTCCAAATCTCATAATTATTGAATTTTCAGTTATTCTAACTAGAAAAATCGCAATACAAGCTCAATAATAATTACAAAGTCAATAATTCTCAAATATTTCAATTTTCAACCAATCGATTGTTTTTCATAAATTTCGCAAGAATAGTTTTTAGGGTAAAAATCAAACTTGAAAATTCATATGTATCAAAAATCAATATTATCGTAACTAAATATTCAAAAAAAAATTAGAGTTGTCGAATTTATCTCAAAATCGCATAATTTTCAAAACCTACGATAATAAATAAAAAAAATGTAATAGATTATTCTATTTTTAATTTTTTTTTTTGGCATGGGACTGAATTTATTTATTTTTATTTGATACTACTAAATTATTATTTTTTTTCAAAAATGGGTGGGGCTGGAGCCCACCCTAGCCCAAGGGTGGCCTTGCCCTTAGAACATTTACATTTGTGATTATGTGGAAATGTCCGGACACTACCACAATTTGTTTTTTTAAAAAAATAAAAATTAAAAGGGCTTTGGCTTTGCTTGCATTTGGCAACGTGAAATGCACGGATTTTTATTTTTTTAATTTTAATTTTCTATTTTATACTTACATGTATGATTAATTGAAAAAATAGACGTTGCATTGATTAATTGAAAAAATAGACGTTGTGCAACGACTAATATTAAATTAAAATTTGTAAAATTTTCAAAAAACTTTTATCGTTATGTTGTACTATTTCAATTTAAATAAAATTTTAATATTGAATTAATTGTATTATAATTTTCAAAAATTGAATAAATTCAATATTAAATAAAAAATATTTATGACAAAATTATAAATCGAATTAATTAAAGTAAATAAATAAATATCATTTTTTTAAATAAAAAATAAAAAAGTAATTAATTGATAGTGAGCTAGGCTCATAAATATTGGGTTGATAGGATATTTGATGGTGGGATGTTGGATATTTGAGGAGTCAAATTTATAAATGATGACGTGAAACATTGAGGCCACAAACGAGGGAGAGAAATATCCAACCATTGTGGTTGTCTTAAGACTTAACATGTAGATGGCATTATATTTATAGGTATCATGAGTATAGATTGAATAGATGAGACGAACATACACGTATTCATATTATTATTTTATATTCCAACCAACCCGACTGGAGTCGAATTAACCCCTTGTCGTCCGAAACCTAAGGCTTAGTACCTACTCAACAAAACTTCCGATCGACCAATGGAGTTGAACTTAGCGCCGCAAGCGTCAGACAACACCCTGGTTGAAGTAGACGGGGTCGGAGCGTATTACGAGTGGACGCCGGCTAAATCTCCTATTCTTAAGGCGGGGAAGTTGGGAGCCGGAAAGTTAGTTCTGCAACCCCGCGGCTTCGCTCTGCCGCATTATTCCAACTGCGCCAAGATCGGTTATGTTATTCAAGGTATTGTAGAGCTTGTTAAAGTTTAATTTGAAATCGAATTTACGCAAATGTGATATTGAAGTGAGCCTAGCTAGCTAAGTTAATTTCCTGTTTATTAAGGTAGTGTTTGGAAGAGTTTTTACGAAACACTTTATATTTTTGTTAACAAAATGTGAAAAAAAAAATTGAAAAGTGCTTTATTGAAACTCTCTCAAACACTACTTAATTAATGGAATTGTCGTATGTAGCAAGGTACGGTTTTTTCTTCGATAGAGATAAGGACTACAAATTAAAATGAAAATAAAATTCGGAAAAATATTAATATTTAATTTAGTTTATAATGAGATGAAGATTAATAATTAAATGTTGTGGTGGTGATGATCAGGTGCATGTAGGGTTGGAATTATACAAGAAGAGGAAGAGGAAGAGGTCCTAATCATCAGCAAAGGAGACGCCATTCCTGTTCCTCTGGGAGCCATTTCATGGTGGTTCAACGGCGGTGATTCAGCCGTCACCATCGTGTTTCTGGGCGAGACAACCCGATCCTACAACCCGGGCCGCATCGACTACTTTCTCCTCTCCGGATCCATGGGTTTGTTAGCCGGATTTTCCTCGGAATTCGTCGCCAAGACTTACCACATCACGGAAGACCAAGCAAAGAAACTCACCAAATCCCAAGCATATCCGTTGATAATGAAGCTTGATGATCAAATAGCTATGCCCCAAAGCCACCAACCAAATTATATTAACGTAATATCCATTATGGATTGCCATGATATCTCGGCTGAGAATCTTCCGTTGCTTGAAAAAGTCGGACTCAGCGCCAGTCTGGTGCGGCTCCACCCTGGGGCCGTGCTCCGGCCCTCTTATTCCACCGACCATTCATATCGTATTTTTTACGCAGTTGCAGGGAATGGGAAGATTCAAATTGTTGGTTTAAATGGTGCTCTAGCATTGGATGGAGAGGTTGAACAAGGTCAAATGTTCGCCGTCCCGTGTTTTTTCGCGGTGGCGCTGATAGCTGGTGGACAGGGAATCGACTTGTTCTCTGTCATCACCTCTTCAAGGTAATTTCACTTCACTCTCTCTCTATATATATATATTATGCATGCTTATTCAGCGGAAAATTAGCATTTTAGTCCTGTATATTAGCTTCATTTTGGTTTTGGTCCTGTATATTGGCTTGTTTTGGAAAAGATCCTGTAACTTTAATTTTATTTTGGATTTAGTCCTGCATGTTGATTGTTTTGGTTTTGGTCCTATAAATTGACTTACTTTTTTTATTTTGGTCCTATATAAAGTTATGTTTTGAAAAAAGGTACAAAAATTTGGATTTTTTTTGGATTTGGTCCTATTAGTTGACTTGTTTTTTTATTTTGGTCATGGAAAATATACGGTTTTGACCAAATTAAGCTCGGTTAAGTTAGAATAAGCGCCTATGTTTTTTATTTTAAAATAATAAATTAAATTTAGAATTTAAAAGTTGACTTTCCAACTTCACCGCTTAAGCTTTTATAATAAATATTTTTTATGATTTTATAATTAAATGAATTAGGTTTAAAATTTAGATGTTGACCTTCTAATTATTTTTTTAAATAATAATTATGTTCTAAAAGGTACAATAACTTGATTCTTTTTGTATTTTTCCTCCGTCGCCGAAACTGGAGGGAACAGCAAAATTTTTCTTATTTGCAGTGTTCTAAAAAGCACGCTTAAGCGGCGATTAAGCGTGATAAAAGTGAAACATACCTAAAAAGCTCTGCTTTCGAGAAAAGCGGAACAAAAAAAGTCAACCATAGTTGAGAACGATAAAAAAATATATTAGATTGTTACTTTTTAAAAGAACGAAAAGTATATTTTAAATATATTTTTAGTTTTTTAGCTAATTTTGTTAATTTAGGTTGGAACTTATTTATATGATCATTAATAGGTGCTAAGTGGGCGAACATTTAGTGCCAAATAAATAAAAAAAATCGAAATTACAGTTGAGAACGATATAAATGAATGTTTGTTTGTTAATTTTTAAAAAAACAAAAGTATGTTACATTTAATACATTAAATTAACATATTTTAGATTTTATTAAACTATTTAGATTAAAAAAAGTTGAAGCGTAAAAAAATATTTTTGTATTAGTTAGTTGTAATTATCTCAAACCAATAAGCAGATAAAATATGAAAGAATAAAAAATATTTATTACAAAAATAATTAAAGATCAACTTCTAAATTCCAAAACATGATAACATACATGACGAAAACCAAAAAACAAACCAACTTACAAGACCAAAACCAAAATAAGCCAACATATATGACTAAATCTAAAAAAAAAATCGAGTTACAAGATCTTTTACAAAACAAGCCAACATACAGGACCAAAACAAAAAAAAAAACCAACATACAAGACTAAAATGCTAATTTTATCGCTTATTCAGAGATAGGTACCGATACACTACTAGCGACCAAGATTTAATAGGAATAAAAAAATATATTATTTGAGTTAATTAAGAGTCTTGTCATGCTGATCAAGTTGAAGCTTTATATATATATATATATATATATATATATATATAAATAATTTGGGAAGAGAGCTTACCTTCAAATTAGAGTTCGAGCTTAATTATAAAAAAAATTTATATCGATATCGTGGCGAAAATTTCATTATACCGATTTTCGATATACCGAAAATTTTGGTATCTATAACTAGGATATCGATTATACCGAAATTTTACGGTATACCGAAATTTTGGTACGGTATCGGTATATACTGTTTTATACCGAAAAAATTTTTATTTTTTAAAATTTTAATATTTATTGTTTAAAAATATTATATATTTTTAAATTTTTATATAATATTTCGGTATATCAAAATTTTCAAATTTCATACCGTTACCGTACCAAAAATTCGGTATTTTTTCGGTACGATAACCCTGGTATACTGAAAATTCGGTATTTTTTTCTCATCCTAGTCTTATATATGGAGCGAGCCAAATTCAACAGCTTTTTAAAAAAATTATATTACTTGTACTTTACCAATTAACTTGTGATGATCATTTTGTATTGTGCATGTTGGTCATTATAGGCCAAAAATTGGAGACTTGGGTGGAAAATTGTCACCTTGGAAAGCTCTGTCTTCGTCAGTGGTACAAGCCTCTTTGAATGTGGATGCTGAGTTTGTGAAAATCTTCAAGTCAAATCTTGTTATTTGAAGAAATATATAATTAGCCATCTTAAATAAAGATGAGACAAAATGTTGTGTTTATTTACTTCTCCGAGGTAAAATAAAGTTGCTTAAATATAAATTTGAACAGTTTGTTTATTTCAATAAAGGGTTTGTATTGGATCGTTGTTGTGAAATTATTAATTAATGTAATTTATATTTTGAACTCGAGCACTTTATAATTTAAATAAATTATATTACCATCTATTTTTTTTTTAACGTGACAGTGAAAATCAGACAAAAATAAACATATGTTTTAGATTCATTAATTGAAGATTTCCTAACGGTTTTTCACCGGAAGATTATATTACAGGATATTGAGTAGTCCAATGTGAGTGTCTCACAGATAAATCTATGAGTGGGGTTGACTCAATTTATATAGGGTGCAAAATAATATTTTTAATGGGTCGAGTAAAAAAAAACTTGTTTCATAAAATTAATCGATGAGACAATATCACAAGAATTTTTATGTTATCATAGATTGTGCACATCCAATATGTCTTCTTAATTATTTTAAAAATAAAAATACAATAAATTGGGACAATTTTTAGTTTTTTTCGACCATAAAAAATTATTATTTTTTAATTCAGGGTTGGACGACGACTTCTTGGCTTCTATATATGTACCGTATGTTTTTGTAGTTGGACTGTTGGAGAACCAAATATTTGGGGGAAAAATTATTTTAGGTGTATAAATTAATTATATGTTTAGTTTAACTGTAAGAAATTAAATTGTTTATGTAGACGTTAAAAAAAAATTTAAATAAGTCCAGTTTTTTAAAGTATTTTATTAGGAAAAAAGTTAGAAATGATTTTAGTATTTCCATAAAGGGGAAAGTCTCGATAAATCCCCATGAGCAAACTCAAATGATTTCTCAGTCCCTATGTAAGAAAATTTGTGTTCTAGCTCCCTGACAAATGCCTGCAATATGTTTGAGCTCCCTATTTGTGACCAATTAACCAAAATACCCTCAATTTCTTTGATAACCCCACAATACCCTTTCTTCATTTTTGAAATACTTAATATTATCAGAGACGTTTATTTACCCCCTTCATCAACCGATTCTTCTTCGACGACAGAAAGCTCTGATCTTTAGCGACAATCTTCTTAGTCTTGATGATGACACCGATGACGAGGAGAGGCAAACATTCGAAAGAGAAGTCAGGTTCAGACACTACTAAAGTGAGGAAGGAAAAAAAGTCGCCGAATAAGATGATGAAGAAGAAGAAATCAGAAACAGGTTAAACATGTATTCTATTATTGAAATCGACCATAATATATTATTTTTCGCGAGTAACCCACAATTTTAGAGTTTTGATGAATAATTTTGGTCTCATGTTTTAAAATATTTTCTAGTTTCGTTTTGTCCCAATTTTTTAGGGTTTTGTTGTCAAATGTGTTGATACTTTTTATTTTTTTTACATAATTTTTTATGTTTTGATTGATATTTTTGTCGAAAAATTGAAATGATTATTCTGAATTTCGTATATATTTGTTACAGTTCTTCATGATATATATTTTATCCCCAATTGTTAGGGTTTTGTTCTTGAAGATGTTTGTTAAAGTATATCTTGGTTTAGAACATCAATCTTTGTAAATGAATGACATTTTGTTATGAAATTTGACGGTTTTGTTGTTGTGAATTTATATTGGATAGTTTTATATAGCTAATTTGACAAATGACCAGTTTTTGGAAATATATTGTAAATTATTCCCAAATATGATTGGGTTGTTCTTGACCATTTCATATTTCATTATTCGATTTGATAATGATAATGTTTTGTACAAATTTTTAAATATTAGAAATGGCCGATGAAGAGGAAATAAATGATGATGTTGAGTTGATGAATAGTGGAAAGGTAATATTTACACGATGTTCCCCTGCTTATTGTAAAAAAATCATGGAAGAGTTGAAGCCGATTATAGGGAACAAACAACTCAGTAGGATAAAGGATACTCCAGTTGGTAAATGGATAGACATGTCAGTTCTTCCTGTGAGTAGTGGCAGAGTAGACTATCTCTTTAAAAGATTTGATAGCCCTTCATGCTCTTTCATTGTTGGTGGTGATATTGTCATTCCTTTCACGTCAAGAGACTTCTCCATCGTGCTTGGTTTGTCAACAAGTTGATTTGGACCTCAAGCTTGAATCAAGCTTCCTGTCTCGACACTTCGGAGGAAAAATAAGCAACACTCACAGGATTGTTATAAAAAAGAAGCTTGTTTCACTTGCGAGTAGTAATGTCGAAGCTGACATTGATGATTTTGTTCGAATGTTTATTTTGTTTGTATTCAATTGTGTAATATTCTCCACCAGTAATTATATTACTCCTGGTTTTATTTTTTCTTATATGGATTATCTGAGCACATTTTTTAAGTTTGCTTGGGGAGATGCTGCGTTTCGGTTTCTTTATCGAAAATTAGATAATCAAGGAAGCAAACTTTACTTGGATGGTTGCACAGTTGGATTGATGGTGAGTATTAAGTTCTATCAGTTATTATGCTATTAATTTTTTGAATTTGTTTAAATATATAATTTTTGGCTTAGGCTTGGTTTTACGAGAGAGTGTCATCATTAGGTGTACCACGTGGTGTTCATATCTTTCCTCGTTTGTTTCGTTTTGGAAAAAGTAAGATCCATTTGGATGCTGTCAAAGCTGAATCGGTTTTCGATTCCATATCTTCGACCAATGTATCTTTCATATTACTTATCCTATTTTGAATGTAGGAGCATTAATATATATATTTATTTTTGGATCATTTTTTGTCAATATATCTCTTTCCAGAGGAGAAAATGTTATTGGACAAAAAGGTAATTCTAGTGGCATCCTTTATTTGATATTTTTATAAATAAAAAATCATTCTATACTAATTTGTTTATTATTTTAGTTGGTGCTGTCGGTTTTGAAGGAACAAGGAGGCAGTCCAGATAATTGTGAACTCGACAAAACGGTGAAGAAACAAATGGCTGAGATAAAAATGTTGAAACGCATTTGTGCACAGTTGAAACGTGAGAGAGTTGGAGCGAAGAGGAAGCTGTTTGATGTGAAAGAAAATGTAGTGTTGGAGAAGGAAGTTGCTCGAAATCGCAAAGGAAAGGATGTTGTAGTTGACAATGACCCGAGTTCTGATGACGGTGTTGATGGGGCCGATAAGACAATTGAAGAAGAAGAGTTGATTTTGAGACATGACCAAGGTGGTAATTTTTTTGATTTTTTGATGTGCCTGTCCATAATTCTGTTTATTACTCATTGAAGAAAAAAAGGGCAGATGATGACCAAATGGTTACGAGTAAAAGTGTTGGTTTATCTGAAAATTTGAATGCAGAAGGTGTGGTTGTTCAGAAATTGGTTGAGACCAAAATTCCAGATATTTGTGAATTGAAGAAGGGTGAAGATGTATGTGCTAACGGATTGGATAAGGGAAAGGGTGTGGCTGGTTTCGAGTTTGAGACGAAAGAAAGTATAGGTGTTGATGACTTGGGGGATGGAAAAGGTGTTGTTGGTGCTGAGCTTGAGAGGGATAAAAATGAAGAAAGTGGTGACATGGAAATGAAAAAAAGCAAAGCCGATGGAGAGAATTCTCTTAACGGATCATGTGACGGTAGTAGTGAAGATCTGAATGAGATTGATAAGTTGTTGGATAATATTGTAACAAAAGTGGTTAAAGAAAACAATGTTTCTGCGGGTGATATTTCAACCAATGTGGTTGAAAGTCGTATTGATGAGGATACTTCTGAAAAAAGTGGTGGGATGGACGAGACTGACGATAATTCTGATAAGGTTGAGAAAGTCATTAATTTTCAATCTTCTATTGTCGATAATGTCAGAACGAGGGGTGATTGGGTAAAGAAAAGAAAACCGTCGATGTTCGTGACTCCACCCAGTACCACGCCAAAGAGGAAGGTAAGAAAAAAGGTTTAACTTTGATAAGAACCTACTTTAACCTTGATTATTTGATATTGAAGTCCTATATTTTAATTCGTGGAAATCTTTATTGTTTTTTACCATCTTTGTGTATTCTGGCGTAGGCAAATAAAGTAATTGATGTTGAGGAGCTACCTGATAACGACTTGAGTAAGGCTTGGACTGGTGAATATGAAGGTAGAACAGATTTCTGTGGACATGAAGAAGCCACCGACGAAGAGAAAAAGTTGTTGAAAGAATATCTTTCGAGGGATGACATAGAGTATGACTTTCTATCTGAAAGATCGTGTATTTTTTTTTATCTTTTTTTTAGGATCTTTTTTTAATACAAAATAATTTGTATTTTCTTGTAGTGTTGATGTTTGGCAAGACGGAATTGTCCATTTACCAGGGTATGTTTTCTGTGATTTCTTGTTTGGTAAGCTTGTTAGTCATGAGATTATAAATGTTCAAATGCGCATGATGGAAAAATATAGTGTGGATAATGGAAATGAAATATTTTGCATGGACACATTGGTGCAGATTAGTAAAATTTAAATGTTTTACGTTTGATATACAATACACTTGAGTTAGTTTTTCATTTTTCTTGTTCATTCGTTTGCAGGAAGAATTGTTTGAGCACCTCAAAAAATTTGGGAAAAAAATGAAGGTTCAAAATAATTATTACGGCTCCTTTTTTTCGCGATTCTCTTCTGCCTCAAAGTTATTTTCGCAGAAAATGAATGGTGATTTGTTTAAGAGATGCAAATACCTCATTTTTCCAATCAATAGCAGAGCTCATTGGTTTCTGCTAGTGTTTTCACGCAAAAGAAAGGGATATTCAAAATGTGGAATTCACTTCACGATTCGTTCAGCCTAGGGGCATGTAGAACGTTGGTGAGTCTTCATTTTATAAATGTGTTTTGATAATATTTATCTTTGAAGGCACGTTTTTTGGTTGGTTGGGTTCGTCATCATTCAAATTTCATCATACCCGACTCTCATGTGTTGAGGGAACGTATGCGTCATCAAGGTGAAACACTTGATTGTGGTGTTTATGCATGCATGTGGGTAGAGTGTCTAGCCCGTGACTCAGATGAAATGTTGACATATCAAAATACTGTGAAGATGGACACCTACCGTGCAAGACTGGCTGCAAGTATTTTATGTCACGAAAGGGGAATGCTGAAAAACAACTTTGATTAACATGTATAGTCTTTGTATGCTTTTATGGTTTATGGAGATACAGTACGTAAGTATGTTTAAATTATTTTGTAAAACTCTATTTGGGATGAAACAAGTTCGATTATACTCATATTTTGTGCAATTCAATTTAGGATGAAATTATCACAGATTTAGAATAATCTCTTTAGTCAATGGAATAATATTTTGTCTGGTTTGAAAATGATATTACCGATCACCAGTTGATATTAAGAATAATAGTAAATAACTCAGAATCAGCTATTACATCAATTTGTAAGACGGAGCATGTACTTCAATACCACTAATCATATAAATATGGTTAGTGAGATCGGGCACAACTAGTATGCGGTAATATGACACATTAGATTTAATCGAGCACAATTTGTCCCAAATTTGAGGAATATCATCTGGGTCATCGAGATCAGTCTCTCTTAGTGAAATTGATATCGGGTCTAAATGTCATATATTTGGAACAACCCAAGAAATATTCAGAATAATCTGTTCGATTGAAGGCAAAAGATGACATGTCATTGGAACAACTAGTACGCATGGATGAGATAAATATTATTTGATAATGACCCAATGAGAGCACCATTTGGGGATGTCCATTGACACCCAATGTATATAGTAGGGGTATATTGTCCAAAATCCAAACTCATAACTTGTTTAATATGATGTTTTCTCATCTTTAAGGACCATCATTTGCTATAATTCTACACATCTTTAAGAACAAGTCAGTGAGAGATCGAGTACAACTAGTACGCATGGATGGGATAAATATTATTAAATCAAGAACAATGTGTTCCAATTGTAGGACAAACATTGTGGGTCATGTGGATCACACTCTCCTAGTGAAAGTTCCTTTGGAGCAAAATGTCATGTATTAGAAACAATCTTAGTCTTATAAAGAATAATATTTTCGATGTAGGACAAATATTGTGGTCCATGTGGATCACACTCTCCTAGTGAAAGTTCATTTGGAGCAAAATGCCATGTATTAGGAACAATATTAGCCTTATAAAGAATAATTTTTTCGATTTGAGGAACAAAAAGGCATGCCCATGTTAACATGCACCAAAATCATATAATACACTGCATGACACAAGTGGAGAGGAGTTTTCAATCCTTAAAGTTTGATAGAACCATCATCCAAGTGTTTGTCTAGTAATGTATTGTGCTCTATATTGTCTAAGGTGTAGGAGAAAGACATTGGTCATGACCCAATGAGAGCACCATTTGGGGATGTCCATTGACACCCAATGTATATAGTAAGGGTATATTGTCCAAAATCCAAACTCATAACTTGTTTAATATGATGTTTTCTCGTCTTTAAGGACTATCATTTGCTATAATTCCACACATCTCTAAGAACAAGTCAGTGAGAGATCGAGCACAACTAGTACGCATGGATGAGATAAATATTATTAAATTGAGAACAATGTGTTCCAATTGTAGGACAAACATTGTGGGTCATGTGGATCACACTCTCCTAGTGAAAGTTCCTTTGGAGCAAAATGTCATGTATTAGGAACAATCTTAGCCTTATGAAGAATTATCTTTTCGATTTGAGGAACAAAAAGGCATGCCCATGTTAACATGCACCAAAATCATATAATACACTATATGACACAAGTGTAGAGGAGTTTTCAATCCTTAAAGTTTGGTAGAACCATCATCCAAGTGTTTGACTAGTAATGTATTGTGCTCTACATTGTCTAAGTTGTAGGAGAAAGACATTGATCATGACGCAATGAGAACACCATTTTGGGATGTCCATTGACACCCAATGTATATAGTAAGGGTATATTGTCCAAAATCCAAACTCATAACTTGTTTAATATGATGTTTTCTCGTCTTTAAGGACTATCATTTGCTATAATTCCACACATCTCTAAGAACAAGTCAGTGAGAGATCGAGCACAACTAGTACGCATGGATGGGATAAATATTATTAAATAGAGAACAATGTGTTCCAATTGTAGGACAAATATTGTGGGCCATGTGGATCACACTCTCCTAGGGAAAGTTCCTTTGGAGAAAAATGTCATGTATTAGGAACAATCTTAGCCTTATAAAGAATAATTTTTCGATTTGAGGAACAAAAAGTCATGCACCAAAATCATATAATACACTGCAGATATGTGGAATAACCCAAGACATATTCAGAATAATCTGTTCGATTTAAGGCAAAAGATGACATGTCATTGTCAACTTGATATTTATCGTTTGCAAATGCACCAAGATGAGTAAGGTGTATCGGCTCAAAATGTCACATATATGGAACAATCCTTAAATTATGCGGATTTATCTGTTTGATTTACGGAACAAGATGACATGTCACATGTATTGAAATTACTCTTTTGACCCTCACAATAAAACAAAAATAATAAAAATAGACTTTGACCCCACCTACCCCTTATTATTAAGCTCTGTCGGTACACTTTATCCATTCACTTCTTCTTTCTCGTTTGGTTAGGGTTTTGATTTTCAAAATAAAATTTCATTCTTCAAGATCGAGCACAATGGAAATGAAGATTGCACCACAATGTTTATGTGGTTTTGGAGAAATGATTTTAAGAAGAGCGGGACCACGTTCGACTCACCGGGGAGAGTTGTATTATATTTGTCCTCGTGAGCTGCAACATAAAAATCGATTTTTTGGTACGATGATTATCATGGTGAATCTCTTCAAAAATCATCAAATTTCAAACCAGACCCAAGTAAGCAAGGTAGAGAGAGCTGCGCATATTCAATGAATCAACAATCTGCATCATCGTCCATCCATGATTCAATAGAACAGTTCAATTACAAGAAGAAGGAGCATTCGTCCTCTGATGTTCTAGACAACCAGTCTACTAGAACACCCGGGCCCGACCATATCGTAGAAATATGTTGTTGTTTTGGTTTCACGTGTTTTGTTCTTGTGCTAATTTTACTTCTAGCTATGTTTATTGTAATAATAAGAAAATAAGTTCTAAATTTATTCAGTTTTATTCCAAATTAAATACAAGTTGTACGAACTACATAGAAATTAGTACCTTCCATTTGAAAATTTAAAAAGAACGAGTAATTTGATTAGTTCGTAACTGGGGAAACATATTTCACTGAAACATCCATGAAAAAGAGCATTTCTCAAATTCGAACATTACATAGTAGTCAAATGTGTGGCATAATTGTTTACCACAAAAGCAGTGGTTTCGAAAGAACATAAGACAACACAAAATGCCTAGAGTACACTACAACCACATATCAAGTTCAAATATCACAACTGTTGGTTCCACAAATGCCTCAAATCAAGTTCAATCCAGCAATGCTTCCGATCGAACATGTATGTCTTCTCGAGGGAAATTCCATGCTCGAACCCCCTTCCAATAATCGCTTTCTCCTGCATATATGTAGCGCAAAGTAGATTAATTTTTTTAATAAAGTCTGTTACAAAATTTTACTAATAACAAAAAAATGAAAACACAAATTTTTGAAGAAATTACAGCTACTATATAGGTTCTTTGCAATTGCGTCTGTTGTGTCCTCTCGTATGACAACGACCACATGTTGACACACGTGTACTAACTTGCGACGGTATCCTCTTCGTCTTCCTACGACCGGGCTGACTACGCACACAAGGAGCTTGGATTATATCGGATTCATCAACACATGCCTCACTCGTGTCAAAGGTTGGTATTGGGTTAATAATTCCTTTGTAAGCCGCACGATACATCTCGATTTTGAAATATCTGTCACAAAAATCATATAATGACAGCGATTTCGACTCAATGGCAAAGCAGACGTGCTTGCATGGAAGCTTATTGATCTGTCAAGCTCTACATGAACAAGTTCTATCCGCTAAATCCACGACAAATGACTTTTCACCATCAACAACCTCAAACTTCCAATTACACGAACGATGCACTCTTAATGTTCTTGATTCGATATATACGCTTGCAACAAACTTTTCTTTTCTTGGACTTAATTTCTTATTCATGGATAAAGTTGATTCACGTTGTCAGTGCATCATACTCATTATCTTCACGCGTATGTGATCCACCATACCAACAATAGGCAGATGACGAGCTGGCCTAACCCAACTATTCCAAGACTCTGACAATATTATTATGTATAACACCCCATCTTTTACCAACAAACAACGCATTCGCCCAACTCTGTGGATCAGAATTTAGAATAAACCCTCTAGCAAGTGGCATTGACTCGAATATATTGTTTATATGTTGTTCATATTCTTGGAAGGACAGAGCATACACAGCTTTCTTGAACATCGAAGACCAATGTTTTTTGTTATGTCTGGGATAACTTCTCAACACCTAAAATGAAGAAAAACAATTTACATTCAGCTTAAAATAATAAAATAGTATGAAAATTTTACAGTACAATTGGTCAACGATACGTGATTTAGAATTTACCTGTTTCACAAAATTATCCACTAAATGTCTCAAACAATAAGCATGGCCACTCCCAGGAAATAGTTGATTCACTGCCTTGATAATACTAGGATTTCTGTCCGAAAAAAATGTGAACTCGTCGAATGGAATGCATTGATGGGAAAGGAGCACACTTCTCAAATGATAACAAAACCAATCGCAGTTCACATCATTCTCAGCATCTACTACGGCATAGGCAATTGTGAAAAGATCATCGTTTGCATCTTTTGACACAGCAACTAAGATACATCCTTTATACTTATTCTTTATATGAGTACCATCCAAAAAAATCAATGGCCTACAACCACTAACAAAACCAACAACACATGCATGAAAACAAATGAACAACCTTCTGAATTTTTTGGTCAAAGGATCAATCTCACACTCAACAATACAACCGAGATTAGTCTTTTTAACAGCACTACAGTACCATCGTAATCTATCATAGCATCCTTCATCTGTGCCATGAATATCATGCATCGCCAACTCTTTACCCTTCCAAACTTTGCGGTATTCTAACTCTACCCCAAATTCTCTTTGCAAGTCCTGCTGCATTGTACAAGGACGATAAGAGGGCTCTCCTCTCAATTTTTCTTTCACAACATTCGCTATCCAATATACATCAGCTCTAGGATGCCCTCTACTACGTAGATTGTTTTCACAACAACTATGCTTAAACATACAAAAATATGCCAAAAATATTGTCTGATTTATGTTTCGAACCATAAATTCTCCATTCACAGCTCTTCTCAGTACAAATGAAAATAACCTTCTCACTGTCATTTTTAACATACACAAATGAACGTCTAGTAGCAACAGAATAGTTTTTCAAACATTTCCTAAATTCAGCAGCACCCTCGAATGTTTGTCCTACACCACGAATGCAATTAACCCAGGAATCTATGGTATTGGAGCAAGGGGCCTTTTCAACCTCGTTATCACTCCTCGACTGCGTGTCTTCCTCATCAACCCTTACCAGTTTAATATACAATTAATAATATGAAAAAGAACAACAACTACAAGAACAAATATAAAATATCTGCCAGATTTTTATTTGTTTCAAATAAATAACGAATTGATAATGTGTAAGAACCAATCTAAAATATTTAACCTTTCGTTTTTAATTTCTTAAACATGGTACTAAAATATTATCAAAACAGAAGTACGAAATTGTGTTTAATAATAAATAAATGTAATATTTTACCTCCCATCATTCAAGTTGCCGAGGTGTTTGATTTTTTTCTCTGCCCTCAATTCAATTGTCGTAAGCTTTACAGACATATGAAGATGAATCATATTAAGGACATCATCATCATCGTTCAAAGACACAAGCATCTTATGCAATTGAGCTACGTAGTGAAGAATCATGGATTTCGGAGATATTTTTGCACATTTTTTGCCTAGAATCATAAAAATATCCATCAGGCTACAACCACTGAAGATTGAGATGACAAACAATTGATTCTTGTATTTGCAGCAACCCAAACGAAAGATTGCAAGGACCACTTCCAGATTCCATTTTCATACTACAAAAACCAGGCACACAATAACAAATTCAATAACAATTACAGTAGGATTTAAAACTAAAACCATTATACTAGGAATTAAAACATTACAATAAAGAACAATGAGAAATACCAGCTAATCTATCACAAAATTCCATAAAATGATCTGCATTCCCAGTAACAGACATATAAAATGGATATTGTAAGCAAATTTGTAAAATTATCGCAATGCCCCAAATTAAACGCAACCTCTAAAATCATGACAAAATCTCAAACAATTCCATAAATCATGGATTTCGGAGATATTTTTGCACATTTTTTGCCCAGACTCACAAAAACATCCATCAAGCTACAACATCTAAAGATTTAGATGACAAATTTCTTCTTTTATTTACAGCAACCCAAAAACGTAACATTGTTTTAATCACTTTCATATTCCATTCTCAAACTACATAAACGCAGGCTCAAAAATCAAAACATGATACACTCATTCATAACACATTACACACAAACAAATACTACACGATAACAACTTCAAGAACAATTACAGTACATTTTAAAACTAAAACCATTATATTAGGAATTAAAACATTATAATCGAGAACAATAACAAATACCAGCTAATCTATCACAAAATTCCCCAAAATGAACTGCATTCCCAGTAATAGACGTGTAAAATAGATATTTTAAGAAAAGATGTAAAATTATCGCAATGCCACAAATTAAACGCAACCTCTAAAATCATAACAAAATCTCAAACAATTCCATCGATTCAGCATTTTAAACACGAACACAATACATCAATTTGGGACAATCTAATGTTCGCCCACGGTTTATAATATTTCAAATAGAAATTAAAACCTTCAAATCTAGGAAAAATTGACTATGAGCACTGAGCACAAAGATTGACGATTTTCTTCAGTCAACGCAGATCTACAAAGAAACCCAAGGAGATGGAAGGAAAGTACAGATCGTTCATTAATCCGATCTACAAAGAAAAAGGATGGAAATTACCGATCGTTCTTACTCTGATCGTTCTTCTTTACCTTTTTGTTTCTTTTTTTTTTCCTTTTATTTTCAAATAAGAGTAGAGGGTATTGTGGGGTTATCAAAGAAATTTGGGGTAGTTTGGTCAATTGGTTAAAAATAGGGAGCTCAAACATATTGCAGGCATTTTTCAGGGAGCTAGAACACAAATTTTCTTACACAGGGACTGAGGAATCATTTGAGTTTGCTCATGAGGATTTATCGAGACTTTACCCTTGGATAAACTTTGAAAGTGTTTAAGTCTCTTATTAGTAGGTAATCATGGTACGGGCCACTAACGACCCGAATGCTTCTCTAACATTCTAGCTTATATCCCAATTCACCACACTTAATTCTTTTTCTTCTCATACTATACAAACAATCCTAACAACGCAAAAACACATTCACTATTTACAACCAACGACCCGAATCCTCGGTCGATTCAACTTCTTGACAAAAGAACTCACTCCCAACAACCCATAACATAACTGGTAATATTTTCAACACAGCAGTAATAACCATCAAAACAAGATCAAGAAAAATAAACAATTCCCATCGGCGTCAAACATTGCAAAAACGGGAATCAAATATCAAGGAAATGTTTAAACATCATTTAAAACTTGATTTTTCCATACATGAAAATCATCAATACCAAAGATAAGACCTCCAGATGTATTACAAAAAGGTGGAGGCATGTAGTTTTAAATATGTTTGAAGCTATCAATTAGGGTTCAAACTATATTTTAAACCTTTAACTTTAATTCTAGCGCGCAACATTCCCAATTCGATTGCCACACAAAAATGCAATGATAATTTAAGTCTATCACAAGTCCTCGCATGAGTTTCGATTCATTAATTTAATTGACAAAAATTATGTCTATCAATCTCTAAACAAACTATTCACTTAATTGTATCCGACCAAAATAAATTATAAGAAAATAACTTACAATAGCAACACCACAATTAATATCTCATAATGCGCAAGTTTAATATTCTTCGACAAACTACTACAATCTCATCAAAATCGATAACATCACTAAGCAACTCAAATAATTTCTACGTCCTGACTACAACTAGAAGGAATATTGGTACACCAACTCCACTTAACTTGTAATCAACATGATTTTTTTAACAACGTTTAAATGGTATACTTTAAACTACTAAAAGAAATTTTAAACAAAAACAAACACTGAACTACACATTTAGATATTTAAACATCTAACTTTGAAAATATTTTAAAATGGATGACATCAAAACATTTAAAGTAGTAATTCAAATACGACTAACATATAAAATTCATTAAAACTTACAGACTTTGAGGCGAGACTTCTCGAGCTTCTTGCAACCGGCAATAGGCACAAACCCAAACCTAGACCATGCTCTGATACCAACTGAAACGACCCTCTACCCTCTAATATTTAATAGATATTAAAATAATATGGAATTTTCAAAAAAAAAATTGGCATGACCTATTTAAAACATTTACGAACCACCTGTCCAAACAGCACACCAAAGATTTAACCTAACGAGACAACAATGCATTAGAATAATAGTTTTATTTATATTATGTATTTTATAAGATGATATTTAGTGTCAAATTGTTTTGAATAATTTTTAGTTGAATTTTTGTTGATTCATTTAAATTTTAAAAGCTTTAAAATATGTAAATAATAATATATTATAAATAAAAATATAAAAAAGTATGAAATTTATGGAATTAAAAATATAAATTCATTGATAATATGACTAAGAAAAAATACATAGAAGTTACAAGACAAAAGTGAAAATTCAATGCAAACAGGACTAAAAATAAAAATAAAAAATGCAAGTTACAGGACTAAAATTGTAAATTCAATCTTAACAGGACTTAAAGTGAAAAATCCATGAAAGTTACAGGACTAAAAATGCGAATTAATGTTAATAGGACTAAAAATGAAAAAAAGATGCAAGTTACAGGACTAAAATTACAAAATTATTTTTAACAAAACCAAAAATAGAAAATTTGCAAATTATAGGACCAAAATTGTAATTCTTCCTTGTTTGTTTTATAAGAAAACACGCGGGTCAAATAACGAGACCCAACAAGAAGGAATCGGGTCACCGGGAAAAATGGGTCATTTTGTTCGAAACACCACAGGAACCCTAATTTCTCTCCATTCCATCCGCTGTCGTCTACACCAAACCAGGTGATGAAAACAATAAGAATCGTTGTTTTTCTCTTTGTTTCGTTTTCTGATACTTGTATTTGATTCCATCTATTTATTCTTCATTCTCGTATTATTTCGGGATGGTTTGTTTTTCTGATTCTTCTACTTTATTCATTTTTAGATCAAAACTTGGTGTGAATCAGGAAGCTGCGGGATTTTATTCAAATGGTAGGATTTTCTGAAATTTTTGAACTGTGTTTCTTGATTTAGTTGTGTCCAGCCTGTGATTTCGTTTGCTGTTCATTTTTCACACCTCCATGTGTGTCATGAGTTGTGTACTTTTATGATTTTTATTTCTGTAAGGCCCGAAAATATTAAGTTCTTAATTACGGGATTTAAAATTTAAATTCCGAATAAGAGAGAAAATATGAATTTAAGAATTTATGGAAATTAGAAATTTCAATTTCGGGTCAGAAATATTTAATTTGAGGATTTTTGGATTTTAAGATTTTAATATCCGGAATTCTTAAATTAAAAGATTAAAAATATTTGCAATTGATATTTATGGAATTTAAGATGTGAATTCCAATATTATAAATATCAAGGATTGAATTTGAGAATGAAATCCGAGCAAGGGCCAATTTGCAAATATTGAATAGTTCAAAGACTAAAATGCGATAAGGTCCGAAATAATTTAATTTTAATCCGAGAATATTTAATTTGAGAATTTTTAGAGTTTAGAATTAAATTCTAATATTCTTAAATTATTTAGAATTGAAATTGAATTAAATCGCTTGTTCGGGGACTTAAATGCAAGTAGGCCAAAGTTGGAGGACCAAAGTGCAATTCCGTTGCAAGTGGCCCTTTATACGTGTTTTTGTATGAAAAGGGATCAGATTATCAGCCCAAAAACAGAACCAAACGAGAGAGAAAAGGGAAGAGAATGGTTAAGCTATTTTTGACACTTCAAGCTCCAATAACTTTCGATCCGCCCGGTAGAATTTTCGATTGAACATATATTTGTGATCACAGCTCCGAGTGCTACGTTTTGACGTAAGTTTTATGAAGTTCTACCATGTTTGAATTTTAAGTTGTTGTTAGAATTAAGATTTGATTGTATAAACATGTTCTAGCATATACGACGATAGCATATCTAAGACGGATCGTAAAAAGATCGTCATTTGAACATGTTTCCGATTTTTGAAAGATTTGTCAAAAATCTGATTTTTAGGGGCTGCATATTTCGAAATTTAGCTGAAGAATTGGTGATGATATTTGATTTATATGATTGTCGTAATGATGTTAATGCCTTTGGGATTTTCGAATTCGAATCGTTACGCCGCCGGTTTGCAATTTAATCCGATATCAGCTATAGACTGAACTTAGCAATAAATATCAGATTGAGAATGATATTAAGCATATTGTATACTTCATTTCAGTTGGGAATTGAAGTTATCGAAGTTGAATCGACGAGTTCGAGTTCGAATGACTTGAAGTGTTTGAAGTTGAATCAAGAATACCTTCAAGTAGCACTGATTGAAATGAGCATAATTGTATGACCGATTTGGCTAGCTTTGAGATGATCAGCATTGACAACAGATTCAACATGTTTGAATCGCGATGAAAGGTATGAATAGACATTAATAAGATGGGCAGAATAACTCGAGATTGTTTCTGATTATCGAGTTGCCTAAAATCACATATATGCATGTTTTAATATATGTTATTGTTTACGTTTACATAGATAGGATAGATTATTCAAGATAGATATCTTCTTTAATTCCCAAAATATTTATGTAAATGTTTACTTGTTTAATTTGATTTATAGTATTTTCTGTATTGAACATGTTTTACATATATTATGTGATGCTTACAGATTTGTCAATATCCTTATGTGATTAGATGCTTTGATTGCTTTGTTGGTTTAATTGAGTAAGTGTTCAAGGTGTTTTATAGCATTTAATGCATACAAAACATGTTGCATTCATCTTGAACTCCAGCCTGTAAAGTACAGAGGGTTGAAAGGCCTAGAGTGCATATGACGTTTGGAGGGCTGTAGTTGAGTGGCACGAAATGTAGACTTACTTCCAGAGCCAGAAGACTCACTATAGTTGCACCAAAGTCAGAGGAAATGAAGTATTCAACGTCACCTCGATTGGGTGAGTTGGTGTTTTTTGAAGATTTTATTTCCTCGGGATCCCAGAACTACGATTTATTGTCAGATTTGATAGCCTATTTCTTGGCACATGCATTGCATTTATGCATTAACCTAGAGATTTCTATGGTTTAGAATATGCGTTTATAAATGCTAGCATGTTATTTGACATTCATGATTTGAATGAGTTATATGCTTAAATAATGTATATGCATGTTATTCATACTGAGATTTATTCTCACCGGAGTTATCCGGCTGTTGCTTTGTTTGTATGTGTGCATTGCATCAGGTTGGGGCATGATCAAGGTAGAGTTGTCTTGGATAGCTTGAGAAGAGAGATAGCATGTGGTGATTCGGGTTTTAACCAGATGACATGTAATTATTATTTGGTAAACATGTTAGAAAGCAAGAACCTTTGTATAGGTTGTTTTTGTCAAGTATTGATTTATACTGGAGAGTTCATGTATTCTAGATCACTTGATATTAGTTTGAATGCATGTAAATTAGCTAGAAGCATGTTTAGAAGTTTATATGAAAGTTGTATAAGTTTTGGAATCACATTGTACAACAAGATTCATTTTATTTTTCTGGACAGGGTGCCCGCTCGATCGGGTGAACTCCACCGATCGAGCGCGACCTGTGAATTTCCAAAGCAGAGAAGTGAGTTTTTGGGCTCGCTCGATCGGGTGATTTCCACCGATCGAGCGAGACCAATATGGATTCAGACCCGAGAGTTGGACTTTCTTGCCCGCTCGATCGGGTGAATTTACCCGATCGAGCGAGGTGCTCAGTTTTTTTTTTTTAAAAAAAATAAATTTAGCTCTTGGTTTGAATATTCTTTTATTGTTCGATTAATTATTTATTAATCGTTAATTGCCCTAAGATAAGATTAGCAACCCGGGTCCCCACAATTTCCTTGTGTTTTAGTTTCACAATCGTACTTAACAAATGCTTGGCGCAGAAAGTACCTGTTTCAGCTATGCTCTGATTCTTGCTTTAGAAAATTTGTTGATTCATTCATGTTTTTAAATTTTTTTTGACATCCATTGTTATCACTTGCATTTAAGATCAAGTATGAGATGTGAAAACGAGTTCAAGAACAAAAATATATCTATCACTGTCATTGCACTAATTTATTGTGGTGTTGTTGCTTTGTGGTCCATGTGTCTTGCTGATAGAAATTCTCAATATTGCAAAATATCATCAATAGATACTTTTAATTCAAATTCGTATTATTCTTACCCATGTGAATATATTCGACGCCCTATAATCGTATTATTCCCCAAATATACGTTTTCGGATTTCTTATTTTGATGATGTGCGAGAAACTTGAAATTTGCCTGCAAGTTAATCTAGCAGTTCCATACTTCTATGTAAATCAGAGTTTCCATGTAAAACTTTTGTAAATTATGTATTACAAAGCTATCCCCTTTCTTGCATGATTTTAAGTCTGCACTGTATATCAAGTGCCAAAGCTGCAGTACATTTGAGGTTGTTCTATAGGTTCACACCTTGCATTTAGGTTTTGTACGCAACTTGTTTTTCTGCCTAAACCCCTTGGTTCTTGGAGCCATGTTGAGCCCAGACTGATCCCAAGTCATGCCATTCGAACCCGTTATGGTTGAAATCTTCTGACCACCTTACTACTTCATTGTAGCTATATGATGTGAATGTATCTTTTGGACACTTGTATAGTCAAGAATCTTATTATGGCTTTCACATACAATTTGTTTGAAGTAGCCTAAGCACTAATTTTATTGTGGAAACTCTGTTTTACATGGAACTTCTAGATTAAATAAAGAAATTTAGGGCCAAAAGTTTTATCATTTAAATAAAAAAGTGCTAGGAGTGGTGACAGGATCAGTAATGCTAACTGGTTTGACCTCCTGGATTGTAAGTTGTGCTAGGAGTGGTGACAGTATTGGTTTAGGTATCGTGGGACCAACTGGATTCGTAACGGGGACGGTGACCGTCGTCGCTGGAGAAGAGGTATCGGGTGGGACCGTAGCAGTGGCAGGAGTGGTGATTGGATTTGTTACGATGGTGGCGATCGTCGTCGCTGGAGATGAGCATGAAATGTGGATTGACAAAAGGGGAAACAGAAGGCAAACATTTAAGCTGCAGAATCCAATGCACGTTTTAATTATGTTTTAAATTATAAATTATGTTTTTTTTTGTTTTCTAACATTTTAAATTATAATTTGTATGTTTTAATTTTATATATTTAATGCACTTATTATGTTTTTTTGGTTACGACATTTTAAATGAAATTTTTTATGTTTTAAATTTTATCCATTTAATTGTGCACTAAATGAAAATAAAAAATATAATCAATCACAAAAATATAAAAAAAATGAAAAGAAAAATTAAAATTATATCCCTTACAAAAAAAAATGAAAGAATAAGTAAAAATTTGATTATAAAAAGTTTTTACAAAATAGTAGTCCAAACACCTTCTTAATTATTTTTAACTTTAAAATTGTTTTTTTTTCTAAAATAGTTATCCAAACACAATTTTAACTATAAAAATATTTTTATAAAATAGTTGCCAAACAAATATCTATTCTTAAAAAAAACTTTTAAAATATTTTATAAAAAATATTTTAAAAACATTTTTATAAAAATGTTTTATAAGTACACGTTCAAACGGAGCCTTAATTGTTCTAAATTCCTTTATTTATTTTGCTTAATTATTTAAGCTAATTAATCTTGAGTTCCTGAGTTCGGTGATTCCGGATTCTGCATGAGGAGACGGTGGATTTTGGCGGTAATTCTTAGTTACGCAAGATTTGAAATTTATGAGAAATTGAAGAAATAAGATAAAATTAGGTTTTAAGACTTTCCGGGTGATCATAATTATTTTTATGACATTTTAGAGTTTTATTTTAGAACTTTTCAAATTTTGCATTTTAAAACCTAGGCAAATGAAATTTAATTATTTCCTTCAATTCTTAACTTTTCAAATAATAGGAAATTTATGGGATTTGGTGTGAGTAGTGTAAGAGTTGTAAAACACCTAGTAGCACTTTTATAAGTTATTAAAGTAGCACTTTTTAAGAATTTTACACACACACACATATACTTACACCTATACACACATATACACATTTTTCTTTCTCAAACTCTAACACAAGTCTAAATTAGAAACCTTTCCCCCGCCCATTTCCTCTCTCCAAGCCGCCACCCTTCCTTCCCCTTTACTCTAAACCCGTCGCCACCTTCCCTCCTCCACGCCAACCACCTTGTCGCCGCCGTCAACCCCTCTTCACCGGCCGAAGCCCAAGCTTAGGAAGGAAAGGAAGCCATTTCTCACGTTTTCAACTCTTTTCTGGGTATTTTTGAATTTGAGGCAAGTATAAACATTTCTTTTGGCCACCAAATAAAGATATTATGTATTTGCTTTGATTCCTTCATGCATTTAGAGATTTTGTGGTTATTGATCAAGGGTTTCAAAATTTCCAGAAATTTCAGTAGGGTTCCTGCCTTGAATTCGAAAATTTCATGTATGTTTTATGTTGCAATGAGTTATGTGTTGTGTTTGAGTTGAGACTTGGAAGGGCTACGCATTATATTTCGGAAATACGGACTTTTATGCATTGGTGATGCGTTTTTTTTCAAAATCAGAAGGGGTATGCCATAATTTCGAAAGTTATGTCTGATGATGGTGTTGAAATGAGCTTTGATATGTGTGTGGAATGATTTTTGAAAGGGCTTGTGCAATTCAAAAAATTCAGCTTGTGTCTCCGTGTGTTTTCTGCTCATCTCTGAATTTTGATGGATTGATTCTTAAGGGTCTGCTTAGGCTAGTTGATTGGATGTTTAAATGGTGTGTTGTATGAGGTTTAAGGTGGCTAGTAGGGCTGAAGGTGAGGGATTGTGGTCTGTAGGTGAGGCCGTGTAGTAGGGGTCTCCGAATGGGGCGAATCGGCTAAGAGTTGGACTTTGAGCTAGCTTCGGGTGTGAGGGCTTGGCTCGAGGTTTAAACGTGGTCTATGTGTTGTTAATATAGTCGGTATGTAGGCTGGAAGTTGAGAAATTCGTTCAGGGATGCGTTCGTAAGGCGCTAAGATAGTAGTGGACTTGTGCAGATTTTTACGTTCCTTTGCTTTGCCTCTAGATTTTGGTTCTGGGGATTGGTTCAAGAGGTCTGGACAGGGGGTGGCTTGGCCATAATTCAATTCTAGGATATGGTGGACGTGTCGGTTCAATTTGGGAGTCATTCGGTTAAGTTTTGGATAGATTAAGGGTGAATTAAGTTAAGGTGGTTGGTACAGATTTTTGGTGGAGTTTAAGGGCTGTCCGAGAACCCTATTGGTTCAGGCTGCTCAGTTTTACTCGGGGAGTTAGGGTCTGGTCCTTGGGTTAGTTTATGGTGTGTAGAGGGTGTCGGTTCAAGCGGAAGTCAATTCGGTTAAGGAAAGATCGAGTTAGGAGTTTTTCGGTTTGAACGCTCGTGGTAAGTCTTGGTTGAGGAGAAAGGGAAGTTATGGTTGATTAGTTTAGTCTAGGGGCAGACACTTAACCATTGTTTTTCCTTGATCTAAAATTTGTTTTCTCTATCTAAATGTCGAGTATTTAAGTGAGTTAATATTTCAAAGAAATCTGATGCGTTTAAAAATTTTCGCATCACACAAATTACCTCAAACCGGTAATCACGAACCAATTTCTTCAAACCATGTGAGATGGCTCGCCCAAAGGCGAAGCCACTCCGACGGTCAAGTTAGTATAGGATTCAATAGAAAAAATATGGAAATTGCAATGATAGAAAAGACATATGTGAGATGTGCAAGAAAAGGGTTGGGAGACGTTATGAAAAAAATATCATCTCTCTTAATAAGAGTTAGAGATCTCTTATTTATAGGAAGAAAGTCTCAGTCTATGTAGAATTGTAATGTATAATACAACTAGATTTATGCATATCCATGCAATATTCTGATATATCTCTAAAATATAAATAACTATATGATAGGATTTTTATCATATCATCAAAATCCTTTTTAAGATGAGTTGAAGTTTCTCAAGTTGAGTCAAGGAAAATGTTTTGGATGAGGAGAGATGGTTGTGGCCATTCAAGGAAATGTGGGGGCGGGAGATGTCCCGGTGTCCTTGCCAAACTCAGGGTAGAGTGGAGCTGGGAGACATCTTGGTTTCATTATCAAACTCAGGACAATGTGGGGTCGGGAAAAATCTCGATGTCCTTGCCACTCAGGGCAATATGGGGTCGGGAGAAATCTCGGTGTCCTTGCCAGACTAGTACTATGGTTTATAGATTGATCAATCGATACAGAAGTCACAATCGAGGATCTAAATTCTCAGAAAAGTTTAAGTTAAAGTTTATGAAAGTTTATGTTTAAAGATATGAGTAAAGTTAAAGTTTCAAGCGTGAGTTTGAGTTAAAGTTGAGTGAGTTAATTGTATGCGATTTCTTTAAAGTTCTAAGTCTCATTTTCTTTTAACTTCAAGCATTTTGCCCGAGGAAAGTTTTAAAGTATTTTGAGTACAGTTATTTTAAAGGGCGTGTGCATGTATTATGTATCCCTCGATATTTCATGTTTTATACTTGTTGAGTCTTTAGACTCACTACTTTGTTTGGTGCGGGTTAGACTTTCGATGAGATCGAGGAGCATGACTCTTGAGTGGAATGCGATGCGGGCTTTGCAATCCTTCCGACCTATGCTAGCTTTCCGCATAATGTTATTTCTATGTAAATTGGATGTCATGAGTATATTTAGAAAATTATAGATATTGTTTAGTTTGTTGTTTAATATTTTTATGTTGGTTAAATTTGTAAGTTTTAAATTTGAAGATGTTTATTGTTTATTTCCATTTGATGACATGATAAGTGTTTGACTGTTAAACTTTTGGATTTGCAACTTTGAACTACTTTCATTTCGTTCCTTGGTCGTTAATCGTTTGCATTGTTGTCTCGTTAGGTTAAATCTTTGGTGTGCTGTTTGGATAAGTGGTTCGTAAATGTTTTAAATAGGTTATGCCAATTTTTTTTTTAAAATTTACGCATTATTTTAATATCTATTATATATTAGAGGGTAGAGGGTCGTTTCATATAAATTAGGAACAATATATTCATTCAAATTTGTTGGATTTATTCTAATATATAAACAAAATTTTATCTTCAAGGAGGGAAACACAAAGTTATCATTTCTCATTATTTAATCGATAACAGTTGTTTTAAAAACAAATATACACAAAATGTCTTAGAAGTTTAGCATCACACAACAATTCTTGATAATCAATCATCCAATTTTGGTGCATGAAAAATAAGAAAGTTATGATCACCTCAGATCCTAACGCAAACACCAAGGATTTAAAATTTTTTTATCCCCATTGAGAAATGAATAAGACTATCATTTTTCTCAAACTGTTTATGAAAAAATGCAATGAACCAAGGATAAATTCAAGAAAATAATCTCAACCAAAAATTTGAAACAAAACACAACTGATAAAAAATAGAGGAAAACCAATATCATGAATAGCTAATCAATAAACAAAATCAAGAAGATAAAGAAAATCATAAATCCCAAAAATTGCCGAGATGAAGGAATTCAGAAAGCCCAAAAATTCTGTCGAAGGAAAGAAAGTGACATTTGTTCAACCGAAAATGAGTCCAAAATTATTTATTTGTGTGTGACAAATATTATGTTTTAATATTCTACCGATTTAAGTTCTTCTCATGCGGTATTCCATCCATTTTAGCAACTCTAATTTATTTGTAGCCTATATTTGACATATCTTAAAAGCGTTTTAACAAGAAATCTTGCATGTCTTTCTCGGCAATAGATTCCTCAACTATACCCCATTCTCTCCAAACAAATTTGATGATGTCGATTTTTTCCTTTGGGTTCGGTCTGGTAGAGCGAATCTCCAAATCTTCAATAAACCGGGTCGTGTCGGGCACGACGAAGCTCTGCACAGACAAAAGCTAAATTAGGGGGCGCCGAAGGTGTTTCGGCGTGACCCCTCCGATGCCTAAGTCAATGCTCGAAAGTGAAAGAGCTTGACAAAAAGTAAGAAAAAGAGAATATGCGTGCGTGAGGGTGTGAACAAGAAGTGAATAGAAGAGATGAATCAATAAACCATAAACCATACCTGTATTTATAGGGGCTTGGAGGGGTAGGTTACCTTGTCAAGGTAGAACATGTGTTAGAGTATGACTCTAATTGATGAGTCTAAGAACATATCAAATCTTGGATTCATAAGATATTGTCCTTATCTGCTGCAGATCTTCATGTGTCCGAGAGTACTGGAAGGTTCTAGATATTGGGCCCTTCCTAGACTCGGGTCGGGCTCCAACCATACCAGTTAGGGCTCAAGCCCATGAATTTATAATCATGAGCCCATTCCCTAACAGGGTCATCCCAGACTGGGCTTCTCATAAAACAAGACTAGATGGACCTCAAAATATATTTCCAAAAATATGGATTATTGGGCTCGGGTCGGATTAGACTCGTATATTTTTTAGGGGCATCAATAGTACCTACCCCTACTGGTCTAAAAGAAGTATGAAGTTTAGACCATGTGGTCTGGTCGGATCCCGAGCCCATGTAAGAACTCTTGTATTAATCAAGTACAAGTAACATTTCCCAATCGGATGGGCTTTTGATGGAGGCCACGAGTGGCGTGGTAGGTGCCGAGCTGGTTGGGCTTTGAATTTGACCACGAAGTGCGTGGTAGGTATCGAGCTTGGTCGAGATTTTGAGATAACCACGAGTGGCGTGGTGTGTGCCGAGCTGGTCGGGCTTGGATTCTGACCACGAATGGCGTGGTGGGTGCCGAATTGATCGGGCTTTGATTTGACCACGAATGGCGTGGTGGGTGCCGAACTGATCGGGCTTTGATTTGACCACGAATGGCGTGGTGAGTGCCGAGCTGATCGGGCTTTAATTTGACCACGAATGGCGTGGTGAGTGCCGAACTGATCGGGCTTTGATTTGACCACGAATGGCGTGGTGGGTGCCGAACTGATCGGGCTTTGATTTGACCACGAATGGCGTGGTGTGTGCCGAGATGATCGGGCTTTGATTTGACCAGGAATGGCGTGGTGGGTGCCGAACTGATCGGGCTTTGATTTGACCACGAATGGTGTGGTGAGTGCCGAACTGATCGGGCTTTTGAGTACCACCGAAGTGGGTTTGGGTTTAGCACCCCCGGAGAGGATTTTGGTTTAACACCCCCGGAGAGGATTTTGATTTTGCACCACCAGAGTGGATTTATGATGTCGGCCCTGCCCGAATTTATAAAGTGTTGAGCCATGGATTGTGCCTTATTGCTAGATTGCATGCCCATTATAATAGATAGACCCAAACAAAAGACACGAGACAATAGAAGTCCAATACAATATTGGTTTAATTAAATGTATGGCTTCACCTAAAAAATTCATTATGATATATCCCACATACGTTGTTGATAAATTCCCAAGCATATGAGGTAAGTAGTGCTCTATTTCTAGTAAAATATTTCGAGTTTTGGGAAGCTTGATCTACATGAGATAATAGCATGAAATCGAGACGCAAGTGTTGGTGAAAGGAGAAAAGCCATATTAAGCACTATAACATGTACAATGATGGGCTTTAGCTTTTTTGTAACTTTGCAAGAAACGACAATTATGATTTTCTCGTAATAAAATCATGAGAAATACAAGGTAATTAATTTATTTTAGCGCACGAAATGTGTTAAAGAAAATATATTTTTCTAAAAACAAAAGAAAACATAAAAAAAAAACTTATCCTTATTCCTCGAGTCGCCGAATAGCCTTGATTAGGTTATCACATTGTGTCTATGGTGTTTGATAGTAAAAGTGCCATGAATTGAGTCCGAACGCGATAAATCGAACGAATCGAAGGACACTGGAATGACAAGGCCAAGAATAAGACGGAAGAGAACAAAATAATAATACATGATATTTGAAATAAATTATGAGTCTAAGAAATGTGTTATAAAATATCATTATTGAGATAATGATAAAAGTTCGAATACATTTAACATAAAATATTCAAAGTATTTTAAAGCTCTTTTGTCAAATAGTGTGGGGAAAGTATTGTTATTTTAATAAACTAAAAATGATAAATATTTGATGAAATAACGTGAGAGTCGAGATTATGTAACTTTGACTTAATCAATCACATAAATTTTAAAACTCCTCATGACATGCAATTGATCTAAAACCCATGAAACTCAATATAAAAAGCCAAATATTACTGGGAAAAATTCTACGACATGCTTTGATCAATCAGACTAGGAAGTCTAATATATAATATGTGACTAATATTAATCATTAAATCCCACATATGTTTTGTGAGTCAACCCAAATTTAATTAAGTCCCATGAGGTTTCTCGTGAAGCTTCAAACAAGCTTTTCGAATTTAAGGTAATATTCGCATTCTCCAACATGCTTCACGTGATATGCTTCTGTAGCATTGTATATGAATATGAGCCAAAAAGTTATGCACACAGGAAAGTGAACGAGGTATTTACACCCAACTAGTTTTTATTCCCTTTTTCAATTATTCATACTGAAAGAAATCGACCCAATGCACAAGAAAGAAAATCCAGCAATCACGAGAGATCGATAAAATAAGTCTAAGCAATCAAATTAAATCCCAAATATAAACGGGCTTTAATGATCAAAGCATGAAAGGCTGAAAAATTCCATTAAACTCTCTTGACCAGGGCCCAAGAATAATCTTCTTGAATCCAATTGAACTAAGAGAGAAAGACCAACCCCTTGATTTAAATCGAGGAGTCAAAGCTTCAAATACCCTTATGGCTTAAAAATGGCCGAGGTAGCCCATGCCAATCTTTGATTAACTCAAGCATTCCAACCCGCCTTTAGTGTTGCCTGCATAAGAGTTAAAAAACAAACCTGCAAGCTGATCGAGTCATGTTTCTCGGGATGATGTCGGTAATGCGCGCCGATTCGATGGATTCATGTGATAGTAGCCAAAGTAAATCCTTTGCCCTCATTGGATAGCAGAAGGAAAAATATCTAAACTTGTGAACGAATCAAATATGCCCTTGGGAGGAACAAAACTGACATGGTTCTATGAATCTTCAATCCGCAAGGTGATCGAGCCAAGAAGAAAGATGAACGAGCCCCTGCGAAGCCGAAAAATTACCGAAGGCAAAGAGTTAACTGCTCAATCAATTCATCAAACATTTAAAGTGCATTATAAAACAAGAATAAGATGTCCAAAGCATGGGAACGATCGAGCCCAATCAAAACACACAAACACCAAACTAACGCTGAGCTTGAATCAACAAGTCACACATATAATTTAATAATACAGCCATAAGCATGACCGAACAAAAAGATAATAATTCCTAAGAGAAATAGACGCTATTAAGCGCTTATAATAATCACCAATAGTATAACACATCACAATAAAATGAAATAAAATTGTACTTATCTTTGTTAAGCAATTATGAACGCAGATTTGTAAAAGAATGGTTAATCTATCTAGCTTCAATCGCTCCAATTTTTCCATTAATCCGCGGAGCTTCTGCAAGCTGAAACCTCGCCCACCAAGAGAATACAACGGGGTGTGAGAGTGAAGCGATGCAAGAAGAATTCTTATAACTGATGGGGCCTGGATGCAGTTGTAGCGAGAACCCATTAAAAAGGTTGTGCGGTGCGCATATATAGTAGCACTCGGAAACAACAAATAGAGGAAAGTAAGGCAGGCGGGATTTTGTTCAGAAGAAGTGGATTTTGCTTCTTTTTGTTTTTGTATGTGGGTATTTTTCATGGGAGAGGCTGCGTGGTGCAATAACCCGGGGAGCTGGTCCACGGAAATAGAGTCTAGGGTTGAGGACAACTCTTTTCTCTTTCAATATACTTTTTCTCCCCCTTCTATCGCTCGATTCTCACATCTCAACTCTGTTAATTCAAATTCCCACGGACGGCGCCAATTGATGATGTCGATTTTTTCCTCCGGGTTCGGTCTGATAGAGCGAATCTCCAAATCTTCAATAAATCGGGTCGTGTCGGGCACGACGAAGCTCTGCACAGACAAAAGCTAAATTAGGGGGCACCGAAGGTGTTACGATGTGACCCCTCCGATGTCTAAGTCAGTGCTCGAAAGTGAAAGAGCTTGACAAAAAATAAGAACAAGAGAATATGCGTGCGTGAGGGTGTGAACAAGAAGTGAATAGAAGAGATGAATCAATAAACCATAAACCATATCTGCTGCAGATCTTCATGTGTCCGAGAGTACTGGAAGGTTCTAGATATTGGGCCCTTTCTGGACTCGGGTCGGGCTCCAACCATACCAGTTAGGGCTCAAGCTCATGAATTTATAATCATGAGCCCATTCCTAACAAGGTCATCCCAGACTGGGCTTCTCATAAAACAAGACTAGATGAACCTCAAAATATATTTCCAAAAATATGGATTATTGGGCTCGAGTCGGATTAGACTCGTATATTTTTTAGGGGCATCAAATATCAAATAAAACTACCATAAATCAAAACAGAAAATTCCATAGATTTGGGAGGAAATTGGTGAGGTGAAGATGAAGCATACCACAACAAAGCAAAAGGATAGGATTGGCAAAAGGAGAGGTCTGGAAGAGAAACACTGATTAAACAAATTAAGCACAATTATCATAAAATACTGAACAAATCGAACAAACATGTAACAAGAAACTCATTTTCTCGCTTCCTTTGCTTCGGCTCGTTGTCCCTCGTCGTCATCGTCACCTGCTTCCAAATCGTTTTTTGTAGGTGTCGCAATTCGGTGGGTTATCTTGATGCTGAGGAGAAGACATGGAAATTGGTGGTTCAAGATTTAGTTTTCTCCACGGGATATAGAAATTGGGGGAGGAGAGAATCAATGCAAATCGGTGGGGTTGGCTAGGGATTTACGTGAGACATTAAATTGGGGAAAATAAGTTTAAAATAAGTTTGAGGTTGTATCAGTAGTAGATTAAAAAAAAAAAAATTCTAGGAACTGAATTTTAAGTTGTAAATGGGCAAAAGTATTTTTCCCTAATTTACCCTCATATTATATATTAGCTATCCCGTACATGTACAAAGGGAAAGGTTTTTTTAATTTTTAAAATTCAAAAAATGACGGGTGGTTCCGTCTATATTGAATACTTGAAAATGGATGTTCTAAAATTTGAAATTGGTCAAACCAAAGAGACCATTCTGGCATTATGAGTTATGATAGCCTCTCGAAGTCTTGCTTAAAATCGAATAGATTTATATCTTCGTTTTATGAGAATTTTAAATATTTAAATGTTGATAATTAATTCACAATTATACATGAATGATGTGCTTTGGAGAAGATAATTACTCCTGCACAATCCCCACTCGCTAGTTGCTCGAGTGCTCAAAGCACGATACTTTAAACACGTTGATATTATGAAAGCGCCTCTCGGTAACAACCCGTCATATATCTGGCGATCCCTCTTATGGAGCCGTAGCTTAGTGGATGAAGGGTTATATTGGAGGGTAGGATCTGGCGCAACCATTAAGATCTTCAAAGACAAGTGGATACCGAAGTTGAGTACTTGCACCCGAAAGGGACCAGCTAACGGTTAACACTCTCATCAATAACCGATATTTTGCTTCCTTATGTTGGGGAAGAAATCTTACGCCTCCCTCTGCCGCATATTCCAGATTTTGGAAGTTTGATGTCAAAGGGATATATCAGTTAGGGAAGGATATAGATTGGGTGTTGGACTCCAGAGTGCTCCCGCTCACCAGGTGGACGTTCCTCTGGAACTTATCCCTGCCACCAAAAATTAGGATCTTCTGGGGGAAGCTCTGACATGACATTATTCCTACTGAGTTGAATCTTGCAGCACACCATGTTCGGGCATGTGCCCCCTCTGTGGGTATGGTGGCGATACGACAAGCCATGCTCTGTTTTTCTATCCAGAAATAAAGGGATTTTGGAAGGGCCAGGTCTATAAAAGATTATTGAAAAAAGTTCGGGGCTGTTCTTTGCTGGACATTTGCATATGGATGATGAAACACCTAAGTAAATCTGACTTTGAAAGATTTGCATGTCGGACATGAAGTGTTTGGTGTGGCCGACTTCGAGTTACACACAATTCCGAGGAGGTGACCAGATCCTTGCCGGGAAAATGGGACGATCGCGGAGTATTGGGCTACTGTACGAGACTTGAAAATTGATCACCTTGGGACAGGAAATGACGAGTCACGCACCTGGTTACCACCACCTGCCAGCCACCAACGTCTTGATGTGGATGCGGCTTTTAATGAGAGACCCAATATATATATTGTTGCGGGTGTGATTAGGAACTCCGATGGGAATATAATTCTTGTGTTTGGGCGAAGAATTGGACAGCCTCTGTGCGTGGTGCATGCAAAATCGCCTCTGTGCGTGGTGCATGCAGAGCTCCTGGCTATTAAGGAGGGCATACAGCTAGTTTGAGAGAAGGGATATCTCCACATTGTTATGTTTTCTGACTCGTGCAAGCAGTCATGGATCCATATGTCGACTTTGAATACATTGGATCGTGATGCACTCAAGAGATTAATGATCTGATGGCAAAGGCACCGATAGTTAGTTTAAAACATGCTAGACGATCAACTACTCTAGTGGTCTTTTTGTTGAGTGAACGGAGAATTTCCTTCTTGATTGATTAACAGTGTATCGGTGACTTCTCCCAATTAATAATATTGATACAAGTTACCATTCAAAAAATATCCGATAGATTTGAGCCTTGAAAAGTTTACTAAGTTGATCAATATTGTATTTGAAAAAGATGCCTATATAAGCCTAATAGTTGGCTTTATTGACTATATTAAATAAATAATCAGATTCAAGATTTAGTTGTACAACTGACTCCATTGCGAGCATCCAATGTGACGAAACCCATGTATATTTCATGCAAAACAAAGTACACATTCACATGACCCATCGCTGTCTAGCATAGAATGACCCCACACATACTAAGCATCCCCGAGAAACAGAGTATAAGATCCGATATACGTATGCCAACACTCGATCTCGTGAAACTACACGAGTATAATCACACCAGAATAGGAACTGCAGGGGAAAGACTCATAGAAATGCATCCTTCTCAAGAAGCTTCAGTACCTCGTTTTGGTCATTTAATTTGGCAACGTCTATTGGCGTCTTTCCATCCAAGTTCTGAAGAGTGCTGCATAAACCAAGAAAAGCAAGGGTGTTGGAAAGAAATCGTGCAAATCAAAGCTGGGGGAAAGGGTTGGAAAACGGGCTTACACAGCTGCACCGTTGCTCAACAAAAGCTCCACACAGTCCTTTCTCCCATAACCGGCTGCATAGTGAAGAGGAGTGTTCTTATTCTTATCCAGAGCATCAACCTTAGCCCCAGCCTCTAGAAGAATTTGAGCACATTTCACCTACAACAGAACCAATCAGCTTTTGGGCAAGAACCTAAAATAAGCAGCCAGACAAGTCCTAAAACTACCCGGCAGGAGTAATGAAAGGTAGCAATGTAGCATACGAAAGAGAATAAAAGGAAATCCAATCAGCTTTTGGGCAAGAACCTAAAATAAGCAGCCAGACAAGTCCTAAAACTACCCGGCAGGAGTAATGAAAGGTAGCAATGTACCATACGAAAGAGATAAAAGGAAATCCAAGCATAGATGGTCAAGTGAACTGATGAAACGAACGGTTGTGGG
This sequence comes from Henckelia pumila, assembly GCF_033568475.1. Classification (NCBI taxonomy): domain Eukaryota; kingdom Viridiplantae; phylum Streptophyta; class Magnoliopsida; order Lamiales; family Gesneriaceae; genus Henckelia; species Henckelia pumila. The sequence continues at coordinate 185,168,296 of NC_133123.1, read as the reverse complement.
AATGAGGAAGAGGAGGATTCTTGTTGTTTTTTCAAATACCTCTCCATATCCACATGAAAAATGCAGCGCCGTCCGTCCCTCAGAGTCTTCTTCATCCTTGTCAGCACCATCGGCTAAAGCCTTCTTCAATGCCTAATTGTTGATAAAAAGTTGAACATACTAAAATATGTGCTTATAATCACAATGATTTCACAGGAAAATAATTGTAAAAATAAAAATCTAATAATGACAAGCAGAAAAGCTAAGTCATCAAATGATTGAAAATACTTTTAAAATCGATTTTCATAAACTGTAACTTTTGGCAACAAAGATCTGAGAAACCACGATCAGAAATGTAGCTTTCAGCATAATATTGCTAGGAGATACCTCTTCATCACCAACACTAGCTGCGTTGTGGACAATGGATTCCTCGTCATTTGCCTCCTCCACTTCGTCTTCCCCAGCAGCAGCACCAGCAGATGTGGCACCATCCCCTCCAACAGCAAATCCCATTGCCTCACCCAACTTCTGGAGAGCATCTTTATCATTCCAGTATCTAATTATAATACTTATCAGTGGGGGACATGCCAAGTAACGACCAGTTCCACGATAAAAAATATGAAGAAAAGCTCAGGTAGTGTGTAAAGCAGTAAAAGTGAGATGGATCACCAAGATACATACATAACGAACGTCAGTTAGGGGTAAGGTTATGATCACAACAGTACCATGTTTAAAATGCATCAAAATATTTTACCAGCTATACTCAGTAGGTATAGGAATAAATTCTAAACAATTTCTTTTTTCTGAAATTATAAACATATCAGTTGACCGGGTAAAAAGTTTCTATGTTTTCTGTGGGAAAATCTTGATCTTTTCTACTTCTCATGGTGTAAGGACAGAACATCTGCTCAACTAGAAAACAAGGGCTGGAAAACAAAACATAGTCCTTCTAACATTCAAATGTGATACAAAATGTATTTCCAACTGTAAAAACGCGACAGGATACATCAACAGGTCAACAGGAACACCCATTAGTTTGCAGGATGAAATATAATAAAAATAATAATTATAATAATAATAATAATAATAATAAAAATAATAAAAAACTACTGGAAATCTCAGAATATCCACACAAAAGTTGCTTTAATCAGTCAAGTAATCAAATAAGTTTACACATTTATTTTCTTGAGTTAGAAGACGTGTTTAAAGTATTTAGAAGCAGTTAACCTCTTTAATTTCCAGCTAAACTATCAGATGCATCTTACTTCAAAAAAATGATCGCATGTCATCATCTCGTAACCATATCAAACTAAGCAAGACTAGGAAAAGATATAACCTCATCATAGCAGCAGGACCCCCAGACTCGATCTCTTCCAATATAGGTTTCAAAGATGGATCTTCCTTCACGCGGGCCATTCGTTCTTCAAGTTGTTCTTTATTAGCTGGATTTGTCATGCTCTCAAGCAGGCCAGACATAGCCGGATCCTGCAGAAAAATGAGAATGATAAAACTTTTGACTTTATATAAAAGGACAGTTTGTCACGAAATAAGGAAAATGTAACCCCGAATTACCTGCATCAATGAGTTTCCAAGCCTCTCAGCCATGGTCATGAATTGAGGATTTTCCATGACTTTCTGCATTGTTGATACATACTCTTGCGAATCAAAGTTAGGGATGCCATCTTCAAACGCAGCACCTTGAAAGGTTTTCTGTAGCTGTTCTGCCATCTGATTGAATGAAGGATCCTTGGCTATCTGTTCTGCTAGTTCCTTGATGCTTGGGTCCTGCACAAACTCATTATAAATTAGAGAACGAGAATAATAAATTATAATATTGATTTAATACTTTTGATCTGTGAATTTCCGTTCAGTTCACAATAAAATAAGCAGTCTTCCAGTTGTTTAAATGCAGAAACATTTGTCGTGAACTAGTATACCAACTTTTAATTAAGTTGGAGAGTAAATAACTATACGAGTAAACCGATTAGCAGCAACAAGTTTTTTTCAAAATTTATAGAAAAAAGAAAAACATGGACACATAGTTGTCGTTCCCGAAGATAGCTGACATCAACATGCTACAAATTCACCATGACACTTTCTCAATCTAAGAAAGGCCTCAAAGGAAGAGGAAAGTATACATACATTTAGCAGTCCCGTCATCGCAGAGAAATCAAAAGGATTTTGCATTTCAGGAAATGGAGCAGAGTTTGCACTGGCCTGCCCAGATGGTGCCCCCCCAGAAGCTGAAGGAGCAGGAGTTTTACTTTTAGGCGCATCAGACTTCTCCTCTGAGGAACAGAAACGTAGTTTTTCAGACATTCAGCATTCAAGTTTTCTGCCGAACGGCAAAAAGGAAAAAAGAATCATTCTTAAAACACATGCTCATCGGCTAAATATTAAATAAATTTCTGAAAGAAACGAGATCAACATAACGCCAATAAACACACTTTCAGCTCAGATTAACATACCATCTGTAGAAACCGGAGGATTTTTTACTGCCTGAACAACAGCAAATCGATCATCAGTCAAATCAACAGCAGCAAACAAGTGAAAACAGGAATCCATACAAATCAATTAGAAATTATTTTTATCGAATAAACTTCGAAATACCTCGAATAACTGAATCGATAGTAGGAAATTCATTAATCACTCCAATAAATAGACAGAAATGGATCATAAAAGTTAAAACCAAGTCAACAACCGGACTCCAGATCGAACAATCTACTTTCAGATAAATTTACAACAAAGAATCAAATTGAGCATAAATTTAGCAAGCATACCTCAGACATGACTGCGGAATCTGATGGAGAAGTGTTGGATCCTTCGCTTCGAATGACGGGAAGAACTTTGCAGAAGACACGAAACAATGGCTTGATTTGAGGTTAAAAAATGGGATAATATAGAAAATAATATAAAACCAAGGAAATGGGCCACCTAGCCTTTACAGGTGGATTGTAAGGTTACTGATCTGTTTTTTATTTAGGGCCCATTATTTATTTTATTGGGCCTCATAGGGGCCTCGCCCAAATTTAGATCTGCTGCCCATTTTGGATACCAATGGCATAGGGGGGGGGGGGGGGGGGGGGGTGAGAAAAACATTTTGACCCGTGCTATGAGACAGCAAATCCATATACATGGATAACACGATGATATATAAATCTAATTATTTATAAAATTTGAGTCAAACTTAGATGAAATATATATGTAATCAACTAAAGTTCAATTATGCGAACATCCGGCCTAATATCTAGTACTATTTGAGATTATTAAATATTGAGTAAATTTGTTTTAATTCCCCAAACTCAAATATAATTTTGCATTCAGTCTTTGTCAGAAAAAAAAAAGTTTGAACTCTCTGATCCATAGCAAAATGTTTCTGCACTCTCTGAACTCACATGTTTTTTTTCGAAAGAAAATCGGTACAAAACATTGAAAATACAGTATTGATACATGATATTTGAGCATAAATTGTTTTAAATTTGGTACTAATATATGTTTTTTTAGTATTCAAATATGTATGCAGTATTGTTATTAATTTCATATTTGTCTTTTTCATTGAACGACGATACAAAATATTGAAAATATGGTACTAATATATAATATTGGAGTATCAATTATTTTAAATCTGATACTAATATATGATTATTGAGTATCCAAACATGTGTTGCAAGTGTTGATATAAACAAAGTTTCTAAAATTTTGTACACAAAATTTTATCTTTTGTACCAGATCTAAATCAATATTTTACCATATTTTCAATGTTTACTGATTTTATCCCGCAAAAAAAAAAACATGTTTCCGAAAGAGTGCAGAAACATTTTTGTGTGAATCACGGAGTTCAATCATACTTATTTCCGACAATGACTGAATGCAAAAATATGTTCTGGTTTGGAGATTTAAAGCAAACTTGCCCAAATATTAATCCCGTCCTGAATATTTTGATTTTGATTTTTTTTTTCCGGTCTTTGTTGTGAATTGGTCATCAAGCCTGACCCTTGACGAGAAGGGAAGGGAAGATTTAATTGAGCATGTGTTAATGATTTGATTTGATAAAATTTAATTATATTATATTATTATTAATTAGAAAAGAGAGGTGTTTTGGAAAATATTAACTGAAATCTGGAAATATATTATTCAAAGCAACAAGATATTACATGGTTATTATCATATGAAAAATGATAGTATTACATTGTTCATTCGATATATCCATTTTGAAGTTGGAACTTGTTCTCCGTTTCAAGTCACATAGCCGAATCTTCTCCTACCATATGTATGCACAACGAGCATTCGACCTGTATAGCGAAAACTGACGAGCCTCTATAGGGTAGATGAAGCACGCTCTTCTTAACGGTTCTTGAAGAGCGAAAAAATTGGCGCTTTGTCTGTTAAAACCTTTCTGCCATTGCGGGAGATGGACTCGATCTCCCACGCGGGACCAAGAAACCAAGATACTGCAGCTCCACCTAGTAAACCTCCAATCTGAATTTGTTTAAGTCAACAAAGTTAGAAATCCGTTGTTTCCAGAAATATATTTTAGATGTAGCTAATCATACATGTCCCCAGTTGTCGATGCCTTGAGATAGGAGCCCAATAGCCTGCACAAGAAGCTCGTTTTTGTTAGGAGAACTTACTACGGCGGCTTCGATAAGATGATATAGTATTCGATATGAGAATGCATATACAAAACCACTTGGGCAAATGCCCTGGCTAATGCAGAAAAGAAACAAGAGCTAATTCTGTGCAAAAAATAAGGAGGAATGAAGTGCCATCATGTGATGTTTCAAAAGGTGTTTATTTACAATTATTGGAGGCAGATCTATCAGGAAACAAGTGTACAGTGTTGTATCCCAGCCTCAACTAAAAGTCTAATACTGGGAACTAATCGTAATGACCAGTCGCTCCTACAGCCATGGATGACTGCAGACTAGAAATAGTCAGATTTTCATGTAAACCAGTACCTAAATACAGTGGAAGTAAAGTATTAAGATCTGGTCTGCTTCAGATTTATAATCTCATCTAATTATACAATATATTGCAGCAATTTTAGATTCCCCGAAACAAATGGTTTAAACCTTCTCCTACATTAGATGCTACAACATCTTCTTCACTGGGGACGGAAATGGGGCGGAGCGGGGCGGGGCGGGGCGGGGCGGGGCGAGGGCGAGGGCGGGGATGCCTTCCCCATCCCCGTCCCCGAATACAAAACCCGTCCCCATCCCCGCCTCATTCCCCGTTATTTTTAATCGGGGATTCCCCATCCTCACGCGGTGACTTAATCCTTATCCCCGTCCCCATACCTGAATATATATATATATATATATATATTTATTTAGTTTTATTTTTATATATATTTTTAGTCAATTTTATTGTAAAATACATTTAAAAAAAATTTGGTATAAAAAATTTTGATTGTAAAATTAAAATTTAACATTAATCAAAATATCTTGAATAAGAAATATCCCTATCAATCAAGATTATTATTATTTTTTTTTTGAGTTGAGGGAGGGGATTGTCATAATTGGGTCTCGAACTCGAGACCTCATCCCATACTAAGGACCTTCGGGAAGGGGATTGTCATAAGTGAATGAAAATTGTTCTTTTAAAATAGAATATTATATATCAAATTTTAGTAAGAATATATTTTTTCTCAAAAAAATTTCAAATAAATAATAAATATACATGATTAATCTTAATAGTTTATTTATGTTACGTAATCAAATAATATTTTTATGTTATAAAAATTATGTTATCATAAGCGTATACATTATATATAATGCATAAAAATAATACAAACTAATAAATATTATTATTTTTAATATTTAGTATAATTTATATATTATTCAAATATTTAATAAAATTTAATAAATAAAAAATATTTCTACTTCAATATTATTATTATTATTATTATTATTATTATTATTATCGGGGCGGGTTCGGGGATGGACACAGCATCCCCATACCCGCCCCAATATGTTTCGGAGATTTTTAAAAATCCCCGAAGCCAAACCTATACCCGAAAAAGCTTCCCCATACCCGCCCCATATCGGGTTTTCCTCGCGACTCCCCGAACCCGTGGGAAAATTGACATCCCTATTCTTCACAGAGTGACTGCTAACTGGGTGTCCTATTGTCTGACAGGTGGTGAATATCTAAAGGTAGTAGAAAACCCAGTATCGTTTGTATATGTCGCAAAAATCCACTTAGCTTCGGAAATAACATATTTTCAAGTATAATGGAAGATGTGAAATTTGAGCAAGTTAGGGGTTTACCATATTTAAAACAATAACTTGAGTTATCCGTTGCAAATCGCCTTCGCTGCCTTTAATAATCCCTCTGTGCCTTAGGATAAACAGAGCAAAAGATCCAACCTAACCATGCCGCCATTTAACCAATTAAAAAGATACCTTGAAGCATATAACAAAGTTTCACTATGGTAAATTGCATGAGCTCACCAGTCCAAAGATAGCGCCAGATGCACCAACTGCAGGAGCTTTACAGAACCAATAACTCGCTGCTGAACCTGATTCAAGCCCAAGGATAAAATTCAAAAAGTTGGTTCTTTGGGAATAAGAAATTGAATTTTTTTGTTAGCAACAGGATGGTTAATTTTTACTTGCAATTGCAGAAGTGCTGTATATTGCAAGATATCTTTTAGGGCCACATATATTCTCAACAGTAGGACCAACTGAGTTGAGAGAATAACAATTGACCTGAAAAAGAAAACCCTTTACACAGGGCATGTTCAATGTCATCCAAAGACTATAAATGTGTCATCATACTGTTTGGTTCAAACCATTAAATGTCCAATATTTGCATGCAAAAAGGAAGATGTAGCTAGCCTCCATAACTGCCCTTTACTAATGAGACTATTAATCTGCAAAGATAGAAATGGCCATGAGAAAAACATCAATGATGTTTTCTGGTTTTAGAATTTTAAATGCAATATCAAACCTTGGCTCCCCAAAATAAGATCTTTCCGTCTGAGAAAGTTTGCGCCATGTAGACACTGCACATAAACTTTTCTGTGTGAATGGATAAGTATGTCCTCTGTTACAATTTAAACATACCGTGTCTCTTTTTATAGTATCAAAAAAATATGTTCTATCTGCTCGAAAGACAACTTTACTTCCACAAGTATCCCTTTTTTGAAGTTATTGAAGTAACACCACAAACCAACAAACACTACTTTTAATGGTAAAAGGTTAAAAAGAGATCCATAAATAATTTACTTATCAACACTCATCTGACACTAAACATGAAAGTCGGAAATTTGACAAGGGATTGAGGGAGCATTCAACATCACCCAAAAAATGTTTATCCCGATAGGCTCAAGGAAACGGAACTTACAGTATATTAACAGCAAGAAGGATATTGGTCCATTGCCTTTTGCTAAATATGTCATTCCTAGATGTCATCGAGAAGGACTTGCCAGCATCTCTAGAATCACTTCTAATTTCATCTCCATTGAAGAAACTTAATCTCATCAATGTAGCAGACAGAGCATGGAATGAACATTGAAAATAATTAAAACCCGCGAACTGAAGGGCCCTTTCTTGACATATATCCTTCAACACAGGCACGCACCCAAGACAAGAAACACTCTGTACATATAGTAAAACACGACCATTTAATGCAATTGTTTTTGAAACCCTTTCTAACAAAACAACACATGTCCCATAATCTCTGTGGTCTGAATCACAGAATAGTGAAAAGAATCCCAATTTCAAGAATATCTTTATGAGATCAATTCATTACTACACAAATGACAAAGCATTTAATAGAATCCACATCCACTACCAGTTCAAAATGCTGTTTAATTTCATTATCCAACAGTCCCAAAGGTAACCGACCAAATATGAGATTCAAGAAAAGGAAACGCCTGCAACAATATATTCCCGGCTCATTTACTGTATTCAGGACCATTGAACAAAAACTTGCATTTTAAGAAAATCAAATTTCAATTTATTCATGTGAGGTATCTGCCACAACTAAAAAGATTTAGTCTTGGTAGTAATCTATTTGTCCTAAAACAAAGACTGATTCAGCTCAAGCAAAAAATTTCATAGCAATCAATTAAGAAAGAAGAAGAAATCAGAAGCACTTCCATTCCAGCACACTCTTGCCTCCATAAGATTAGCTAAGTTTTCAAAACTACCGAAAGCTAGTTCATCCATTCTCCTCAAATAAGAAACTTTCTTTGTTCACGGTTGCCAATACAAAATGGGAAGTTAGGGGGTTGTTTTTGTGTTTTTATTTCCTTTTTCTTTATCAAAGCTTTACCTTGAGGGATGATTGGAGGACACGGCCAAGATGAAGACGGCGGTGGAGGCGGAGGGCGACGGCGGCGGAGCTGATAAGGTGGTTGGTGGGGACAAGACCGACCCCTCCCGGGATGGGGATAGAATTCTTGGAATTGGATGACATTATCGACCCCACACTTCCCATGATTCTCACAAGTGACCAAAGAAAATAATGTAAAATTGGGAGAAAATAAATTGTGCAATTTTCACATTCCATCAATTTCCAAAATGTGAATATGCTAAAATCTATTTATTATGCAAGAGGTCATCGCGTAGTTTTTTTGGTATAGTCACAAAAAAATATAAAAAAATAAAAAAACTAAAAAACAAAACTTAATCGCACCCTTCAAGTAGGTTAGAAAAAAAAAGGTGGAAAAAAGGTTATACAGTTATTTTCACCTTTTCAAAAATGTGAAAATATGTTATATAGTTATCCTCCACGTTCCCTCTATCATAATATATATCTTTGCACTTCAAATCAAACGCTAATACCGATTCATTTTAGCAAAAATATAATATATAAAAATATAATATTTTTTGTTTACATTACATACACAATGCGTGTGTGGTGCCGCTATTATATATGTATGGAAGAAAACATATATGAAATGAAAAAAAAAAACACTAAAATTTTCGGTTTATTTATACTTTTTAACAAAAGTAAGCATTTGTCGTATATATTTGAAAATATGATTATTTATTTTAAAAAATTGATGGCGCAAGTTTTGTTGTATTATTCCAGCTAACAAATCATGGTTCACGTGTAAGACTTCATGCACCGCATGAGTAAATCGCCGAACATAGTCCCTCAAACATTCTCCTTCTTTTTGAATGACTGTGAACAAATATGCTGCTGTTTTCGGGTATTTCTTGTGTAATTGAGAATTGCTGGAGGAAGTAGTCAGTAAGTTACTCCAAATTGGCAATAGATCCAAAGGGTAACTTATTGAACCATGTGAGTGCTTTTCCTGATAATGTTGTTCGGAAAATTTTACAGTATGCAGCATCTGTGATATCATACAAATCCGCTTTCGCATAGAATTTGTCAATATGGTCTTGGGGGTCACTCGTTCCATCTAACTCAGGTAAGCTGAAGATTCTGACTCCCTTTGGTAATGCTTCAGATAATATGTCATCAGTGAAGGGCTTCGACGTGACGGCAAAATTACGGACATATTCTCTCCAGTTACATGTGTGCGAGATCCATGCTTCCGAGTTGGATTAGTGATCTTGTTTTCGCCAGAGGTGTCATGAACTGTGTGAACACTTGCTTCACCGTCTTTCTGAGTAGTATTTTTCTTGGTCTCCCCTTGATCTTTATCATTCACTTTAGACTTATCTTTATTTGGGTCTTCGTTATTAGGTTCAAGAGATGACGAGCCTTCAGTCTGAGCCTTTTTCTTGCTGCTTTTGTAGTAACCCAGATTCTATTTTAAGATAATGATATGTTAAACATGATTAAGGGTTAGTAATTAACCAATTTCAGGGCATAATTGGACTTCAGAATTACCAGAGGGATCGCTGCATATAAGGGTGATAGCCAAGTTCCATTTTTCATGCTATGATATGGCATATAATTTTAAATATGACAAAACATGATTAAGGAGTCCTTATTTGGTAAAAATAAGTGGAAAATCAGCTCCGGAACGTCCGAAAATGGTAGGAAGGGTCCTGGGGGTCTCGGACAGTTCGGAGGCACCGAAATGAGTTCGGAGGATCCGAACTCAAATACAAAGTTCGGAGGATCCGAACCCAGCACTTAGGAGGCTCCGAACTCCCCCAGACAGCAATGCTAGATGACTAATCCTCAATTTTCGACAAGTGTCGGGCATGCAGGTTCGGAGGGCCCGAACCCCAGTTCGGAGGCTCCGAACTCCGGCAGATTTTGCCTATAAATAGGGACATTCGGACAAGAAATTAGATATAAATCAAGTATTCCGAGTGTTCAGTTTATATTAAGCGTTATATAGAGGGCCCTATCGGTAATAGTGAGATTCTGGAATAACAAAGAAGTTGTTATAGTCATCCAGAGTCAGCAACATCAAAGGGCTTACTACGGATGAAGGTATGGTCCGGGAATCTGTTTAAGTTTTGGGAGTACTTATTAGCTTAGTTAAGGCTTATAGAATTTATGTAGTGATACGATGAACTTTTGAATATAGGCTTGGAACCTAGGATCCTACTATACTTGAACTTGCCTAGAGGTACGTACACATTGACTGAGATTGTCATCGAGTATACATGTTTATATGTTGCATTTATTTGGCATTATTATATGGCATGAGATATGATTTACCGTTTTCTATATTCATATGTCATGTACATATACACGTTGAGCCTATACCTTGTTATACCTGACTATAGAGCCGCTCAGCTTTATATTCGATAGTCTGTCACTGAGAGTACCGCGACGGCGGGGGCATTTATGTCTGTCTACTCTGGTGTACTAGACAAGTGTGGTTGCACCCAGAGGTTGATCCGTGCGGTGGCAGCACTCATGTGGCGCCGGTTCTGAGCATGACTTTTCAGATGACCCTTTACCAGTCATCATGTTGCATGCATTATATACATATGTTTACTCATGTCTATGTACTGGGCGTTAGCGCTCACGTTCTAGTTGTTATCTTGGACACCCTATTCCATGGGGTAGGTCGCAGGATGGACGGAGCCGGTAGTTCGAGGCAGGACTAGGGAGCCGGAGCTTTTCAGAGGAATTTATACAGCAGGATATGTTTTAGCTGTATAATGTTTACTTTTAAGTTCTTCGATTTGGTTGTATCACTACAGATTTAAGCCTGGATTATGTTACTAAGCTGATATGTAAATTATGGATTATGTTTCCGCACGTTTTTACTCTATTAAAGTATTTTGCTGTATTAAGTTTAATGCATGCTATTAGTTGTCAGTTAGTAGGCGATTCCATGCAGGGTCACTACATTTTTGGTATCAGAGCATGCTTAGATTTTGGGATTAGTACTTGGGATTTAGTTTAGTCTTGAGTAATTCTTGCGCATTTGGGATTTTAATGTGCAATTCTTTTCAGGATATGGCTGACGAGAGTCACGGTAGTGTTGGCCAGGGAGGTGGTCATCATCATCGTCATCACCGCCATCATGATGATCAACATCATCATCATGAGGGTAGACGTCGCTACTCTATCAATAAATTCATGCAAGTAGGACCGAAACCTTTGGTGGGAGGCAAGAATCCTGAACAAGCAAGAAGTTGGATGTCTAAACTCGAGAGTACTTTTCGTGCTTTCGATTGCACTGAGGATCAGAAATTGGAAGTTCTAGAATTTGTTCTAGAGGATCGAGCACGTTTTTGGTGGGATGCCAAAGCTGCTCAGGCACGTACTGAGAGAGGACAGGTGACTTGGGGAGATTTCTGTCAGCAGTTCCAGAAACTGTATTTTCCTCCAGCTGTTCGCCAAGCATGATCGATGGAGTTGCTTACTCTGAGACAAGGATCAATGACTATTGATCAATATCAGCAACGATTTCTTGATCTGCTACCTTTCAGTCCTCATATTAATGAGAGTGATGCATCGAAGTATGATCTCTTTCTACAAGGTCTGAACCAAGATATCTACTCACAGGTTGTTGTCTGTGATGACCCAGTATCTTATGAGACTTTGGTGAACCGTTGCCGTCTTGTGGAGACCAGCAACAGGCGTGCACAGTTGTTGATGCCAGCACAGCTTAGTGGATCATTTGAGCCTCGAGCTCAATCTGTTGTGCAATCTGGACCTACGTCTTCTTTTACTCCTACTACTTCATCTGGATCTCGTGGTTCACGAGGTATGTTCAGTTTTGGGAAGAAGAAGAAGAAGGAGGAGTTTTGTAGTCACTGTGGAGGGAAGCATCCTGCAGCTTCATGTCGGAGAGCTACTGGTGCTTGTTATATTTGCGGTCAGCAGGGACATCTGCGGAGAGATTGTCCTCAGCACATGGGTTCTGCTAGTGGATCGGGAACACAGGTTGGATCTCAGGCTTCTACTTTTCCACGACAGCAGCCAGCACCACAGAGTTCTTCTGGTTACCGTCCCCAGACTCAAGGGCAGGTATTTTCTTTGTCTCAGGAACAGGCTACTGAGGGAAGCGATCGCATGTTGGCAGGTACCTTTTTGTTATGTGGTATTCCTGCACTTATTTTAATTGATACTGGAGCATCGCATTCCTTTATTTCTAGTCGCTTTGTTAAGAGACATAGATTACCTTATGTATCATTAGATATGGATTTAGTTGTATCTACTTCGCTGGAGCAGGAGATAGTAACTAAGCGTCTAGTGATGGGTTGCCTTCTAGAGTTTGAGAGTAATGTATTGTCAGCTAATCTGATGATATTAGCGATGGTAGATTTTGATTGTATTTTGGAAATAGATTTACTGACTTTGTATCACGCTACTGTGGATTGTTATCAGCGTCTGGTACAGTTTCATCCTGCTAAGGGAGATAGCTGGTATTTTTATGGTGAGGGTGCGCGACCTCCGATGCCACTTGTTTCGGCTCTGAAGGCATGTCATGTCTTGGAGTCAGGTGGGGAGGGCTACCTTATCTATGCAGTTGATATGTCCATGAGTAGTACGGGTATTGATCAGTTACCGGTAGTCAGTGAGTTTCCTGATGTATTCCCTGATGAGATTCCTGGTTTTCCTCCGGTTCGAGAGGTTGAATTTGGTATTGATTTAGTACCAGGAACTACGTCTATATCCCAAATGCCTTATCGTCTAGCACCATCAGAGATGAAGAAATTGAAACAGCAGTTACAGGATCTGCTTGATAAGGGATATATTCGTCCGAGTGTTTCTCCGTGGGGAGCACCTGTTTTGTTCGTCAAGAAGAAATATGGATCGGTGCGATTGTGTATTGATTACAGGCAGTTGAATCGTGTCACCATCAAGAATAAGTATCCTTTGCCGCGGATTGATGATCTATTTGATCAACTACAGGGTACTTCTGTTTACTCGAAGATAGATCTGAGATCTGGATACCACCAGATGCGGGTACGAGACTCAGATATATCTACGACTGCTTTTAGGACCAGATGAAAGAGTGGGTGCCCGGTTAGCCAACTTGTGGCTAAGGGCTTTTGTATCTCTATGTATAAACAATCTTTGTTTAATATAATTTACATTCATTAATGACATTTTCTTTGTCTTTCTTCATATTGTTATATTGTGATATACTATTGATGTTTTGATAAAGACCTTGAATATACTATAGTGTAAGTAAGATGAGATAGTGAATAAAGAGAGATCACTATTATGAAACACATCTTATAGTCACTGTATATTCTAAACAGTTCCTAGTCAATTGAGTCGTCCGCTAATAAGGATAAGGATCGCTCGAGATTGAGACTAGCATTTGTGATCCCAAGTACCACGTTTCATTGGTAATGAACATGGAGATGTTCAAAGCATGCAAATGGATATTCATATGATGAATGATCGAACTACCCTATTCGTACTTTCCAAGTGGTTATCACTTATTGAGTGGATAAAGTCCGCGGTTTTGGTTGTACACCATTAGTACTTACTACTTGAAACATCATTGAGACTCTATATGCTAGTACTGTACTTTGACTCATTTACCAACTCTATTGGGGTCATCAGGTGTCGGGATTGGGTACAGTTACGACACATATAGGAGTCGATGCTTTGTTGTCAAGGATTCACCACATACTTGCGAGTGTGGATATCCTATGCGATATGAGGAGATATTAGTGTGACGAATCTCTGGCCAGAGTACATGATGTGTTTTCGGTTACTCGGTTTTCCTAGTAACACATGCGATGTCACTATTTGATCTCCAAGATGTAATGCATAGTTGTCGAATCTCGAACGACTCTCGATGCACCAATGGTTGTTGATTCGATCGGGATATATGGATGAAGGGACCGTACTGTACGCTAACCAAAATATACTGGTTCTTGCAGGCACTATCAGTGATACCTAGGGAATCATGGGACGATGTTGCTAGACGCTCTTACCATGATTCGTTGGGCAAGTCGGAAATTGTTGTTCCGAGTCACAAGGAGTTGTGATCCCACGGCTAGCTGTATCCCTGAACCATTGAGGGTCACACAAGTAATGGATTACTAAACCCCGTTGAGATAGTTAAATTTAAAGAGTTAAATTTAATGAAAGAGAAGTTGGACTTCTTAACTAAAAGGGAGTGGAATTTCCTAAAATGACATAGGGATTAGCATTTTTGGAAATCACTGAATTCGGATTCAGAAAAATTATCTTGACTTTAAAAGGTGCAGAAATGGTTTCTGTGCACATTGGTGAAATCGGTTTATCAATCGGAGTCATGATGAATTTTATATTAATTTTTATAATAACGGGCTTGGCTTGTTGGGCTTAAGTTATGGATTGTGGGCCCTAAGGAGTTAGAGTCCTAATACAATCATAACTTAATCTAGTGTAGAAATTATCTATAAATAGATGAGTAGTGTTCGAAAATCACAAGAATTCATTCTAGCAATTTTCGAAAATCACTCATATTATTTCAAGGGGATTTTCGAAATCCTCTGTCCCTTTTTGAAAAAATTCAGTTTGTGATTTTTACGGAAAATTACATTCTGAATTGACAGATCAAATCTGTTTATTCTCATCGATAAACATCTGATTGATTTCTAGTGCAATCAATTAGAGGGTTTCTGTTTTCTGTTCGTGGACCTGATTTCGGAGATTGATCGTGAAGCCATCGGTTCCCGGGATATACAAGAAGAGCAGATTAAATTCTGTTGGTGTCCATAATCAAGCCGTTGCTTGAAGAGGTAAAAATTTAATTGTGATTTTATTTTTACTTGCATAATTTAATCGTAAAGTTTTGATACCCATGATATGGAATCGTTCCATATATAAAAATAAAATTTTAAACTTTCGCTGCACCGGGTATCAATTCTTAATTGATCTGAACACACGTTTTTCCAACAGTGGTATCAGAGCCAGATTGCTCAGATCAAACGATTAAATTAATCGATTGTACAAAATATTTGGCCTCGGGTTTTTGAAACAAAAACAAAATTGTAAATTAAAATTTAATGGGCACATCGGGCATCGATCGTCGCTTCCCGGGCAGCGATTGTTGCTGCCCAAGGGCAGCGAGCCCATCGCTGCCCAAGGCAGCGCACGGTGCTGCCCTGCCTGGGCCCCATTTTGGGGCGCGGGCCGAAAAAATTAAAATTGATTTTTTAATTAAAATTTTAATATTTTGGAATTTTAGTTATTGGTTTGATCGAAAATTGTTTTTGATTGGTCCACGAGGCATCAGATCAAATTGTTTGAGTCCGAAATTTTTAAAATTGATTTTTGGATAAATTTGAATTTTTGGAAAATTTGTAAATCTTATCCGTTAAATTAGATTTTATAAAATTAATTATTTTGGTACAATTGATGATAAGATATGATCTTATGAATGTATTAGATAAAATATGATTTTATCTTTTAATTATGATGTCATTGCATGTTATCCAATGTTTTAATTATTGAATTAATTATTGGATAAAAGGATGATCGATTGCCATAACCAATGTTTTAGGTGTATGTTAGGTAATTTACATTTGATTTTATTGTTGTTGGTTTTTATTAATGGGCTTGGTTTATAGCCCAATTTGAATTGTCATTTGTAATAAAAGTGGGCTTGGTTTATGGCCCGTTCCCACCCCTTAAATATGTATCCCCTACTTGTCATCGAAATTTATTATAAATTTGTTAGACTTAGTGGGAGATAAAGATTTGAAGACAATAGTGGGCCCAGCAGACGATAAAGACCGAAGAAATGTAAATGGAAGCTCAATGTAATAGGATTTCATTGCATACTTGCATATCACCTAGGATTGGACTTAGTGTAGTACCCCGTACCCAAAATTGGTAATTAAGAGATTAATTGTGTTAATTGAACCAATTAAGTATCGGACGGATCGGAAGCTCCGATGCAGGATCGAAAGCTCCGATCATATTACGTCAGGCATGACGATTGGCAGGATCGGAAGCTCCGATCGGGATCGGAAGCTCCGATCGCCCTATCCGAAGTCAACCAGTGATATTTTGACACGTGGCAAATCAGGATCTTCGGAAGCTCTGATGGCAGGATCGGACGTTCCGATCGAGGTTCGGACGTTCCGATCGAGGATCGGAAGTTCCGATCGTTGTCTATAAATAGAGGGCCGGGGCTTCATTTCCAATTGCCAATTCCGAGTATTTCCCTCTCCTTTCTAGTCTATTCAAGTTGTTCTAGCCTTCCTAGGCTTGACCCGGCGGTCGGCGAGGTGTTCGGAAGTCGTAGCAGAGTTGTGCCCAAGTTCTGGAGGCATCGACATCAAAGGGCTAACGACGGATGAAGTGTAGAGCAGACTATAGGCGTGGACCTAGAGTTGATAGAGCTTGCACTGTTTTGAGGTACGGAAGTACTGTTCGAGATATTCTGACTGAGTATGCATGTATTATGTGACTGCATGATTTATATGTCATTGATTTATGCTGCATTCATTTGCATACTGAGCTATCTCCTTCGAGATGTCTGTTAGTAGGGTTTTTCCCTATCCTGTTAGTGGTTGGACTTCCATCGATTTGGGTCCGGCATATCCACTGGTATTATGGTATGGGAGCCACCTCCTGAAGCGACGGCACAGCGTGCTACATACCAGGGCCCGGTCTGTCTCTGTTATCTGATCCTTGACCTCGAGTTTATAGGGAGTTCACTTTGCATGCATGTATACTCATACTCTCGTACTGAGCGTTTTATGCTCACGTCTCGTACTCTGTGTTTCTGGACACCATATTCCATGGGGCAGGTTTGCGATTGGACGAGGCGGGTGGATCCAAGAGGGGCTAGTCAGTGGTTGACCAGCTGGAGCTTCGTCTAGGTTTTATTTCTGTTGTTTTGAGGTTGATACAACTATTCGATTTGGTTGTATATTATTTGGATAAATTACAGATTCCTTTACTTGGGATTGTATAATGTTTATGGTTTCCGCAGTTTATTCTGATATCTATTTTATTAAGTTAATTGCATGCCTAAGTTCTGTTAGTAGGTGATCCGGGTAAGGGTCACTACATTTATGGTATCAGAGCATGCATAGTATTCTTGGGATTTAGACTCTGCGTAAGGTAACTGTGAGGTACTTTTGTAGATGGCAGATCGTGACGACCGGAGTTCTCATGGCAGTATTGGTGGGCGTTGGGGTGATGCCGACCGGGAGCCTCGTCGAGAACGGCGTCATCGTCATCATGACAACGAGCGTTTCACTGTGCGTCGATTCTTAGCTATGGGTCCTAAGCCCTTAGTTGGAGTTGAGTCTCCGGAAGATGCGGAGAATTGGTTAGACCGCATGGAGATGACTTTTCAGACTTTCCAATGCACCGAGGAGCAGAAGATGGAGACCCTGGGTTATCTTCTGGATGGACGTGCGCGCAGGTGGTGGAGGTTTACTTCTGCACCTTTTGTTGCGGCGAGAAAAGTGGCCACCTGGGCCGAGTTCCGCACAGCTTTTCAGAAGCTGTATTTTCCTCCTGCACTCCGTCAGTCGAAGGCAGGCGAGCTTCTGAGTCTGCGACAGGGAGCCATGTCTATTGATGAATATCAGCAGAAGTTCTTTGATCTGCTATCCTATTGCCCCGAGATTGCTGACAGCTCTGGGATGAAGTATAATCTGTTCCTTCAGGGCCTTATCCATGAGATCCATGACCGTGTGGCGGTTGGCGACGACATGTCCTACGAGGGTTTGGTGAGCCGTTGTCACCAGGCGGAGGACAGCATTCGGCGGAACAGGTCTTTTCCTCAGTCGAGGCCTGCTAGTTCTTTGGGTCCCCGTGTCCAATCATTCAAGAAGTCTGGATCTACTTCTTCCTCTGGTTCTGGAGGTGTTGTCCATTTCGGTAAGAAGGACAAGTGTGATCACTGTGGGAAGAACCATCCATCCGACAAGTGTCGTAGAGCTTCTGGAGCTTGTTTCCGTTGTGGAGAGACTGGTCATATCCGGAGAGATTGTCCACTATCTGGGGGAGGCGGTTCTGGATCTGGTTCAGGATCTGGTTCTCAGGCCACCGTACAGCAGAGGTCGCAGGGACAGCCTGCTGGGAGTTCTCATTTGAGGCCACGAGCTTCTGGCCAGGTGTTTGCCCTGAGACATGATCAGGCAGTGGAGGAGAATGAGAAAGTCATCGCAGGTACATTTCTGCTTTATGGTATATCTGCTCTTGTACTTATTGACACTGGTGCATCTCATTCCTTCATTTCTGCACGTTTTGTTAAGAGGCATAAGTTACCATGCATTGCACTAGACGTAGTGATGTCTATTTCTACTCCGACGGGCCAATCTGCTTTGGCTAAGCGTCTAGTGATGGGTTGCCCTTTAGAGTTCGAAGGGAACATTCTGTTAGCGAATCTCATGGTTCTGGCGATGGACGACTTTGATTGCATTCTGGGAATAGATATGTTGACTACCTATCGAGCTTCAGTGGACTGCTATCAGAGATTAGTACGCTTTCATCCGGAGGGGAGTGAGAGCTGGTTTTTCTATGGTGAGGGAGCGCGACCTCCGATGCCTTTGGTATCAGCTTTGAGAGCCTGTCGAGCTCTAGAGTCTGGCGGGGAAGGCTACCTTATCTATGCAATTGATTTGTCCGCTGAGAGCATTGGGATAGAGAGCATTCCTGTTGTGGATGAATTTCCTGATGAGATTCCGGGTTTTCCTCCTGCTAGGGAAGTCGAGTTTGGCATAGACTTGATGCCGGGTACTTCACCTATTTCTAGAGCACCGTATCGTCTGGCTCCATCAGAGATGCGTGAATTGAAGAATCAGCTACAGGATCTTTTGGACAAGGGGTACATTCGTCCTAGTGTATCTCCTTGGGGAGCTCCTGTTCTTTTTGTAAAGAAAAAGGATGGGTCGATGCGGCTGTGCATTTACTATCGGCAGCTAAATCGAGTCACTGTGAAGACAAGTATCCTTTGCCTCGTATTGATGACTTGTTTGATCAGCTGCAGGGCACGTCAGTTTACTCCAAGATTGATTTGAGATCTGGGTATCATTAGTTGAGAGTTCGTGATCAGGACGTAGCCAAGACTGCATTCCGTACTCGCTATGGGCATTACGAGTTTCTAGTAATGCCATTTGGTTTGACTAATGCGCCGGCTATATTCATGGATCTGATGAACCGTGTCTTCAGGGAGTATTTGGACAAGTTTGTCGTGGTCTTCATTGACGACATCTTGGTGCATTCATGTAATACGGAAGAGCATGTTTCTCACTTGCGGTTGGTACTGCAGACTCTTCGAGATGAGCAGTTGTACGCCAAGCTGAGCAAGTGTGAGTTCTGGATGGATAGAGTGGTCTTTCTTGGCCATATCATATCCATGGAGGGGATTTCTGTTGATCCAAGCAAGATTGAAGCGGTACTTAATTGGTCGCGTCCGATGACAGTTGCTGAGATACGTAGTTTTCTGGGTCTAGCAGGGTATTATCGTCGCTTCATTCTGAACTTCTCTCAGTTAGCTTGACCGTTGACGCAGCTTACCCACAAGAGTGTGGATTTTGAGTGGTCCTCCGAGTGTGAGGAGAATTTCTGTGAGCTTCGACGGCGGTTGACTTCTGCGCCGGTGTTGACATTACCGTCAGGATCTGGAGGGTATGTGGTATACACTGATACTTCTCTTCAGGGGTTAGGTTGTGTTTTGACTCAGAATGGGCATGTGATCGCATACGCTTCTAGACAGCTGAAGCTTCACGAGGAAAACTATCCAGTCCACGATTTGGAGTTAGCAGCCATTGTGTTTGCTTTGAAGATCTGGCGTCATTATCTGTATGGCGAGAAATTTGAGATCTTCACCGACCATAAGAGTCTCAAATATTTGTTTACTCAGGCGGAGTTAAACATGAGGCAGAGACGTTGGATGGACTTGCTTAAGGACTATGATTGCGAAATTAAGTACCATCCGGGAGCTGCTAATCTCACCGCTGATGCTTTGAGTCGCAAGGTGCGACTATCCGCACTTCAAACTTGTTCGATGTCTAGTGCGATCAGTGACTGTTGTACTTCAGGTTATACCTTCAAGCATAAGAAAGGTATGCAGAGTATCCAGATGTTTGCGATATTATCTGAGCCAGCCTTGTATTCGCGGATTCGAGATGCTCAGATGTCTGATTCAAAGACCCAGCATTTAGCTCATCTAGCTAACGAGGGTAGCTCATCTGGATTTCATTATCAGTCAGATGGCTTTCTGTGTTTGTCTGGTAGGCTTGTGATTCCGCAGGATGAAGAGTTGCGAGAGGAGATTTTGTCTCAGGCACATCGCACTAAGTTGAGTATTCATCCTGGGAGCAACAAGATGTACAAGGATCTACGTACTCGTTTCTGGTGGAAGGGTATGAAACGCAGTGTTTATCAGTTTGTTTCGAGATGTTTGGTGTGTCAACAGGTCAAGGCATAGCACCGACGACCTGGAGGATTGCTTCACAGTCTGCCTATTCCTGAATGGAAATGGGAGTTTATCACAATGGACTTTGTGACCCATTTGCCATTATCCCCGAGGAACTGTGATGCTATCTGGGTTGTGGTGGACCGACTCACCAAGTCAGCACATTTCATTGCCTATAGCCGAGAGTACTCTGTGGATCGCATGACACGGATGTACATTCAGGAGATCGTTCGACTTCATGGAGTGCCTGTGAGCATTGTCAGCGATCGGGACCCCAGGTTCACTTCTAGATTCTGGGGGAGTGTTCAGCGTGCGATGGGTACTACTCTCAGTTTGAGTACTTCCTATCATCCGGAGACTGATGGTCAGTCAGAGCGCACTATCCGTACTTTGGAGGATATGCTTAGAGCGTGCGTCATGGATTTTGGTTCAACCTGGCAGGATCATTTGCCGTTGATCGAGTTCGCGTACAACAACAGCTATCATACTAGTATTGGGATGGCACCTTTTGAGGCGTTGTACGGGCGACGTTGTCGTACTCCACTCTTCTGGGAAGAAGTGGGGGAGAGACAGGCTGAGGGACCGGAGTTTATCCAGCAGGCGATAGACATTGTTGATCAGATCAAGAAACGGATTAAGACTGCACAGGATCGTCAGGCCAGCTATGCTAATATCAAGCGTAGGCCTTTGTAGTTTGATGTCGGGGAGAAAGTGTTTCTGAGAGTGTCACCTTTCCGCAAGATTCTCAGATTTGGCCTTAAGGGCAAGTTGTCTCCCAGGTTTATCGGTCCGTTTGAGATCTTGGAGAGCATTGGCGATTTGGCTTATCGACTAGCTTTGCCACCTCATCTATCCAGTATTCATGACGTGTTTCACGTATCTCTGTTGCAACGGTATGTGGCGGATGAATCTCATATTCTACAGCGGTCTGAGGTTCAGGTGGACAAGGATTTGACTTATGTTGAGAAACCTATTCGTATCCTGGATTATAAGGATAAGGTTTTGCGGAACAAAGTCATCCATCTGGTTTTAGTTCAGTGGCAGCGCCGAGGCACTGAGGAAGCTACTTGGGAGCTTGAGGACGGGATGCGAGAAGACCATCCTGAGTTGTTTTGATTTCATTCTTAAGTTGTATTCAGTTGCAAACTCTGTAAACGTTTGATTTGAATAAAGAATGTTTCTGATTTCTGTATTGCATTCAGTACTTAAGATCTATTTTCGAGGACGAAATATCTTAAGTGGGGGAGAATGTAGTACCCCGTACCCAAAATTGGTAATTAAGAGATTAATTGTGTTAATTGAACCAATTAAGTATCGGACGGATCGGAATCTCCGATCAGGATCGGAAGCTCCGATCATATTACGTCAGGCATGACGATTGGCAGGATCGGAAGCTCCGATCGCCCTATCCAAAGTCAACCAGTGATATTTTGACACGTGGCAGATCAGGATCTTCGAAAGCTCCGATGGCAGGATCGGACGTTCCGATCGAGGTTCGGACGTTCCGATCGAGGATCGGAAGTTCCGATCGTTGTCTATAAATAGAGGGCCGGGGCTTCATTTCCAATTGCCAATTCCGAGTATTTCCCTCTCCTTTCTAGTCTATTCGAGTTGTTCTAGCCTTCTTAGGCTTGACCCGACGGTCGGCGAGGTGTTCGGAAGTCGTAGCAGAGTTGTGCCCAAGTTTTGGAGGAATCGACATCAAAGGGCTAACGACGGACGAAGTGTAGAACAGACTATAGGCGTGGACCTAGAGTTGGTAGAGCTTGCACTATTTTGAGGTACGGAAGTACTGTTCGAGATATCCTGACTGAGTATGCATGTATTATGTGACTGCATGGTTTATATGTCATTGATTTATGCTGCATTCATTTGCATACTGAGCTATCTCCTTCGAGATGTCTGTTAGTAGGGTTTTTCCCTATCCTGTTAGTGGTTGGACTTCCATCGATTTGGGTTCGGCATATCCACTGGTATTATGGTATGGGAGCCACCTCCTGAAGCGACGGCACAGCGTGCTACATACCAGGGCCCGGTCTGTCTCTGTTATCTGATCCTTGACCTCGAGTTTATAGGGAGTTCACTTTGCATGCATGTATACTCATACTCTCGTACTGAGCGTTTTATGCTCACGTCTCGTACTCTGTGTTTCTGGACACCATATTCCATGGGGCAGGTTTGCGATTGGACGAGGCGGGTGGATCCAAGAGGGGCTAGTCAGTGGTTGACCAGCTGGAGCTTCGTCTAGGTTTTATTTCTGTTGTTTTGATGTTGATACAGCTATTCGATTTGGTTGTATATTATTTGGATAAATTACAGATTCCTTTACTTGGGATTGTATAATGTTTATGGTTTCCGCAGTTTATTCTGATATCTGTTTTATTAAGTTAATTGCATGCCTAAGTTCTGTTAGTAGGTGATCCGGGTAAGGGTCACTACACTTAGACTCGTGATTGGCAACCACGGGTCAATTAGATAATGGGATCGATCATCCTTAAATAATATATGATATTATTGATGTATGCATGTTAGACTAAATTGTATGATGAATCCCGCAAGAATACATAAATTGCATGATGAGACAAATTTTCAAAAATTAAAAATCCCTCATTTTAAATATGATTTAAAATTGATATCAAGATAAACAAAAGGGAATTTAAATATTGTTTAAATATTCCTACCTTCCATCAACGATCAATGTATGAGATGCTACCCGCGGGCACGGTCCGGCTCATATTATTGGGGGGGCCCGTTTAATCGGAAAGCTGTACATTGGATCGACACATGTTGTAAGTTGGGTGGAACTCCCATGGGATTGGCTCATATTATTGGGGACCCACATGGCGACCGTCCATCACAACTTAATATTGATAGGTCATCTTGACATGTCACATTAAACGGCGTCATATTATTGGGCCCTTATTGGACATGAGGTAAAAACATGGAGGTTGCTTTGGAAGCAATTGGGCTCTACCTTTTGAAAATTATGGTTGGCTGATATTATTCGGGATTATAGTTTGTCAATTGGACTCCATGTTCCCACTAAGGAAACAAGTTTCCCGTTTTCACTAGAGGGTAGTGAAATCGTTAAAATAGTGGGAGTGAAATTCATAAAATTAAATCTCGCCATATTTTATGTCTTAGTAAATTAATTAAACAATCATCGATTATTGTCTGTTTCATCTCAGTATATCATTATGATGAATCTTCGTAATCCACATGTTTCAATTCTCGAACAAAACAAACTTTCTGGCGCAAACCATACGAAATGGTTCCATAAGTTAAGATTGTCCTGAGCTCGGAAAAGATTTTCTAAGTGTTAGAAAAGGCTCCTCCGAAAACAGCCCCGGCTGATGTAACTTCGGAAAGTTTGGCCGAACTAGAGAAATGGTAGGACCATGATCTCAAGGCCAAATGTTACATGCAAAGATGGACAAGCCTAAATAAGTTTGCCATCACTGCAAGAAACCCGGTTACTGGAAGCGCAACTGCAAAGAATGTATATCGAGTAGTTACGAACTACAAAGGATGTATTTTATAAATGTTTCACTTAATACTATTTCTTGGGTATTGGATACCAGATGTAGATCTCACATTTGCAATGAGTTGCAGATGATGACAAAAAGTCGTAAGCTTAGGATGGGTGAGACTCAGTTAAGGCTCGGGAATGGTTCCAGAGTTGAATCCAAAAGCTATGGGAAACATTTGTTTGATTTTGCAAAAACAATTTTAAGCTATATTTTGAGAGAGATGTTTTTATTTGTACCAAGATTTCATTAAAACATTATTTCTTTTTCTATTCTTGATAGAGAAGATATTTCTTGAAAATTTGCGAATGGGATTTGCAATATTTACAAGAATGAATGTTTGATTTGAAATGGACAATTTAAAAACGATCTATACAACTTAAAATTAAAAGACGTTCCAGTTGATTATGTTGATAAACCAGTAACAACAAACAAAAGGAAAATCGATAGTCAAAACCCGGTAAACCTTTGGCATGCTAGGCTAGGTCATATTTCCTCAAAGAGGATGAACAAGATAGTGGGAGAGGGCATGTTTGATATGTCTGATATTAACTCTCTACCTACTTGTGAGTCCTGCCTAAAAGGAAAAATGACTAAATCTCTTTTCAAAGGGAAGCCTGAGCGTAGTCAAAATCTGTTGGATTTGATCCATACAGATGTTTGCGGACCATTTAGTATCGGTACTAAATTTGGTCACACCTACTTCATTACCTTTACTGATGATTATTCGAGGTATGGGTATTTATATTTAATGAAATATAAGTCTGAATCATTTGAAAAGTTCAAAGAATTCAAGGCTGAAGTAGAAAACAAACAAGGTAGAAGTATTAAAGCACTTCGATCGGATCGAGGTGGAGAATACTTAAGTACCGAGTTTTTGAGCTATCTAAAAGAGAATGGGATTCTTTCTCAGTGTACTCCTCCTATTCGATATGGTCTTCTTCTTGAAGGGGATCAAAGTGAACCTGACATTGGATGTGATCCAAGAAACTTCAAGGAATAAATTTCTGATGCGGATTCTAATTTATGGCTTGAAGCTATGCAGTCGGAAATAGACTCGATGTATACAAACCAACTTTGGTCTTTAGTAGATCCTCCCGATGGAATTGTTCCAATAGGGTGTAAATGGATCTACAAGAGAAAACTTGGGCCTGATGGTAAGGTACTTACATACAAGGCACGATTGGTAGCAAAAGGTTATACTCAAAGACAAGGAGTTGACTATGATGAAACTTTTTCACCAGTCGCAATGTTCAAGTCCATAAGAATCCTTATTGCCATAGCAGCATGGTATGACTATGAGATATGGCAAATGGATGTGAAGACTGCATTTCTTAATGGAAACATTAAGGAAGAAATCTATATGATGCAGCCCGAGGGATTCACATCCATGGGAAGCGAGCATAAGGTATGCAAGCTTCAGAGATCAATTTATGGTCTCAAACAAGCATCAAGAAGTTGGAACCAGAAATTTGATGAAACAATAAAGGACTTTGGTTTCATCAAAAACCCGGAGGAACTGTGCGTGTACAAGAAAGTAGTTAAGGATGCGGTGACGTTCTTAGTGCTTTATGTTGATGACATCCTACTCATTGGGAATGATGTAGGGATGTTGCAGTTAACAAAGATATGGTTATCAGGTAGATTCTCGATGAAAAATTTGGGTGAGGCATCCTATATTCTAGGGATACAGATCTATAGAGATAGATCTAAGAGAATGATAGGACTCACTCAAGCAACCTACATCGATACCATATTGAAAAGGTTTTCTATGGATGAGTCCAAGAGAGGACATCTACCTATGTGTCATGGAGTTTCTCTATCCAAGTCTATGTGTCCCAATACTGATGAAGAGATAGAGAAAATGACACACATACCATATGCGTCAGCCATAGGTAGTATTATGTATGGGATGATATCTACCAGACCGGATGTAGCCTTTGCTCTGAGTGTCACAAGTAGATATCAGGCCAACCCCGGTCAAATGCATTGGAAAGCCGGGAAGGATATTCTTAAGTACTTGAAAAGGACTAAGAACATATTCATGGTTTATGGAGGAAGAGAATTGAAATTGGAAGGTTATACCGACTCTAGCTTTCAAAGCAACGTGGATGACTCGAAGTCAATCTCTGGATTTGTATTCATGCTCAATGGCGGTGCTGTCTCTTGGAAGAGTTCCAAGCAAGATACCACAGCGGATTCCACCACTGAGGCAGAATACATTGCAGCATCAGCTGCTGCTAAAGAGGCCGTTTGGATGAGGAATTTCGTCCAAGAGTTGGGCGTAATTCCTGAAGCTGTTGGTCCAGTTCCGGTATACTGCGACAACATTGGTGCCGTTGCTTAGGCAAAGGAACCAAGGTCTCATCAAAGATCCAAACACGTACTGAGGAAATACCACATCATCCGGGAGATTGTGGAAAGAGGAGACATCACTGTCGAGAGAGTGGCCTCTACAGATAATATCGCTGATCCACTTACTAAGCCCTTGCCAGGACCATTGTTTGACAAACATCGCGAAGCAATGAGATTGCGTAGTGTGACTAGTTGGCTTTAGGGCAAGTGGAAGATTGAAAGAGTGGGTGCCCGGTTAGCCAACTTGTGGCTAAGGGCTTTTGTGACTCTATGTATAAACAATCTTTGTTTAATAT
Source organism: Henckelia pumila (assembly GCF_033568475.1). NCBI lineage: Eukaryota > Viridiplantae > Streptophyta > Magnoliopsida > Lamiales > Gesneriaceae > Henckelia > Henckelia pumila. The sequence goes on along the minus strand of NC_133123.1, from coordinate 185,141,411 downwards.
AATTTACATTCATTAATGGCATTTTCTTTGTCTTTCTTCATATTGTTATATTGTGATATACTATTGATGTTTTGATAAAGACCTTGAATATACTATAGTGTAAGTAAGATGAGATAGTGAATAAAGAGAGATCACTATTATGAAACACATCTTATAGTCACTGTATATTCTAAACAGTTCCTAGTCAATTGAGCCGTCCGCTAATAAGGATAAAGATCGTTCGAGATTGAGACTAGCATTTGTGATGCCAAGTACCACGTTTCATTGGTAATGGATATGGAGATGTTCAAAGCATGCAAATGGATATTCATATGATGAATGATCGAACTACCCTATTCGGACTTTCCAAATGGTTATCACTTATCGAGTGGATAAAGTCTGTGGTTTTGGTTGTACACCATTAGTCCTTACTACTTGAAACATCATTGAGACTCTATATGCTAGTACTGTACATTGACTCGTTTACCGACTCTATTGGGGTCATCAGGTATCGGGATTGGGTACAGTTATGACACATATATGAGTCAATGCTTTGTTGTCAAGGATTCACCACATACTTGCGAGTGTGGATATCCTATGCGATCTGAGGAGATATTAGTGTGACGAATCTCTGGCCAGAGTACATGATGTGTTTTCGGTTACTCGGTTTTCCTAGTAACACATGCGATGTCACTATTTGATCTCCAAGATGTAATGCATAGTTGTCGAATCTCGAACGACTCTCGATGCACCAATGGTTTTTGATTTGATCGAGATATATGGATGAAGGGACCGTACTGTACGCTAACCAAAATATACTGGTTCTTGCAGGCACTATCAGTGATACCTAGGGAATCATGGGGCGATGTTGCTAGATGCTCTTACCATGATTCGTTGGGCAAGTCGGAAATTGTTGTTCCGAGTCACAAGGAGTTGTGAGCCCACGACTAGCTGTATCCCTGAACCATTGAGGGCCACACAAGTAATGGATTACTAAACCCCGTTAAGATAGTTAAATTTAATGAACGAAAAGTTGGACTTCTTAACTAAAAAGGAGTGGAATTTCCTAAAATAACATAGGGATGAGCATTTTTGGAAATCACTGAATTCGGATTCAGAAAAATTATCTTGACTTTAAAAGGTGCAGAAATGGTTTTTGTGCACATTGGTGAAATCGGTTTATCAATCGGAGTCATGATGAATTTTATATTAATTTCTATAATAACGGGCTTGGCTTGTTGGGCTTAAGTTATGGATTGTGGGCCCTAAGGAGTTAGAGTCCTAATACAATCATAACTTAATCTAGTGTATAAATTATCTATAAATAGATGAGTAGTGTTCGAAAATCACAAGAATTCATTCTTGCAATTTTTGAAAATCACTCATATTATTTCAAGGGGATTTTCGAAATCCTCTGTCCCTTTTCTAGTGCAATCAATCAGAGGGTTTCTGTTTTCTGTTCGTGGACCTGATTTCGGAGATTGATCGTGAAGCCATCGGTTCCCGGGATATACAAGAAGAGCAGATTAAATTCTGTTGGTGTCCATAATCAAGCCGTTGCTTGAAGAGGTAAAAATTTAATTGTGATTTTATTTTTACTTGCATAATTTAATCGTAAAGTTTTGATACCCATGATATGGAATCGTTCCATATATAAAAATAAAATTTTAAACTTCCGCTGCACTGGGTATCAATTCTTAATTGATCTGAACACACGTTTTTCCAACACCAGATACGGGCATTATGAATTTCTGGTGATGCCATTCGGTTTGACGAATGCACCGACAGTCTTTATGAATCTGATGAATCAGGTATTTCGAGAATATCTGGATAGATTTGTCATCGTCTTCATTGATGATATTCTTGTCTATTCTCGTGACAAGGATGAGCATGCACAGAATTTGAGAATTGTTTTACAGACGTTACGAGATAAGCAGCTGTATGCGAAATTGAGCAAGTGTAAATTCTGGCTTGATCGGGTAGTGTTTCTCGGTCATGTAATCTCTAATGAAGGGATATCTGTTGATCCTAGTAAGATAGAGGCAGTGCTGAACTGGTCTCGTCCGACGACGGTTGCTAAGATTCATAGTTTCTTGGGTCTAGTTGGATATTACCGTCGGTTCATCAAGAATTTTGCACAGTTGGCCAGACCTTTGACACAGCTTACACGGAAAGATGTTGCTTTCATGTGGTCCTCGGATTGTGAGGAGTCATTTCATGAGCTGCGTGGACGTCTTACTACTGCACCTATGCTAGCTCTACCTTCTGGATCAGGAAGTTATGTTGTCTATACTGAGGCCTCTGGTCAGGGGTTAGGATGTGTTCTGACACAACATGGACATGTTATTGCCTATGCTTCTCGACAGTTGAAGATGCATGAGAGTAATTATCCAGTACATGATCTCGAGTTAGCCGCCATTGTATTTGCACTCAAGATCTGGAGGCATTATCTTTATGGCGAGAAATTTGAGATATTCACGGATCACAAGAGTTTGAAGTATTTATTCACTCAGGCTGAGTTGAATATGCGACAGAGACGCTGGATGGATCTTCTGAAGGATTATGATTGTGAAATCAAATATCATCCAGGTTCTGTTAATCTTACTGCTGATGCCTTGAGTCGGCAGGTGAGGCTTTCTGCACTTCAGACTAGTGAAGTATCTCATATGATTCAAGAGTGCTGTTCATTGAGTTTTACGCTCAAGCACAAGAAATGGAGAAATGGGATTCGATTGTATACTATTTTGTCTGAGCCAGCATTGTATTCTCGGATCAGAGATGCTCATGTTGGAACACGCGTTCTCTGATCACACGGATGTGAGACTCGGAGCGGCGAAAGTTTAAAAAATTTTATTTTTCGATATGGAACGATTCCATATCGTGGGTATCAAATCCTAACGATTAAAATCTTGCAAGTAAAAATATAAATTCACAATTAAATATTTTTACCTCTTCAAGCTAAGTCTTGATTATGGACTCCAACAGAATTTAATCTGCTCTTCTTGTAAATCCCGGGAACCGATAACTTGCTCGATCAATCTCTGAAATTAGGTCCACGAATAGAAAACAGAAACCCTCTGATTGATTGCACTAGAAATCAATCAGATGTTTATCGTAGAGAATAAACAGATTTGATCTGTTAATTCAGAAAGTGAGTTTTCAGAAAAATCACAGACCGAATTTTCTCAAAAAGGGAGTAGAGGATTTTCGAAAAATCCTCTTGAAAATATTTGTGTGTAATTCGAAAATTGCAAGAGGAAAAAGTGATTATTTTCGAACCCTACACATGTATTTATATATAATTTCTAGACTGGATTAAGTTATAATTATATTAGGACACTAACTCCTTAGGGCCCACAATCCATAACTTAAGCCCAACAAGCCAAGCCCGTTATTATAGAAATTAATATAAAATTCATCATGACTCCGATTGATAAACCGATTTCACGAATGTGCACAGAAACCATTTCTGCACCTTTTAAAGTCAAGATAATTTTTCTGAATCTGAATTCAGTGATTTCCAAAAATGCCCATCCCTATGTCATTTTAGGAAATTCCACTCCCTTTAGTTAAGAAGTCCAACTTCTCTTTCGTTAAATTTAACTCTTTAAATTTAACTATCTCAACGGGGTTTAGTAATCCATTACTTGTGTGACCCTCAATGGTTCAGGGATACAGCTAGCCGTGGGCTCACAACTCCTTGTGACTCGGAACAACAATTTCCGACTTACCCATCGAATCATGGTAAGAGCGTCTAGCAACATCGCACCATGATTCCCTAGGTATCACTGATAGTGCCTGCAAGAACCAGTAGATTTTGATTAGCGTACAGTACGGTCCCTTTATCCATATATCCCGATTGAATCAACAACCATTGGTACATCGAGAGTCGTTCGAGATTCGATAACTATGCAATGTAGCTTGAAGATCAAATAGTGACATCGCATGTGCTACTAGGAAACCATTTCTTAAAGCACATCATGTACTCTGGCCAGAGATTTGTCACACTAATATCTCGTCAGATCGCATAGGATATCCACGCTCGCAAGCATGTGGTGAATCCTTGACAACAAAGCATCGACTCCTATATGTGTCGTAACTGCACCCAATGCCGACACCTGATGACCCCAATAGAGTCGGTAAACGAGTCAAAGTACAGTACTAGCATATAGAGTCTTCATGATGTTTCAAGTAGTAAGGACTAATAGTGTACAACTAAAACCGCGGACTTATCCACTTAAATAATAATAACCACTTGGAAAGTCCGAATAGAGTAGTTCGATCATTCATCATATGAATATCCATTTGCATGCTTTGAACATCTCCATGTCCATTACCAATGAAATGTGGTACTTGGCATCACAAATGCTAGTCTCAATCTCAAGCGATCCTTATCCTTATTAGCGGACGGCTCAATTGACTAGGAACTGTTTAGAATATACAGTGACTATAAGATGTGTTTCATAATAGTGATCTCTCTTTATTCACTATCTCATCTTACTTACACTATAGTATATTCAAGGTCTTTATCAAAACAACAATAGTATATCACAATATAACAATATGAAGAAAGATAAAGAAAATGCCATTAATGAATGTAAATTATATTAAACAAAGATTGTTTATACATAGAGTCATAAAATCCCTTAGCCACAAGTTGGCTAACCGGGCACCCACTCTTTCAGCTCAGATATCTGATGTTAAGACTGTGGGGACCTCGGGTTGCTAATCTCGTTTTAGGGCAGCTAATGATTAATTAAATAATTAATCAAACAATTAAAGAATAATAAATCAAGAGCAGAATTTTTTTTTTAAATTTCAGAGCCTCGCTCGATCGGGCAAAGTCAGCCGATCGAGCGAGCAATTAAATCATGCGCTCGGTTCTGCACATTTTTGGTCTCGCTCGATCGGTCAAAACCTACCGATCGAGCGAGCCCAAAATGCTCGATTTTCTGCCTTCAATTTAAGGGCCTCGCTCGATCGGTGAACTTCACCCGATCGAGCGGGCACCATTTCCAGAAAACATTTTCTGCTGTCAAGCTTGGAACAATGGCATGAATCAACCAACAAAATTCGAGTCTAAAAATATTATAAATTCTGAGAACATGCATACTTTCATATACCAGGTTTCTATCATCAAATCATACATGTATTACATCAAATGAATAGCTTAAGGGATAAAAAAAACTACAAGCTATTCAACATAGCATAAATAACTTCAAGTCTTAAGTTCTTGATATGTTTGATGCTATCACTATACCAAGCTTTAACTTATAAACCCGAGTCTACACTTGCTACATATCTCTCCCGAGCTATCAATGTCGTCTCAACAAAGCTCCTGCCCCACCTGTTGCAATGCACACATACAAAACAAAGCAACAGTCGGATAAACTCCGGTGAGAAATCATTCTCAGTATAATCGACATATAAATGCGTTAAATAAATTCATATCAACTCTAAACATATCAACTCAAGAATAGAGTAAAAATAACGCATATATCGACTCAACTTCAAATCAAAACTCAATTTATATAGCGCGCTTATCTCAAGAATTGGTTCTTATCACTTCGTTACCATCAAGATTCGTATCCGATCTTGACATGGATATCCATCTATCGTAGCCATTCCGGGCTAGAAAATGAGGTTAACCGCAACCTTGGCATAGAATCAATTCAATATACAATCATATCAAAAGAATAAAGATCCACTACCTGTGATGGATCGACAATAACATAAGTTCTAACTCAAGAACAAATACTTAAACAAGTATGTGGTTTGTTCGGGATAACTCAAGAATAGTCGTTCTTGAGTTTCACAGTCCCTGACTCGCGATGTCGTCATTATACCTTTCATTCTCGAGTTGACGATGTTCCACATCTGGATAGGAAGTACCACAACTCATAGCAAATCTGCTCATTCAAATAACATTCGATCTTCAAGGTAGAACAACTTCAACTATCATCATTTCTTCTTCGGTTTCAAGTTGAGGTTCTTGAGTCAATAGTCTCCTATTAAACTCTGAAACATATCATCAAAACATGCATATCAAACCTCATTCTATTCAATCATTTCAGAATTGAATCAAAATCATCAATATAGATTCAATCAACATCATTTCAAACTTCAACTTCTTCTTATTCGATATAACTCGGAGTCTTGAATCGTTAGCCTTCGAAACTCAACTGAAATCGAGAAATAAAAATTCTATAACATTCATAACATCTAAACAACTATCTCAACTCAGTTATAGGCTATCAAAACGAAGTCAAAACATCAACCGGCGGCATAGCGATTAAAAATCGGGAACCGACTCGGTATCGAATTCCTTTCTAATCAATTCAGTCATTCGTATCACTTATATAAGCTGAATTCATCATTCAATTCATCATATCAGCAGCTAAATATATCAAATGTAAGCTGGACATCATAACAAGTTCATTCCTTAGTTCATTTTCAATCCAGCTTTGATATATAATGGCATACGAATTCAAGAACACAAACATCAAGTCATAATCTGATCTCTGCCAAATTTCGTTCTTAAAAACATGCCGAAAGGATTAAATACTTACATCAATTCGAAGCCCTTGTCGCAAGGATTCTAAAACATCTTTCGAAATTGAAATCGAACAACCGGATCAAAAGTTACGGTCGTTTGAAAATCGAAAATGAAAAAGGAATAAGAGGGTTCGGCTTCCTCTGCTCTTCACTTCTGAATAATTCTGAATACACATAACATATACACGTAGAATGCTGATAATTTGAATTAAAATCAGATATGTTCAATCAATATTGCGATCTAGCCCCTGAATTTTTGTAAATTGCAATTCAGTCCTCAGCCTTCGTTTTAATTCAATTTCAATCCAAAATAATTTAAGAATATTAGAATTAAAATCGAAACTCTAAATATTCCCAAATTAAATATACTTGGATTAAAATTAAATAAATTTGGATTAAATCAATAATCCCGGCCTTTTGCACTTTAGCCCTCGAATCTTCGATATTTTCAAATCAACCCTTGGTCGGGTTTCATCTTCAAAATTAGTCTTCGTTAACCCGAAACATGGAATTTAATCTTAAATTCCATAAATATTCAAATTGAATATTTATTCTATTAATTTAAGAATTCTCGGAATTTAATTCGCAAATCCGTAAATTCTCAAATTAAATATTTTCGGCTCGGAAATTAAATCTATCATTTCCATAACTTCCCAAATCAATATTAGCCCATAATATGGAATTTAATTCTCAAATCCCATAATTAATAATTTAATATTTTCGGGCCTTACAATTCCTCCCCTCTAAAAAATGATTTCGTCCTCGAAATCGTATTCATCCGGAATATCAAATCTAATTGACTGAATGATTATCTGAAGTGATTCTCACTTCAATCATCCACTCTGTATTTCGTATCTCACTTCATCTTTCAATCTCTTGTCAGATTATTACTTCGAATCTGCTTCTATTCTCTTGTAATCAGTATCTATTCAGTTGTACTTTAAGTCATTGAAACGACTTTGTTCTGAGCTGTTTCTTTCTTCAATCAAAGATTTGTCGAATAATCGACTTAACTCAGAATCTCGTCAATATCTATCTCATCTGAATAAAGTACATACGAAGAATCTACTGATACTTCTTTCATTCTCACTTAGATACTGAACTTATTCATTTGAAAAAAATACATTCGGTCAATGAAATCATCAATTCTGTCTGACATCTCAGTCAGTGAAATTCAGCTTTGGTGACGACTTGATTATTTTTCTATATCATTCTATACAGAGTATAGAACATAAATCAAGTCTACACTGTTCCTCAGTTCATCGCTTCAAAATCATTATTCATCGTCACATTCTGAATCTGTAAATTAAACTCTGCTCTTTCTCTATTCTGAATTGAATGATGTTTCAAGAATAACTTTTCCACTTAACGAATCAGTTACAGCTTCAAAAGTTATATCTATCATTCAATTACTAATTCTGATTCATCTTCTTTGCTTTCATTCCATACAGATTCATATTCATCATCCTTGTGTTCCTCAAATCACATCTGATCTGCTGAAAACAAATCATGTCTGATATGATATCATATACTTCAGTAGTATCATTCCAATACAAAGAAATCTGATTTCCTTCATCATATCATCATAACATTATCTCAAAATCGATACATTAGCTGTTACAGGAATTATAATCATCAAGTGGCAACACATCAAGACAAGTAATACCGAATCAGGTATTAAAGTTCTGAGAATCTTCTCAATATCCGGAAAATCAACTCAGATAATCCATCAATCGACAAATGGTATAATGCAATCACATATAACCAATTCTCAGAACATCAATTAATCAATCGATGCCACATTCTATCGAATAAATCTAAAGTCTTAATCCTGACAATAGATTTTTATCATTCCTGTAATTTCATCATATCTCTTTCTTCTTCACAGATCTGAATCGATAGCTGTTATTCACATCTCATACAGTGTATTCTACAAATCTAATTAGTCTATTCGGACTATCTAGTAATCAGAGTATATGTTGTATTCACCGATTTCAAAGTATTCAGATATGTTGATAATCGATATCACGACAGATAAAGTTTCATTCTCGAAATTCAATTCATCTTTTCTGATTATTCTTCCACTTCAAGGATATCAAATTGCACCTTTACCTCAAAAAGTACTCAAAGTCTTCGGATCATCTGTATTACAATGTAATAGTAAACCCAATGTTTCAATCTGAAATATTATTTCTTGGCTTACTATTCGTCTTACAACGAATCTAATCACAATTCAGTGAGTTGATCATACAGACAAATTATCGTATCCAGTAATTTCAATCAATCTGTTCATAACTACCACCTGTTTACTTCACATAAACTGTTTCATCTTGGTAGTTTCGCAAAATATTCTTTCAAATCACAATATCGTAACAATTCTGGAGTTTCTAAACTATCACTGTACTCATCTGGTCAACGATTTTCAAATTCATCGAAAACTCTTTGTACGTTTAACTTCAAAAACGTACTAATTCTGTTACTTCTATTTGCTTTATCGTCTGATAAAACAATTATTGGATGAATATTGAATTTATTGTTGTGCAATTCTTCAAATTCTGATATCTCTTTTCGGAAATATCAGGCACAATCAAATAATCAATCATAATAGAATTCATTCATTCTGATCTGAGGCTTCAATTCATATCTCTATTTGGCATTCTATACTGAATTCTCATCCTTCAGTTTACTTTATGTGTTTCTTTCATCTTCTAAACAGTTCTTGTAATGCCCCGATTTTATTATAATTGAGTTTAATCGAGATAATCAGAGTTTTTGGTGATTGAGGATCGTTTTGATATTTAGCAGGAGGTTACTTTGCAAGATTGGAGAAATAAAGGACTGAAATGAAAAAAGGGGATTTTTTTTATATATTATCCTTGCAAGTTGCCATTCCCCCCCATCACTTCACTCAATCTCTTCTCCTCCCTCCTCCTCCCATTTCGTACGTACTGAAGCAAGCCATGGCCATCGCCTTTTTTAGCTTTCTTTCCGCTCGATTCGCTCGATCCGACCGTTAGATTTTCATTCCGAGTTGAGATTCACGATCACCGCAATGAGGGCTTCGTTTAGACATAATTTTTTCTACGATCTCTTGAACTTTGATTTTGTTGAGTTGTCAGAATTTGATAATATTGGAGTATGTCGTTCTTGAGCTAGTATAGATCGTGTATTCGAAGTCGGTTTGGAAAAAGAACGAAGTTTGAATTTTATATGATTTTAGAGGCATATTTTCGAAAATGGTGATTTGATTGAGGTTGGATTTGAGTTGTTTTGATGGATTGTAGCGATGATTGAGTTGTTATGATTGTTGTTGATGATTTGAGTTTTTCCGGATAGTCGATTTATAGTCGTTATGCCGTCGAATTGAGTTTGAGTTATCGGTTTGGTTCGGTTTGATTTGTATATCGAATTTGATTGAGTTTGAACTCCGAGTTGATATCGAATCCGTGTCTCGATGTTTTGATAGTTGACTAGAGATTGGGATTGGAGGACTTGGAGATCGGTTACCAATCGAAGAGTTGGAAGACGGTATAGTTTGTTTGATTTATCGACTTTGAGTTTCGAATTGTTTAGAGTTGAATCGAGTTGTCTCTTGTTTGACAGGATTGATTGAAGCTTTGAGAAAAAGGTAAAAGTCGACATTGAAATGAATGGGAACGAATACTCGAGATCGACTTATTCTCGAGTTCCCGAAAATCACATACCGCTTGTTTATTTGCTTGCGTGAACTTGATTTAGTTATTGATGCACTTGCATTCATATTGAGCCGATTATTCGATTAGTTTTGAAACTATACGATTTAGGGAGCTATATTGGAGTGGCCTTGGATTTCGAAATTTTCCAAGTGCCAGAATACTTCTTATAGTTGCTCTGAAGTCTAGGGGTTGAGTTGAACGACATCCACCCCGAATGGGTGTGTCGGTGAGTTGTTGTGAAGACTTGGCCCCGGGATCCCTACCGAATACTGATTGACATTTCGATTATCTGATTTGATAATCCCGAGTTTTGAAGTCATGCATTTATTCATTTTCATTTTGATTTGTTACTGATTATTACATTTCGATCTGAGGTGTTTACTTGATATTGCATGCCTGTCTCTTTTACTTAGAAATTATATTTCTAACCTGTTTATCCGGCTGTTGTCTTTGTTTGTATGTGTACTTGGCAACAGGAGGATCAGGAGCTGGACCAAGTCGTTTGGGTTAACTCGGGGTGTGATGATAGAAGTGAGACACCGTGTTGTAGGGTCGAGTCGAATGATCTATTTTGAGTTTTGTTGAGTCGTTTGAACTCCTTCTTAGAACTCGACATGTTGTAATTTGGAAGAACTTAGTCTATTGCACGATCTACTCTCCTTTTGTATTTTGAATATCTTATGATTGTTGAATCATTAGTTGGATCATGTCGGAACCTTTCCGGGTGTTATTTTACACTTTTGAGGTCTTTTTGGAAGCGATTTCAGTAGGCTATGCGCGCCCGCTCGTTCGGTAGGCGCTCCCGCGCGCCCAGGGCAGGGGGTTATACGCGCCCGTGCCTGGAGAGGCTCGGCCGCGCGTCCCATTTAAAAAAAAAAAAAAAAGTTTTTGATTCGATTTTATATTGGCTCTCGTGTTCGATTTTGTTTAATTATTCGTTATTAGAGGATTAGAAATGGGGTCTCACATTAAGTGGTATCAGAGAAATAAGATTCTTGGAGTCGAACTAGAGTGAGTGGAATAGATTGAGTCCGCATGAATTGAATTCTCGCATGTGATTGATTTATTTAAACGATTATTTTAAATACGTGCGAGCATGCTTTATTGATTCTTGGATTAATTGAATTACATGAGTTGTGGTTTAATTTATAAAGCATGAATTATGTGATATATATCTGTCATTGTATATCGTTGAGATTCTTGAGTTCTCAGAGCAGAGTTTTGAATACCGAAGTTTTGAGGTTGAGATTGAGATTGAGTTTGAGATATTGTGTCCTAACCCTTGATATCAGATGGAACCTCGACGATCTTTGAGAAGAAATCAACCACCTTTGACTCCTCCTTCTGCTGAGAATCCGCCGCCAGTTATTACTCCTCCGAATGATCAGGATAGTACAGGAGTGGATCAGTTTGATGCAACCGCGACCCCGATGGAGACTCTTCTAAAGAGATTCCGATCTTTTCGACCGCATACTTTAATGGGTACCGAGAACTCCATTGCTTGTGAAAGTTGGCTAGATGAAATGGATGAGCTCTTTGATTCCCTCGATTATAACGATGACCGCAGAATCAGGTTAGTCAGTCATCAGTTACAGGGTGTTGCCAAGAATTGGTGGACCACGACCAAGAGGGCCAACGAGAATCGAGGCACCGTTATCACTTGGAGTTTGTTCAAGGCCGAGTTCTACAAGCGTTTCTTTCCTGTCTCGTATCAAAAGGAAAAAGGGTGCCGAATTTGCGAATCTGAAACAAGGGAACTTGAGTATTGAGGACTATGTGAGCAGATTTGACAGTCTCTTGAGGTTTGCACCTCACGTCGCAGATAACGAGGAAGCCAAGGCTGATCATTTCATAAATGGCTTGAATCCTGAGATTTTTACCTTGGTCAATACCGGAAGACCCAACAACTTCGCAGATGCTATGGATCAGGCAAAGGGAGCCAAAGCCGGATTCCTAATGCAACGAGGTATTCAGGTAGCTCCACAACCGCAACAGAGGTCCTTTCAGAATCAGCCTGTTCAGTTTCAGCCTCAGCAGTCTCAATATCAGTAACAACCTTCTCCGCAGTAGAATCAGTCTCAGAGGGTTGATGGAGGCAACAGTAGTAGAAACAGGCGAGATCAGTATCGGCCGAAGGGGAAGAATTTCAAGAAGTCGGGAAGCAACTCATCGAGTTCCAGTGGTTCTAGACAGTTCAGTTCTGGACAGAGTTCAGGGTTTTCTGGAGTTTCTTGCAGCAAGTGTGGAGGACGTCATCCGAGTGATCAGTGTCGAGGCGTGTTTGGTAGTTGCAACATCTGCCAGCAGCCGGGTCATTTTGCTAGAGTCTGTCCTCAGCGAGGATCCGATAGAGCTCAGAGCGGCAGTTCTTCATGACCGCCATCTCAGCCCGAGAGATCAACTTCTGCAGTCCATTCTTTTCCGCCTTAGCAACAGAATCGTCAGGGAGGTAATCAGAACCAGAACCAACCTCCACGACAGCAGGCGAGGGTGTTTGCCTTGACAGAGGATCAAGCAAATGCAGCTCCGAATGACGTGATAGCAGGTAACTGTTCGATCTTTGGTTATCCTGCGTTTGTTTTGATTGATACGGGTGCTTCCCACTGTTTCATCTCTGAAAAATTTGTTGTGATGCATGATTTAATTGTTGAGCCTTTATCTGATGTTGTTTCTATTACTTCACCTTTGGGTGGAGAGACAATTTCGGTGAGATTGGTCCGAAATTGTGTGATAGAATCCGAAGGGAATTCAATTGAGATTGATTGCATCGTACTTGGATTATCTGATTTTGATTGAAAGATTGGGTGTCCGGTGAGCCAACTTGTGGCTAAGGGCTTTGATGACTCTATGTATAAACAATCTTTTGTTTAATATAATTTACACTTTTATAATGGCAATGACTTTATCTTTCTTCATATTGTTATATTGTGATATACTATTGTTGTTTTGATAAAGACCTTGAATATACTATAGTGTATGTAAGATGTGGTAGTGCATGGGGATGACTATCATGAAACACATCTTATAGTCACTGTATATTCTAAACAGTTCCTAGTCGATTGAGCCGTCCGTTAATAAGGATAAGGATCGCTCGAGATTGAGACTAGCATTTGCGATGCCGAGTACCACGTTTCATTGGTATGGAACATAGAGATGTTCAAAGCATGCAAATGGATATTCATACGATGAATGATCGAACTACCCTATCCGGACTTTCCAAGTGGTTATCACTTATCGAGTGGATAAAGTCCGCGGTTTTGGTTGTACACCATTAGTCCTTACTACTTGAAACATCATTGAGACTCTATATGCTAGTACTGTGCTTTGACTCGTTTACCGACTCTATTGGGGTCATCAGGTGTCGGGATTGGGTACAGTTACGACACATATAGGAGTCGATGCTTTGTTGTCAAGGATTCACCACATACTTGCGAGTGTGGATATCCTATGCAATCTGAGGAGATATTAGTGTGACGAATCTCTGGCCAGAGTACATGATGTGTTTTAAGAAATGGTTTCTTAGTAGCACATGCGATGTCACTATTTGATCTTCAAGATGCATTGCATAGTTATCGAATATCGAACGACTCTCGATTTACCAATGGTTGTTGATTCGATCGGGATATATGGATGAAGGGACCGTACTGTACACTAACCAAAATCTATTGGTTCTTGCAGGCACTATCAGTGATACCTAGGGAATCATGGGGCGATGTTGCTAGGCGCTCTTACCATGATTCGATGGGCAAGTCGAAAATTGTTGTTCCGAGTCACAAGGAGTTGTGAGCCCACGGCTAGCTGTATCCCTGAACCATTGAGGGTCACACAAGTAATGGATTTTTAATCCCCGTTGAGATAGTTAAATTTAAAAAGTTAAATTTAATGAACAAAGAAGTGGGACTTCTTATTTAAGAGTAGAGGGAGTAAGATTTCCTAAAATGACATAGGGATGAGCATTTTTGAAAATCACTGAATTCGGATTCAGAAAATTTATCTTTTATATTAATTTCTGAACATGCGGGCTTTGCTTGTCAGGCTTGAACTTATGACTAATGGGCCCTAAGCTGTTAGCAGCCCACATTATAAATAAGTTATTGCAGTACAGAAATTACACAACAGAGGTCACAATTTTCGAAAACCCTAGCTGTTTTTCTCTCTAAGTGGCCGCCCCCCTCTCCCTCTCTGCTCGAAAATTCCAGCCTGTGAATTTTGAATTTGCAGTCTGGTTTAACGGATCAAATTCGTTAATTCTCTTCGTAGAAACTTCTGATAGATTTTTTAGTGCAATCTATCAGAGGGATTCGAATTCTGTTCGTGGACCTGATTGAAGAATTGTTCGTCCATCAGTTCCTGGGATATACAACAAGAGCAGAGCAATCTGTTGGTGTCCATAATCTCGTTTCGAGATTGGAGGTAAAAATTTAATTGTGATTTAATTTTTACACGCACAATTTAATCGTAAAGTTTTGATACCCATTATGGAATCGTTCCATATAAAATTTTTAAACTTCCGCTGCACCGGGTATCAATTCTGATTGATCTGATCACCGTTCTACAACAGTGGTATCAGAGACAGGTTGCTCAGATCAAGCGATTAAATTAATCGATTGTACAAAAAAATTTTTAAGCCTCGGTTTTTGAAACAAAATAAATTTTTTAAAAATAAATTTTTTTTTTTGGGCAAAACACGGGCAGCGATTGGATCGCTGCCCATGGGCGGCGACGTGATCGCTGCCCAGTCGCTGCCCTGGGCAGCGATCAGGCTGCCCGGCCCGAGCCCCTTTGGGCGCGGGCAGCCCGGGAGCGTCCCGGGCGGCCCGGGAAAAAAAAATTAATTTTTATTTTAAATTAAAATTTTAATATGTTAAAATTCTATTTTTGGTCCGATCGAAAATTGTTTTGATTGGTCCACGAGGCGTCGGATCGAATTGTTCGAGTCCGAAAATTTTAAAATTGATTTTTGGATAAATTTGAATTTTTGGAAAATTTATAGATTTTATCCGTTAAATCAGATTTTATGAAATTAATTATTTTTGGTACAATTGATGATAAGATATGATCTTATGGAAATATTGAGTAAAATATGATTTTATGTATAAAATTGGATTTTATATGTAAAATATGATTTTATTTGATAAAAAGATAAAATATGATTTTGTATGTAAAATAAGATTTTGTATATGGAATATGATTTTATCCTTTTAATTTAATTGCCATTGCATGTTATCCAATAAATTAATTTTGAATTAAATATTATTGGATAAGGATGATCGATTGCCATGACCAATTTTGTAGGTGTATGTTAGGAATTTACATTTGTTTTTATTGTTGTTGGATTTATTAATGGGCCTGGTTTATGGCCCAATATGAATTGTCATATGTAATAAAAGTGGGCTTGGTTTAAGGCCCGTTCCCACCCCTTAAAATGTATCCCCTACTTGTCATAGTTATTTATTGTAAATACATTAGACTTAGTGGGAGATGAAGATTTGAAGACGGAGGTGGGCCCAGCAGACAATAAAGACTGAAGAAATGTAAATTGGAAGCTCAATGTAATAGAATTGCATTGCATACCTGCATATTACCTAGGATTGGACTTAGACTCGTGATTGGCAACCACGGGTCGATTAGAAATGAAATCGATCATCCTATATAATATATGATATTATCTTTGTATGCATGTTTTAGACTAAATTGTATGAATCCCGCAAGCATACAAATTTTAAATGATGAGACAAATTTTCAAAATTAAAATCCCTCATTTTAAATATGATTTAAAATTGATATCAAGATAAATAAAGGAAATTTAAAATTGTTTAAATGTTCCTACCTTCCATCAACGATCAATGTATGAGATGCTACCCGCGGATACGGTCCGGCTCATATTATTGGGGGGGGCCCGTTCGTCGGAAAGCTGTACATTGGATCGACAAATGTTGTAAGTTGGGTGGAACTCCCATGGGATCGGCTCATATTGTTGGGGGATCCACATGGCGACCGTCCATCACAACTTAATATTGATGGGTCATCTTGACATGTCACAATAAACGGCGTCATATTATTGGGCCCTTATTGGACATGAGGTAAAAACGTGGAGGTTGCTTTGGAAGCAATTGGGATCTACCTTTTGAAAATTATGGTTGGCTGATATTATTCGGGACCATAGTTTGTCAATTGGACTTCATGTTCCCACTAAGGAAAACAGTTTCCCGTTTTCACTATAGGGTAGTGAAATCGTTAAAATAGTGGGAGTGAGATTCATAAAATAAATTTCGCCTATTTTATGTCTTAGTAAATTAATTAAACAATCACTGATAATTGTCTGTTTCTTTTCAGTATTTCATAAAGATGAATTCGTGCAATCCACTATTCTCTATTCTCAAACAAAATAAACTGACTGGCGCAAACTATACGGAATGGTTCCGTAAGTTGAAGATTGTCTTGACCTCGGAGAAGATGCTCTACGTGTTAGAAAAATCTCCTCCGAAGGAAGCACCAACTGACATAAGTCCGGAAGAGTTGGCCAAACTTGATACATGGTGGGACCATGATATCAAGGCCAAATGCTATATGCAAGCCTCGATGTCTGATGAACTCCAGAGGCGATTTGAGGACACCGTGAATGCTGCTGACATTCACGTACAACTCAAGGAACTTTTTGGGGCTCAATCGAGAGCTGAAAGGTTCGCTACTATAAAAGAGCTAATGACGTGTCGCATGCGTGAAGGGACTTCGGTCCGTGATCATGGGGTACGAGTGATTTGGCTCATACAGAAGTTGGTA
Source organism: Henckelia pumila (assembly GCF_033568475.1). Lineage (NCBI taxonomy): Eukaryota > Viridiplantae > Streptophyta > Magnoliopsida > Lamiales > Gesneriaceae > Henckelia > Henckelia pumila. The sequence continues at coordinate 185,124,399 of NC_133123.1, read as the reverse complement.
ATGCTTGATTTGGTGTTGGAGCATGAACTCAATGTGGACTTATTACTTCTCTCTCTTCCTTCTTCGTTTGACGGATTTGTGGTGAATTTCAATATGAACAAGATAGAGGCCTCCCTTGAAGAGATGGTCAATATGCTTGTAACATATGAAGCCACTTTAAAGAAGGATAAACCAGTTCTCTTGGTGGGCTCCTCTTCTTCAGCTAAGAAGGGGCCAAGTACAAAGGGTAAGAAACGTTCTGCCCCACCCAAGAAAACCGGACCCGAGAAGAAGAACAAGACAAAGGCTTCAAACATGGAAAAGTCCAAGGATGTTTGCCATCACTGCAAGAAACCCGGTCATTGGAAACGTAACTGCAAGGAATATCTAGAGCAGTTGCGAACTGCGAAGGGTATGTTCTATATTAAAATAAATGTTTCACTTAATACTACTTCTTGGGTATTGGATACCGGATGTGGATCTCACATTTGCAATGATTTGCAGGTGATGACAAGAAGTCGCAAGCTTAGAATGGGTGAGACCCAGAGAGGCTCGGAAATGGTTCTAGAGTTGAAGTTAAAGCTGTGGGAGATGTTTATTTAATTTTGCAGAACGATTTTAAGTTACTTTTGAGAGATGTTTTATTTGTTCCAGATTTGATTAAAAACATTATTTCTGTTTCTATGCTTGATAGAGATGGTTTTTCTTGTAATTTTGTGAATGTGATTTGCAATATTTACAAGAATGAATGTTTGATTGGAAATGGACAACTTGAAAACGATCTATATAACTTAAAATTAAAAGACGTTCCAATAAATTATGTTGATAAACCGGTAACAACAAACAAAAGGAAAATCGATAGTCAAAACCCGGCAAACCTTTGGCATGCTAGGCTAGGTCATATTTCCTCAAGGAGGATGAACAAGCTAGTGGGAGAGGGCATGTTTGATATGTCTGATATTAACTCTCTACCTACTTGTGAGTCCTGCCTGAAAGAAAAAATGACTAAATCTCCTTTTAAGGGGAAACCCGAGCGTAGTCAAAATCTGTTGGATTTGATCCATATAGATGTTTGTGGTCCATTTAGAATTGGTACTCAATTTGGCCACACATACTTCATTACCTTTACTGATGATTATTCAAGGTATGGGTATTTATATTTAATGAAATATAAGTCTGAAGCATTTGAAAAGTTCAAAGAATTCAAGGCTGAAGTAGAAAACAAGCTAGGTAAAAGTATTAAAGCACTTCGATCGGATCGAGGTGGAGAATACTTAAGTACCGAGTTTTTGGACTATCTGAAAGAGAATGGGATTCTCTCTCAGTGGACTCCTCCTATGACACCTCAGCTGAATGGTGTATCGGAGCGTCGTAATCGAACTTTGTTGGACATGGTTCGATCCATGATGAGCTTCACTGAGCTTCCACCTTCGTTTTGGGGCTATGCGCTTGAAACGGCGGTATTGTTGTTGAACAACGTCCACACCAAAGCAGTGGACAAAACACCATACGAGTTATGGAATGGCAAAGCTCCTAAGTATTCGTACTTGAGGATTTGGGGATGTCCTGCTTACGTGAAGCAGACAGTGGGAGATAAGTTGGATAGTCGATCCACCTTATGTTATTTTGTAGGGTATCCGAAGAATTCAATCGGATATTATTTCTATCATCCTGCTGAAACAAAGGTGTTTGTTTCAAGGAATGCCACCTTCTTGGAGAAGGAGTTCCTATTGGATAAGAAAGGCGAGATGATGGAACTCGAAGAAATTCGAGAAGAACCCGAAATACTAAATAATGATCCTACACCTCAGGAACCAATGATGGACACGCCTATACCTAGAAGATCCGAGAGGACTTCTAGACCTCCTATTCGATATGGTCTTCTTCTTGAAGGGGATCAAGATGAACCCGATGTTGGATGTGATCCAAGAAACTTCAAGGAAGCAATTTCTGATGCGGATTCAAATTTATGGCTTGAAGCTATGCAGTCGGAAATAGATTCGATGCATACAAACCAAGTTTGGTCTTTAGTAGATCCTCCCGATGGAATTGTTCCAATAGGGTGTAAATGGATCTACAAGAGAAAGTTTGGGCCTGATGGTAAGGTATTGACCTACAAGGCACGATTGGTGGCGAAAGGTTATACTCAAAGACAAGGAGTTGACTATGATGAAACCTTTTCATCAGTTGCAATGTTCAAGTCCATAAGAATCCTTATTGCCATAGCTGCTTGGTATGACTATGAGATATGACAAATAGATGTGAAAACTGCATTTCTTAATGGAAACATTAAGAAAGAGATCTATATGACGCAGCCTGAGGGATACACATCCATGGGAAGCGAGCATAAGGTATGCAAGCTTCAGAGATCGATCTATGGTCTCAAACAAGCATCAAGAAGTTGGAACCAGAAATTTGATGAAACAATAAAGGATTTTGGTTTCATCAAGAACCCGGAGGAACCGTGCGTGTACAAGAAAGTAGTTAAGGATGCTGTGACATTCTTAGTACTTTATGTTGATGACATCTTACTCATTGGGAATGATGTAGGGATGTTGCAGTCAACAAAGATATGGTTATCAGGTAGATTCTCGATGAAGGATTTGGGTGAGGCATCCTATATTCTAGGGATACAGATCTATAGAGATAGATCTAAGAGAATGATAGGACTCACTCAATCAACTTACATCGAAACCATATTGAAAAGGTTTTCAATGGATGGGTCCAAGAGAGGACATCTACCTATGTGTCATGGAGTTTCTCTATCCAAGTCCATGTGTCCCAAGACTGATGAAGAGATAGAGAAAATGACACATGTACCATATGCGTCAGCCATAGGTAGTATCATGTATGGGATGATATCTACCAGACCGGATGTAGCATTTGCTCTGAGTGTCACGAGCAGATATCAAGCTAATCCCGGTCAAATGCATTGGAAAGCCGTGAAGGACATTCTTAAGTACTTACGAAGGACTAAGAATATGTTCATGGTATATGGAGGAAGAGAACTGAAATTGGAAGGCTATACCGACTCTAGCTTCCAAAGTGACGTGGATGACTCGAAGTCAACCTCTGGATTTGTGTTCATGCTCAATGGCGGTGCTGTCTCTTGGAAGAGTTCCAAGCAGGAAACCACAGCGGATTCCACCACTGAGGCAGAATACATTGCGGCATCAGCTGCTGCTAAAGAGGCCGTTTAGATGAGGAATTTCGTCCAAGAGTTGGGCGTTATTCCTGAAGTTGTTGGTCCAGTCCCGGTGTACTGTGACAACACGAGTGCCGTTGCTCAGGCAAAGGAACCAAGGTCTCATCAAAGATCCAAACACGTACTGAGGAAATACCACATCATCCGGGAGATCGTGGAAAGAGGAGACATCACTGTCGAGAGAGTGGCCTCTACAGACAATATCGCTGATCCACTTACTAAGCCCTTGCCAGGACCATTATTTGACAAACATCGCGAAGCAATGGGTCTACGTAGTATGACTAGTTGGCTTTAGGGCAAGTGGGAGATTGAAAGAGTGGGTGCCCGGTGAGCCAACTTGTGGCTAAGGGCTTTGATGATTCTTTGTATAAACAATCTTTTGTTTTATATAATTTACACTTTTATTAATGGCAATGACTTTATCTTTCTTCATATTGTTATATTGTGATATACTATTGTTGTTTGATAAAGACCTTGAATATACTATAGTGTATGTAAGATGTGGTAGAACTGTAAGAGTGGGTGCCCAGTGAGCCAACTGTGTGGCTATGGGCTTTGATGACTCTTTGTATAAACAATCTTTTGTTTAATATTATTTACACTTTTATTAATGGCAATGACTTTATATTACTTCATATTGTTATATTGTGATATACTATTGTTGTTTTAATAAAGACCTTGAATATACCATAGTGTATGTAAGATGTGGTAGAACATGGAGATGTCTATCATGAAATACATCTTATAGTCACTGTATATTCTAAACTGTTCCTAGTCGATTGAGCCGTCCGATAATAAGGATAAGGATCGCTCGAGTTTGAGACTAGCATTTGCGATGCGGAGTACCACGTTTCATTGGTAGGGAACATAGAGATGTTCGAAGCATGCAAATGGATATTCATAGGATGAATAGTCGAACTACCCTATCCGGACTTTCCAAGTGGTTATCACTTATCGAGTGGAAAAGTCCGCGGTTTTGGTTGTACACCATTAGTCCTTACGACTTGAAACATCATGGAGACTCTATATGCTAGTGCTGTGCTTTGACTCGTTTACCGACTCTATGGGGGTCATCAGGTGTCGAGATTGGGTACAGTTACGACACATATAGGAGTCAATGCATTGTTGTCAAGGATTCACCACATACTTGCGAGTGTGGATATCCTATGCGATCTGAGGAGATATTAGTGTGACAAATCTCTGGCCAGAGTACTTGATGTGATTTAAGAAATGGTTTCTTAGTAGCACATGCGATGTCACTAATTTGATCTTCAAGATGTATTGCATAGTTATCGAATCTTGAGCGACTCTCGATATACCAATGGTTGTTGATTCGATCGGGATATATGGATGAAGGGACCGTACTGTACGCTAACCAAAATCTACTGGTTCTTGTAGGCACTATCAGTGATACCTAGGGAATCATGGGGCGATGTTGCTAGGCGCTTTACCATGATTCGTTGGGCAAGTCGGAAAGTGTTGTTCCGAGTCACAAGGAGTTGTGAGCCCACGGCTAGCTGTATCCCTGAACCATTGAGGGTCACACTGTGTAATGGAGTTTTAATCCCCGTTGAGATAGTTAAATTTAAAGAGTTAAATTTAATGAACTAAGGAGTTGGACTTCTTAAATAAGAGTAAGGGAGAAGGATTTCCTAAAATGACATAGGGATGGACATTTTTGGAAACCACTGAATTCGGATTCAGGAAAATTTATTTTGACTTTAAAACGTGCAGAAATGATTTCTGTGCACATTGGTGAAATCGTTTCATCAATCGGAGTCACGATGAATTTTATATTAATTTCTGAACGAGCGGGCTTTGCTTGTCGGGCCCCAGCTTATGATTAATGGGCCCTAAGGTGTTAGTGGCCTGCATTATAAATAAGTTATTTCAGTACAGAAATTACACACAACAGCTCATTATTTTTGAGAAGCAAAAATCGAAAACCCTAGCCTCTCAAAGTAATAATCGGCCGTCCCCTTCCTTGCTCTGCCCGAGAAATTTCGGTCTGTGATTTTGAATCGCAGTCAGGAATAACGAATCAGATTCGTTTAATCTCTTCGCAGAAAAACTTCTGATAGATTTTCTAGTGCAATCTATCAGAGGGATTTAAACCTCATTCGTGGACCTGATTGAAGGAGTTCATCGGTTCCAGGGAGAGACAACAAGAGCAGATAAAATCTGTTGGTGTCCAGTAATCTCGTTGCGAGATTGAAGGTAAAATTTAATAACTGTTATTTGAATTTTACACACTAATAATTTAATCGTTGAACGGTTGATACCCACACTATGGAATTGTTCCATAACAAAATTTTTAAACTTCCGCTGCACCGGGTATCAATCGTGATTGATCTGGGAACACGCCAGTTTTCCAACAGTGGTATCAAAGCCAGGTTGCTCAGATCAAACGATTAAATTAATCGATTGTACAAAAATTTTGAATCTCGGTTTTTGGAAAACAAAATAAATATTTTTAAATAAAAAAAAAAATTTTTTTTCCGGGGCAAAACCCGGGCAGCGATTGGATCGCTGCCCGGTGGGGCAGCAATTGTTGCTGCCCCGGGCGGCGCACGGCGCCGCCCAGGACGGCGACCGTCGCCGCCCAGGGCAGCGCACAGCGCTGCCCAGCGCAGCGCTGGGCGCTGCGCAGGGCAGCGCTCGGCGCTGCCCAGGGCGGCGCACAGCGCCGCCCAGGGGCGGCGTTCGGCGCCGCCCAGGGGCGGCGCTAGGCGCCGCCAGGGCAGCAATTGTTGCTGCCCTAAGGGGGCAGCCGGGCTGCCCCCGGCCCGCGCCCCGGGTGCGGGCCGGCCCGGGAGTGTCCCGGGCGGCCCGCGGGAAAAATTATATTTTTATTTAAAAATTAATTTTAATATTTAAAATTTTATTTTTGGTCCGGTCAAAAATTGTTTTTGATTGGTTCACGAGATTTCGGATCGAATTGTTCGAGTCCGTAAATTTTAAAATTGATTTTGGATAAATTTGAATTTTTGGAAAATTTTAATATTTTATCCGTAAATTGAATTTTGAAATCAATTATTTTGGTACAATTGATGATAAGATATGATCTTATGATATATTAAGTAAAATATGATTTTATTTGTAAAATTGGATTTTATAGATAAAATATGATTTTATTTGATATAGAGATAAAATATGATTTTATATGTGAAATGAGATTTTATATATAAAATATGATTTTATCTTGTTTAAATTTGAATTGCCACAGCATGTTATCCAATAAATTAATTTTGAATTAAATGTTATTGGATAAGGATGATCGATTGCCATGACCAATTTTGTAGGTGTATGTTAGGAATTTACATTTTGTCTTTATTATTGTTGGTTTTATTAATGGGCCTGGTTTATGGCCCGATATGAATGTCATATGTAATAAAAATGGGCTTGGTTTATAGCCCGTTCCCACCCCTAAAAATGTATCCCCTACTTGTCATTGTTATTTATTGTAAATACATTAGATTTAGTGGGAGATCAAGATTTGAAGATGGTGGGCCCAGCAGACAATGAAGACTGAAGAAATGTAAATTGGAAGCATATGTAATAGGATTGCATTTGCATACTGCATATTACCTAGGATTGGACTAAGACCCGTGATTGGCAACCACGGGTCAATTAGAAATGGAATCGATCATCCTATATAATATGTGATATTATGATTGTATGCATGTTTAGACATAAATTGCGTGAATCCGGCAATGCATGCAATAAATTAAATATGAGACAAATATTTTTATAAATAAAATCCCTCATTTTAAATATGATTTAAAATTTATATCAAGATAAATAAAGGAAATTTAAATATTGTTTAAATGTTCCTACCTTCCATCAACGGTCAATGTATGTGATGCTACCCGCGGATACGGTCCGGCTCATATTATTGGGGGGGCCCGTCCGTCGGAAAGCTGTACATTGGATCGAAAAATGTTGTAAGTTGGGTGGAACTCCCATGGGATCGGCTCATATTATTGGGGGATCCACATGGCGACCGTCCATCACAACTTAATATTGATGGGTCATCTTGACATGTCACTTTAAACAGCGTCATATTATTGGGCCCTTATTGGACATGAGGTAAATACATGGGGGTTGCTTTGGAAGCAATTGGGCTCTACCTTTTGAGAATTATGGTTGGCTGATATTATTCGGGACCATAAGTTTGTCAATTGGACTCCATGTTCTCACTAAGGAAAAAGTTTCCCGTTTTCACTAGAGGGTGGTGAAATCGTTAAAATAGTGGGAGTGAGATTCATAAAATTAAATTCGCCTATTTTATGTCTTAGTAAATTGTTAAACAATCATTGATATATGTCTGTTTTCCTTTTCAGTATTTCATACAATGAATTCGCGAAATCCTTTATTCTCGATCCTCGAACAAAACAAGCTGACTGGCGCCAACTATACGGAATGGTTCCGGAAGTTGAAGATTGTCTTAACTTCGGAGAAAATGCTCTATGTGTTAGAGAAAGCACCTCCGAAGGAAGCACCAGCTGATGTTAGTCCGGAGGAATTGGCCAAGCTTGATGCATGGTGGGACCATGACATCAAGACCAAATGCTATATGCAAGCCTCGATGTCTGATGAACTCCAGAGGCGATTTGAGGACACGGTGAATGCTGCTGACATTCACGCGCAACTCAAGGAACTTTTTGGGGCTCAGTCGAGGGCTGAAAGGTTCTCTACTGTTAAGGAGTTGATGACGTGCCGCATGCGTGAAGGGACTTCGGTCCGTGATCATGGGGTACGAGTGATTTGGCTCATACAGAAGTTAGCGACCCTTGATTTGGTGTTGGAGCATGAACTCAATGTGGACTTGCTGCTTCTATCTCTTCCTTCTTCATTTGATGGATTCGTGATAAATTTTAATATGAACAAGATAGAGGCCACCCTTGAAGAGATGGTCAATGTGCTCGTTACATATGAATCCACACTTAAGAAGGATAAGCCAGCTTTCTTGGTGGGCTCCTCATCTTCTGCTAAGAAGGGGCCAAGTATGAAGGGCAAGAAACGTTCTGCCCCACCCAAGAAAGTGGAACCCGAGAAGAAGCAAAAGACAAAGGCTTCAAACAATGGAAAATCCAAGGATGTTTGCCATTACTGCAAGAAGCCGGGTCATTGGAAGCGCAACTGCAAGGAGTATCTTGAGCAGTTGGGAACTGCAAAGGGTATGTTCTATATCGAAATAAACATGTCACTTAATACAACTTCTTGGGTATTGGATACCGGATGTGGATCTCACATTTGCAATGATTTGCAGGTGATGACAAGAAGTCGCAGGCTTAGAATGGGTGAGACCCAGCTGAGGCTCGGGAATGGTTCCAGAGTTGAAGCTACGGCCATTGGAGATGTTTGTTTGATTTTGCAGAATGGTTTTAAATTATTGTTGAGAGATGTTTTATTTGTGCCAGATTTAATTAAAAACATTATTTCTATTTCTATGCTTGATAGAGATGGTTATTCTTGTAATTTTGTGAATGGGATTTGCAATATTTACAAGAATGAATGTTTAATTGGAAATGGACAACTTGAAAACGATCTATACAATTTAAAACTAAAAGACGTTCCAGTGAATTGTATTGACAAACCGGCGACAACAAACAAAAGGAAAATCGATAGTCAAAACCCGGCAAACCTTTGGCACGCTAGACTAGGTCATATTTCCTCAAGGAGGATGAACAAGCTAGTGGGAGAGGGCATGTTTGATATGTCTGATATTAACTCTCTACCTACTTGTGAATCCTGCCTAAAAGGAAAAATGACTAAATCTCCTTTTAAGGGGAAACCTGAGCGTAGTCAGAATCTGTTGGATTTGATCCATACAGATGTTTGTGGTCCATTTAGAGTAGGGACTCAACATGGCCACACCTACTTCATTACCTTTACTGATGATTATTCAAGGTATGGGTATTTATATTTAATGAAATATAAGTCTGAAGCATTTGAAAAGTTCAAAGAATTCAAGGCTGAAGTAGAAAACAAGCTAGGTAAAAGTATTAAAGCACTTCGATCGGATCGAGGTGGAGAATACTTAAGTACCGAGTTTTTGGACTATCTAAAAGAGAATGAGATTCTCTCTCAGTGGACTCCTCCTATGACACCACAGCTGAATGGTGTATCGGAGCGTCGTAATCGAACTTTGTTGGACATGGTTCGATCCATGATGAGCTTCACTGAGCTTCCACCTTCGTTTTGGGGCTATGCGCTTGAAACGGCGGTATTGTTGTTGAACAACGTCCACACTAAAGCAGTGGACAAAACACCATACGAGTTATGGAATGGCAAAGCTCCTAAGTATTCGTACTTGAGGATTTGGGGATGTCCTGCTTACGTGAAGCGGACAGTGGGAGATAAGTTGGATAGTCGATCCAGCTTATGTTATTTTGTAGGGTATCCAAAGAATTCAATCGGATATTATTTCTATTATCCTGCTGAAACAAAGGTGTTTGTTTCTAGGAATGCCACCTTCTTGGAGAAGGAGTTCTTATTGGATAAGAAAGGCGAGATGATGGAACTCGAAGAAGTTCGAGAAGAACCCGAAATACAAAATAACGATCCTACACCTCAGGAACCATTGCTGGACACGCCTGAACCTAGAAGATCCGAGAGGACTTCTAGACCTCCTATTCGATATGGTCTTCTTCTTGAAAGGGATCAAGATGAACCCGACATTGGATGTGATCCAAGAAACTTCAAGGAAGCAATTTCTGATGCGGATTCGAATTTATGGCTTGAAGCTATGCAGTCAGAATTGGATTCGATGCATACAAACCAAGTTTGGTCTTTGGTAGATCCTCCCGATGGAATTGTTCCAATAGGGTGTAAATGGATCTACAAAAGAAAGCTTGGGCCTGATGGTAAGGTATTGACCTACAAGGCGCGATTGGTGGCGAAAGGTTATACTCAAAGGCAAGGAGTTGACTATGATGAAACCTTTTCACCAGTTGCTATGTTCAAGTCCATAAGAATCCTTATTGCCATAGCTGCATGGTATGACTATGAGATATGGCAAATGGATGTGAAGACTGCTTTTCTTAATGGAGACATTAAGGAAGAAATCTATATGAAGCAGCCAGAGGGGTTCACATCCATGGGAAGCGAGCATAAGGTATGCAAACTTCAGAGATCAATTTATGGTCTAAAACAAGCATCAAGAAGTTGGAACCAGAAATTTGATGAAACAATAAAAGATTTTGGTTTCATCAAGAACCCGGAGGAACCATGCGTGTACAAGAAAGTAGTTAAGGATGCTGTGACATTCTTAGTACTTTATGTTGATGACATCCTACTCATTGGGAATGATGTAGGGATGTTGCAGTCAACAAAGATATGGTTATCAGGTAGATTCTCGATGAAGGATTTGGGTGAGGCATCCTACATTCTTGGGATACAGATCTATAGAGATAGATCTAAGAGAATGATAGGACTCACACAATCAACCTACATCGACACCATATTGAAACGGTTTTCAATGGATGGGTCCAAGAGAGGACATCTACCCATGTGTCATGGAGTTTCTCTATCCAAGTCTATGTGTCCCAAGACTGATGCAGAGATAGAGAATATGACACATGTACCATATGCGTCAGCTATAGGTAGTATCATGTATGGGATGATATCTACTAGACCGGATGTAGCATTTGCTCTGAGTGTCACGAGCAGATATCAGTCTAATCCTGGTCAAATGCATTGGAAAGCCGTGAAGGACATTCTTAAGTACTTGCGAAGGACTAAGAATATGTTCATGGTTTATGGAGGACGAGAACTCAAATAGGAAGGCTATACCGACTCTAGCTTCCAAAGTGACGTGGATGACTCGAAGTCAACCTCTGGATTTGTGTTCATGCTCAATGGCGGTGCTGTCTCTTGGAAGAGTTCCAAGCAGGACACCACAGCGGATTCCACCACTGAGGCTGAATACATTGCAGCATCAGCTGCTGCTAAAGAGGCCGTTTGGATGAGGAATTTCGTCCAAGAGTTGGGCGTCATTCCTGAATTTGTTGGTCCAGTCCCGGTGTACTGCGACAACACGGGTGCCGTTGCTCAAGCAAACGAACCAAGGTCTCATCAAAGATCCAAACACGTACTGAGGAAATACCACATCATCCGGGAGATTGTGGAAAGAGGAGACATCACTGTCGAACGAGTGGCCTCTGCAGACAATATCGCTGATCCACTTACTAAGCCCTTGCCAGGACCATTGTTTGACAAACATCGCGAAGCAATGGGTCTACGTAGTATGACTAGTTGGCTATAGGGCAAGTGGGAGATTGTAAGAGTGGGTGCCCAGTGAGCCAACTGTGTGGCTATGGGCTTTGATGACTCTTTGTATAAACAATCTTTTGTTTAATATTATTTACACTTTTATTAATGGCAATGACTTTATATTACTTCATATTGTTATATTGTGATATACTATTGTTGTTTTAATAAAGACCTTGAATATACCATAGTGTATGTAAGATGTGGTAGAACATGGAGATGTCTATCATGAAATACATCTTATAGTCACTGTATATTCTAAACTGTTCCTAGTCGATTGAGCCGTCCGATAATAAGGATAAGGATCGCTCGAGTTTGAGACTAGCATTTGCGATGCGGAGTACCACGTTTCATTGGTAGGGAACATAGAGATGTTCGAAGCATGCAAATGGATATTCATAGGATGAATAGTCGAACTACCCTATCCGGACTTTCCAAGTGGTTATCACTTATCGAGTGGAAAAGTCCGCGGTTTTGGTTGTACACCATTAGTCCTTACGACTTGAAACATCATGGAGACTCTATATGCTAATGCTGTGCTTTGACTCGTTTACCGACTCTATGGGGGTCATCAGGTGTCGAGATTGGGTACAGTTACGACACATATAGGAGTCAATGCATTGTTGTCAAGGATTCACCACATACTTGCGAGTGTGGATATCCTATGCGATCTGAGGAGATATTAGTGTGACAAATCTCTGGCAAAAGTACTTGATGTGATTTAAGAAATGGTTTCTTAGTAGCACATGCGATGTCACTAATTTGATCTTCAAGATGTATTGCATAGTTATCGAATCTTGAGCGACTCTCGATATACCAATGGTTGTTGATTCGATCGGGATATATGGATGAAGGGACCGTACTGTACGCTAACCAAAATCTACTGGTTCTTGTAGGCACTATCAGTGATACCTAGGGAATCATGGGGCGATGTTGCTAGGCGCTTTACCATGATTCGTTGGGCAAGTCGGAAAGTGTTGTTCCGAGTCACAAGGAGTTGTGAGCCCACGGCTAGCTATATCCCTGAACCATTGAGGGTCACACAGTGTAATGGAGTTTTAATCCCCGTTGAGATAGTTAAATTTAAAGAGTTAAATTTAATGAACTAAGGAGTTGGACTTCTTAAATAAGAGTAAGGGAGAAGGATTTCCTAAAATGACATAGGGATGGACATTTTTGGAAACCACTGAATTCGGATTCAGGAAAATTTATTTTGACTTTAAAACGTGCAGAAATGATTTCTGTGCACATTGGTGAAATCGTTTCATCAATCGGAGTCACGATGAATTTTATATTAATTTCTGAACGAGCGGGCTTTGCTTGTCGGGCCCCAGCTTATGATTAATGGGCCCTAAGGTGTTAGTGGCCTGCATTATAAATAAGTTATTTCAGTACAGAAATTACACACAACAGCTCATTATTTTTGAGAAGCAAAAATCGAAAACCCTAGCCTCTCAAAGTAATAATCGGCCGTCCCCTTCCTTGCTCTGCCCGAGAAATTTCGGTCTGTGATTTTGAATCGCAGTCAGGAATAACGAATCAGATTCGTTTAATCTCTTCGCAGAAAAACTTCTGATAGATTTTCTAGTGCAATCTATCAGAGGGATTTAAACCTCATTCGTGGACCTGATTGAAGGAGTTCATCGGTTCCAGGGAGAGACAACAAGAGCAGATAAAATCTGTTGGTGTCCAGTAATCTCGTTGCGAGATTGAAGGTAAAATTTAATAACTGTTATTTGAATTTTACACACTAATAATTTAATCGTTGAACGGTTGATACCCACACTATGGAATTGTTCCATAACAAAATTTTTAAACTTCCGCTGCACCGGGTATCAATCGTGATTGATCTGGGAACACTCCAGTTTTCCAACAAGAACATGGGGATGTCTATCATGAAACACATCTTATAGTCACTGTATGTTCTAAACTGTTCCTAGTCGATTGAGCCGTCCGATAATAAGGATAAGGATCGCTCGAGTTTGAGACTAGCATTTGCGATGCCGAGTATCACGTTTCATTGGTATGGAACATAGAGATGTTCAAAGCATGCAAATGGATATTCTTACGATGAATGATCGAACTACCCTATCCGGACTTTCCAAGTGGTTATCACTTATCGAGTGGATAAAGTCCGCGGTTTTGGTTGTACACCATTAGTCCTTACTACTTGAAACATCATTGAGACTCTATATGCTAGTACTGTGCTTTGACTCATTTACCGACTCTATTGGGGTCATCAGGTGTCGGGATTGGGTACAGTTACGACACATATAGGAGTCGATGCTTTGTTGTCAAGGATTCACCACATACTTGCGAGTGTGGATATCCTATGCAATCTGAGGAGATATTAGTATGACGAATCTCTGGCCAGAGTACATGATGTGTTTTAAGAAATGGTTTCTTAGTAACACATGCGATGTCACTATTTGATCTTCAAGATGCATTGCATAGTTATCGAATCTCGAACGACTCTCGATTTACCATTGGTTGTTGATTCGATCGGGATATATGGATGAAGGGACCGTACTGTACACTAACCAAAATCTATTGGTTCTTGCAGGCACTATCAGTGATACCTAAGGAATCATGAGGCGATGTTGCTAGGCGCTCTTACCATGATTCGATGGGCAAGTCGGAAATTGTTGTTTCGAGTCACAAGGAGTTGTGAGCCCACGGCTAGCTGTATCCCTGAACCATTGAGGGTCACACAAATAATGGATTTTTAATCCCCGTTGAGATAGTTAAATTTAAAGAGTTAAATTTAATGAACAAAGAAGTGGGACTTCTTATTTAAGAGTAGAGGGAGTAAGATTTCCTAAAATGACATAGGGATGGGCATTTTTGGAAATCACTGAATTCGGATTCAGAAAATTTATCTTGACTTTAAAAGATGCAGAAATGGTTTCTGTGCACATTGGTGAAATTGGTTTATCAATCTGAGTCACGATGAATTTTATATTAATTTCTGAACATGCGGGCTTTGCTTGTCAGGCTTGAACTTATGACTAATGGGCCCTAAGCTGTTAGGAGCCCACATTATAAATAAGTTATTGCAGTACAGAAATTACACAAAAGAGGTCACAATTTTCGAAAACCCTAGCTGTTTTTCTCTCTAAGTGGCCACCCCCCTCTACCTCTCTGCTCGAAAATTCCAGCCTGTGAATTTTGAATTTGCAGTCTGGTTTAACAGATCAAATTAGTTAATTCTCTTCGTAGAAACTTCTGACAGATTTTCTAATGCAATCTATCAGAGGGATTCGAATTTTGTTCGTGGACCTGATTGAAGAATTGTTCGTCCATCAGTTCCTGGGATATACAACAAGAGCAGAGCAATCTGTTGGTGTCCATAATCTCGTTTCGAGATTGGAGGTAAAAATTTAATTGTGATTTAATTTTTACACGCACAATTTAATCGTAAAGTTTTGATACCCATTATGGAATCGTTCCATATAAAATTTTTAAACTTCCGCTGCACCGGGTATCAATTCTGATTGATCTGATCACCGTTCTCCAACATTGATTGCATCATTGGGATTGATGCACTAACCAAGTATAGGGCGACAGTAGATTGCTTTCAGAAAATTGTTCGTTTCAGGCCTGAGATGGCAGATGATTGGAAGTTTTTCGATAAGGGTTCTCGATCCAAAATTTCTTTGATTTCGGTGTTAACCATGTCTCGTTTACTTCAGAAAGGAGCAGAGGGATTCTTTATTTATGCAATGGATGTTCAGAGGTCTAGTCCTGAGTTGTCTGAGATACCGGTTGTTAGCGAGTTTCCAGATGTTTTTCCAGACGAGATTCCTGGTTTACCGCCTATTCGAGACATCGAATTTAGCATTGAACTTGCGCCAGGTACTCAGCCTATTTCGAAAGCACCTTACCGTATGGCTCCATTAGAATTGAAGGAATTGAAGGAGCAGTTGGAAGATTTGATTTCCAAGGGATACATCTGACCTAGCGTATCGCCTTGGGGTGCTCCAGTACTTTTCGTGAGAAAGAAAGATGGTTCTATGCGACTTTGCATCGACTACCGCCAGTTGAATCAAGCGACGGTCAAGAACAAGTATCCTCTTCCAAGAATTGATGACCTTTTTGATCAACTGCAAAGTTCTTCAGTGTATTCGAAGATAGATTTTCTAGTGCAATCTATCAGAGGGATTCGAATTTTGTTCGTGGACCTGATTGAAGAATTGTTCGTCCATCAGTTCCTGGGATATACAACAAGAGCAGAGCAATCTGTTGGTGTCCATAATCTCGTTTCGAGATTGGAGGTAAAAATTTAATTGTGATTTAATTTTTACACGCACAATTTAATCGTAAAGTTTTGATACCCATTATGGAATCGTTCCATATAAAATTTTTAAACTTCCGCTGCACCGGGTATCAATTCTGATTGATCTGATCACCGTTCTCCAACATTGATTGCATCATTGGGATTGATGCACTAACCAAGTATAGGGCGACAGTAGATTGCTTTCAGAAAATTGTTCGTTTCAGGCCTGAGATGGCAGATGATTGGAAGTTTTTCGATAAGGGTTCTCGATCCAAAATTCCTTTGATTTCGGTGTTAACCATGTCTCATTTACTTCAGAAAGGAGCAGAGGGATTCTTTATTTATGCAATGGATGTTCAGAGGTCTAGTCCTGAGTTGTCTGAGATACCGGTTGTTAGCGAGTTTCCAAATGTTTTTCCAGACGAGATTCCTGGTTTACCGCCTATTCGAGACATCGAATTTAGCATTGAACTTGCGCCAGGTACTCAGCCTATTTCGAAAGCACCTTACCGTATGGCTCCATTAGAATTGAAGGAATTGAAGGAGCAGTTGGAAGATTTGATTGCCAAGGGATACATCCGACCTAGCGTATTGCCTTGGGGTGCTCCAGTACTTTTCGTGAGAAAGAAAGATGGTTCTATGCGACTTTGCATCGACTACCGCCAGTTGAATCAAGCGACAGTCAAGAACAAGTATCCTCTTCCAAGAATTGATGACCTTTTTGATCAACTGCAAAGTTCTTCAGTGTATTAGAAGATAGATTTTCTAGTGCAATCTATCAGAGGGATTCGAATTTTGTTCGTGGACCTGATTGAAGAATTGTTCGTCCATCAGTTCCTGGGATATACAACAAGAGCAGAGCAATCTGTTGGTGTCCATAATCTCATTTCGAGATTGGAGGTAAAAATTTAATTGTGATTTAATTTTTACACGCACAATTTAATCGTAAAGTTTTGATACCCATTATGGAATCATTTAATATAAAATTTTTAAACTTCCGCTGCACCGTGTATCAATTCTGATTGATCTGATCACCGTTCTCCAACATTGATTGCATCATTGGGATTGATGCACTAACCAAGTATAGGGCGACAGTAGATTGCTTTCAGAAAATTGTTCGTTTCAGGCCTGAGATGGCAGATGATTGGAAGTTTTTCGATAAGGGTTCTCGATCCAAAATTTCTTTGATTTCGGTGTTAACCATGTCTCGTTTACTTCAGAAAGGAGCAGAGGGATTCTTTATTTATGCAATGGATGTTCAGAGGTCTAGTCCTGAGTTGTCTGAGATACCGGTTGTTAGCGAGTTTCCAGATGTTTTTCCAGACGAGATTCCTGGTTTACCGCCTATTCGAGACATCGAATTTAGCATTAAACTTGCGCCAGGTACTCAGCCTATTTCGAAAGCACCTTACCGTATGGCTCCATTAGAATTGAAGGAATTGAAGGAGCAGTTGGAAGATTTGATTGCCAAGGGATACATCCGACCTAGCGTATCGCCTTGGGGTGCTCCAGTACTTTTCGTGAGAAAGAAAGATGGTTCTATGCGATTTTGCATCGACTACTGCCAGTTGAATCAAGCGACGGTCAAGAACAAGTATCCTCTTCCAAGAATTGATGACCTTTTTGATCAATTGCAAAGTTCTTCAGTGTATTCGAAGATAGATTTTCTAGTGCAATCTATCAGAGGGATTCGAATTTTGTTCGTGGACCTGATTGAAGAATTGTTCGTCCATCAGTTCCTGGGATATACAACAAGAGCAGAGCAATCTGTTGGTGTCCATAATCTCGTTTCGAGATTGGAGGTAAAAATTTAATTGTGATTTAATTTTTACACGCACAATTTAATCGTAAAGTTTTGATACCCATTATGGAATCGTTCCATATAAAATTTTTAAACTTCCGCTGCACCGGGTATCAATTCTGATTGATCTGATCACCGTTCTCCAACATTGATTGCATCATTGGGATTGATGCACTAACCAAGTATAGGGCGACAGTAGATTGCTTTCAGAAAATTGTCGTTTCAGGCCTGAGATGGCAGATGATTGGAAGTTTTTCGATAAGGGTTCTCGATCCAAAATTCCTTTGATTTCGGTGTTAACCATGTCTCGTTTACTTCAGAAAGGAGCAGAGGGATTCTTTATTTATGCAATGGATGTTCAGAGGTCGAGTCCTGAGTTGTCTGAGATACCGGTTGTTAGCGAGTTTCCAGATGTTTTTCCAGACGAGATTCCTGGTTTACCGCCTATTCGAGACATCGAATTTAGCATTGAACTTGCGCCAGGTACTCAGCCTATTTCGAAAGCACCTTACCGTATGGCTCCATTAGAATTGAAGGAATTGAAGGAGCAGTTGGAAGATTTGATTGCCAAGGGATACATCCGACCTAGCGTATCGCCTTGGGGTGCTCCAGTACTTTTCGTGAGAAAGAAAGATAGTTCTATGCGACTTTGCATCGACTACTGCCAGTTGAATCAAGCGACGGTCAAGAACAAGTATCCTCTTCCAAGAATTGATGACCTTTTTGATCAACTGCAAAGTTCTTCAGTGTATTCGAAGATAGATTTTCTAGTGCAATCTATCAGAGGGATTCGAATTTTGTTCGTGGACCTGATTGAAGAATTGTTCGTCCATCAGTTCCTGGGATACACAACAAGAGCAGAGCAATCTGTTGGTGTCCATAATCTTGTTTCGAGATTGGAGGTAAAAATTTAATTGTGATTTAATTTTTACACGCACAATTTAATCGTAAAGTTTTGATACCCATTATGGAATCGTTCCATATAAAATTTTTAAACTTCCGCTGCACCGGGTATCAATTCTGATTGATCTGATCACCGTTCTCCAACATTGATTGCATCATTGGGATTGATGCACTAACCAAGTATAGGGCGACAGTAGATTGCTTTCAGAAAATTGTTCGTTTCAGGCCTGAGATGGCAGATGATTGGAAGTTTTTCGATAAGGGTTCTCGATCCAAAATTCCTTTGATTTCGGTGTTAACCATGTCTCATTTACTTCAGAAAGGAGCAGAGGGATTCTTTATTTATGCAATGGATGTTCAGAGGTCTAGTCCTGAGTTGTCTGAGATACCGGTTGTTAGCGAGTTTCCAGATGTTTTTCCAGACGAGATTCCTGGTTTACCGCCTATTCGAGACATCGAATTTAGTATTGAACTTGCGCCAGGTACTCAGCCTATTTCGAAAGCACCTTACCGTATGGCTCCATTAGAATTGAAGGAATTGAAGGAGCAGTTGGAAGATTTGATTGCCAAGGGATACATCCGACCTAGCGTATTGCCTTGGGGTGCTCCAGTACTTTTCGTGAGAAAGAAAGATGGTTCTATGCGACTTTGCATCAACTACCGCCAGTTGAATCAAGCGACGGTCAAGAACAAGTATCCTCTTCCAAGAATTGATGACCTTTTTGATCAACTGCAAAGTTCTTCGGTGTATTCGAAGATAGATTTTCTAGTGCAATCTATCAGAGGGATTCGAATTTTGTTCGTGGACCTGATTGAAGAATTGTTCGTCCATCAGTTCCTGGGATATACAACAAGAGCAGAGAAATCTGTTGGTGTCCATAATCTCGTTTCGAGATTGGAGGTAAAAATTTAATTGTGATTTAATTTTTACACGCACAATTTAATCGTAAAGTTTTGATACCCATTATGGAATCGTTCCATATAAAATTTTTAAACTTCCGCTGCACCGGGTATCAATTCTGATTGATCTGATCACCGTTCTCCAACATTGATTGCATCATTGGGATTGATGCACTAACCAAGTATAGGGCGACAGTAGATTGCTTTCAGAAAATTGTTCGTTTCAGGCCTGAGATGGCAGATGATTGGAAGTTTTTCGATAAGGGTTCTCGATCCAAAATTTCTTTGATTTCGGTGTTAACCATGTCTCGTTTACTTCAGAAAGGAGCAGAGGGATTCTTTATTTATGCAATGGATGTTCAGAGGTCTAGTCCTGAGTTGTCTGAGATACCGGTTGTTAGCGAGTTTCCAAATGTTTTTCCAGACGAGATTCCTGGTTTACCGCCTATTCGAGACATCGAATTTAGCATTGAACTTGCGCCAGGTACTCAGCCTATTTCGAAAGCACCTTACCGTATGGCTCCATTAGAATTGAAGGAATTGAAGGAGCAGTTGGAAGATTTGATTTCCAAGGGATACATCTGACCTAGCGTATCGCCTTGGGGTGCTCCAGTACTTTTCGTGAGAAAGAAAGATGGTTCTATGCGACTTTGCATCGACTACCGCCAGTTGAATCAAGCGACGGTCAAGAACAAGTATCCTCTTCCAAGAATTGATGACCTTTTTGATCAACTGCAAAGTTCTTCAGTGTATTCGAAGATAGATCTGCGATCAGGGTATCATCAGCTGAGAGTTCGCGACGAGGATGTGCCGAAGACAGCTTTCAGAACCAGATATGGGCATTTCGAATTCATAGTCATGCCTTTTGGTTTGACCAATGCTCCAGCAGTTTTATGGACCTGATGAATCGCATCTTTCAGCGGTATCTAGATGAGTTCGTCATCATCTTCATCGACGAAATTCTGATCTATTCTAAGAACCGTTCTGATCATGCCGAGCATTTTAGGATTGTGTTGCAGACTTTGCGAGCCAAACAGTTGTATGCTAAGCTATCGAAGTGCGAGTTTTGGTTGGACCGAGTGGTTTTCCTAGGTCACATTGTATCAGGAGATGGAATATCTGTGGACCCCAATAAGATCGAAGCAGTTATGAATTGGCAGAGACCGACATCAGTGCCAGAAATCCAAAGCTTCATGTGTTTAGCGGGGTATTATCGCCGATTTATCGAGGGATTCTCTTCCATTGCAAATCCGATTACTCAGTTGACCCAGAAGAATGCACCGTTTGTTTGGTCCGAATAGTGTGAGGCTAGTTTCATTAAGCTGAAGAAGAGATTGACCAGCGCTCCGATCTTGTCTATTCCATCAGGTACTGGAGGTTTCTCTGTGTACTGCGATGCTTCTCACCGTGGTCTTGGATGCATTCTCATGCAGAGGAAGCACGTCATAGCTTATGCTTCGAGGCAGCTGAAGCCTCACGAGACTCGTTATCCGATCCATGATCTCGAGCTAGCTGCAATCGTGTTTTCTTTGAAGACTTGGCGCCATTACCTGTATGGCGAGTCGTTTGAGATATTTTCTGACCACAAGAGCCTGAAATACTTGTTTTCCCAGTCCGAGCTGAATATGAGACAGAGGAGATGGATGGATTTGCTTAAGGACTTCGACTGCGAAATCAAGTATTATCCTGGAAAGTCGAATGCAGCTGCAGACGCTCTTAGTCGGAAGCTTTGTTCTTTGTCTCTTTCTACGATTGGTGTCTCTCAATTGATTGAAGATTGTTGTACTTCTGGTATGGAGTTTGAGACCGATAGGAGATCCATCAGAGTTTTTGCGATTCAGGCCGAGCCAGAGTTGTTTCAGTCGATTAGAGAGGCTCAGAGATCAGATCCGAGTATTCAGAGTTCGATAAAGAGAGTCCGAGCAGGTCACCAGTCAGAGTTTCAGGTCAAGGATGACTTTTTGTTTGTGAATAGCCGTATTATTGTGCCCGATGTTTCTGAGTTGAGACAGCGTATTCTTCGAGAGGCGCATTGCAGTCGGTTCAGTGTTCATCCTGGAGGCCGGAAGATATATAATGACATGAATACTCAGTTCTGGTGGAAGCAGTTAAAAGGAGACGTCACGAGGTTTGTATCCCGTTGCCTGAATTGCCAACAGGTGAAAGCTGGGAGGAAGAAGCCCGGAGGATTATTGCACAGTTTGCCTGTCCCGGAATGGAAATGGGATCATATCTCAATGGATTTTGTCACGAAGCTACCGCGTTCAGTCAGAGGTTGTGATGCGATTTGGGTTGTGATTGACCGGTTGACGAAATCTGTTTGCTTCATTCCTTATCGTATGAAATACCGTCACGATCAGATGGCTGAGTTGTATGTCAGAGAGGTTGTGAGATTGCACGGCGTGCCGAAGTCGATAGTATCAGACAGAGATCCGAGATTCACTTCTCACTTTTGGCACAGTCTACAGGAGGCTTTGGGTACTCGTTTGCACTTGAGCACAGCATATCACCCTCAGACCGACGTCAGTCCGAGCGTACGATCCAGACCTTGGAGGATATGCTTTGGGCTGTAGTGCTTGATTTTGGCTCAGGTTGGCAAGATTCCTTACCTCTAGTGGAGTTTTCGTACAATAACAGCTTCCAGGCGAGCATTGGAATGGCACCTTTCGAAGCTTTGTACGGGAAGAAGTGCAGATCTCCGTTGTTTTGGGACAAGATTTCAGAATCACCTGAGTTGGGTCCAGACATGATTCGTGATATGGCAGAGCAGGTGAAGTTGATTAGAGTCAGAATGAAGACAGCCCAGGATCGACAGGCCAAGTATGCGAACATCAGACACAGACCACTGTGTTTTGAGCAAGGAGACCGTGTATTTCTGAAGATTTCTCCGTTCAGAGGCACTGTCAGGTTCGGGAAGAGAGGAAAGTTGTCACCGAGGTTCATTGGACCGTATGAAATTCTGGAGAAGATAGGCGATCTCTCCTATAGGATTGCTCTTCCTCCGTCTCTTTCAGGCATCCACGTTCGTCCCACGTTCTTCAGCCAGATGAGGCCGAATTGGATGAGACTTTGAGTTACTTCGAGCGACCGATTTCGATTTTTGACAGAAAAGAGAAGCAGCTCAGAAGCAAGTCGATTCCGTTAGTGAAGATTCAGTGGAGTCGTCACGGAGTTGAAGAAGCGACTTGGGAGACCGAATCCGATATGAGGCAGCGATTTCCAGAGTTGTTCGATTGAGGTGAGTTAGTCTTCAGTTTGTTTCATTTTGTTCAGTCTGTAATCTGTCAGATTTCGAGGACGAAATCGAATCTTAGAGGGGGAGAATTGTAATGCCCCGATTTTATTATAATTGAGTTTAATCGAGATAATCAGAGTTTTTGGTGATTGAGGATCGTTTTGATATTTAGCAGGGGGTTACTTTGCAAGATTGGAGAAATAAAGGACTGAAATGCAAAAAGAGAATTTTTTTATATATTATCCTTGCAAGTTTCCATTCCCCCCCATCACTTCACTCAATCTCTTCTCCTCCCTCCTCCTCCCATTTTGTACGTACTGAAGCAAGCCATGGCCATCGCCTTTTTGAGCTTTCTTTTCGCTCGATTCGCTCAATCCGACCGTTAGATTTTCATTCCGAGTTGAGATTCACGATCACCGCAACGAGGGCTTCGTTTAGACGTAAGTTTTGCTACGATCTCTTGAACTTCGATTTTGTTGAGTTGTCGGAATTTGATAATATTGGAGTATGTCGTTCTTGATCTAGTATAGATCATGTATTCGAAGTCGGTTTGGAAAAAGAACGAAGTTTGGATTTTATATGATTTTAGAGGCATATTTTCGAAAATGGTGATTTTGATTGAGGTTGGATTTGAGTTGTTTTGATGGATTGTAGTCATGATTGAGTTGTTATGATTGTTGTTGATGATTTGAGTTTTTTTGGATAGTCGATTTATAGTCGTTATGCCGTCGAAATCGAGTTTGAGTTATCGGTTTGGTTCGGTTTGATTTGTATATCGAATTTGATTGAGTTTGAACTCCGAGTTGATATCGAATCCGTGTCTCGATGTTTTGACAGTTGACTAGAGATTGGGATTGGAGGACTTGGAGATCGGTTACCAATCGAAGAGTTGGAAGACGGTATAGTTTGTTTGATTTATCGACTTTGAGTTTCGAATTGTTTAGAGTTGAATCGAGTTGTCTCTTGTTTGACAGGATTGATTGAAGCTTCGAGAAAAAGGTAAAAGTCGACATTGAAATGAATGGGAACGAATACTCAAGATCGACTTATTCTCGAGTTCCCAAAAATCACATACCGCTTGTTTATTTGCTTGCGTGAACTTGATTTAGTTATTGATGCACTTGCATTCATATTGAGCCGATTATTCGATTCGTTTTGAAATTAGACGATTTAGGGAGCTATATTGGAGTGGCCTTGGATTTCGAGATTTTCCAAGTGCCAGAATACTTTTTATAGTTGCTCTGAAGTCTAGGGGTTGAGTTGAACGACATCCACCCCGAATGGGTGTGTCGGTGAGTTGTTGTGAAGACTTGGCCCCGGGATCCCTACCGAATACTGATTGACATTTCGATTATCTGATTTGATAATCCCGAGTTTTGAAGTCATGCATTTATTCATTTTCATTTTGATTTGTTACTGATTATTACATTTCGATCTGAGGTGTTTACTTGATATTGCATGCCTGTCTCTTTTACTTAGAAATTATATTTCTAACCGGTTTATCCGGCTATTGTCTTTATTTGTATGTGTACTTGGCAACAGGAGGATCAAGAGCTGGACCAAGTCGTTTGGGTTAGCTCGAGGTGTGACGATAGACGTGAGACACCGTGTTGTAGGGTCGAGTCGAATGATCTATTTTGAGTTTTGTTGAGTCGTTTGAACTCCTTCTTAGAACTCGACATGTTGTAATTTGGAAGAACTTAGTCTATTGCATGATCTACTCTCCTTTTGTATTTTGAATATCTTATGATTGTTGAATCATTAGTTGGATCATGTCGGAACCTTTCCAGGTGTTATTTTACACTTTTGAGGTCTTTTTGGAAGCGATTTCAGCAGGCTATGCGCGCCCGCTCGTTTGGGAGGCGCGCCCGCGCGCCCTGCACCTCCCTGGGCAGGACGCCATGCGCGCCCGCGCGCCCAGGGCAAGGGGCTATACGCGCCCGCGCCTGGAGAGGCGCGGCCGCACGTCCCATTTTAAAAAAAAAAAAATTTGATTCGATTTTATATTGGCTCTCGTGTTCGATTTTGTTTAATTATTCGTTATTATAGGATTAGAAACGGGGTCTCACAGTTCTGGATTGCTTTCAATCAAAAATCATTCCGATTGGTCATATATTCATCTGAATATTCAAACCAAAATACACAAAAATCTAAAATCAATTGATCGAATGCCTGTTTCATTCTTCATTTCTATTTCTCAATTAAATTCTAATAACTTGATCTCGTCTCAATGTGCTTTAATCCTTCAAAATCAATTCTCACTTAATTTGGATTACAGCAATTCGGACTGTTTTCGTATCTATCTCGATACTTCAAGCACATAAATTCAAAAGATCAATCAATCACACATTCATCTCGTCTCTTCGTTCTATTTCCCAAATCTCAATTGGAAATTCTATCAGTTACGAGTCCAAAAATATTATAATATACTGAATGTATACATCAACCAATCAGTAACTCTTTAAATTCATAATCAAGGAAACTTACTTAAGTCAAGGTCATCCACAGAACAATAATATGAATGACAATATGCTAACTGAAAACAACTCACTAGTATCTCAACTCAAGACGAGTAGATCAAACCAGACTCTATAAAAAAATAAGAGTCAATCAAAATCGATTGAGGTCGGTACCAAAACCTCAAAATCAATATCAAGAATTTCAAAAATCATGATTTTATGATGTAATAACTTCAGTAAAATCAAATAAAGACTCATTTGTAACTGATTTTCATATCATCGTCTATTTTGTAAACCTCAAAAGCAGTATTCAATTCATAAACTCATAAATTCTCTGATAAATTCCAGTTCACAACTTAATTAAAGTCAAGAATCTTACTGAAATATATCTGCAATCTCTACTCATCGGCATATCTTTCCATTCTGGTTTAGATCATGAACATATCTAGTGCATTGAATATATTTATTTCGGCATACTTCTGTAATCAAACATCATATATCAACCCGAAATCCTGGAATCTTAATTCGAGATTCTATATCATCATATTCAATTGCATATTATGTTCTTACTGATCTAATTGAATCGCTTCTTATCATCAATTCTTCTACTAATATGTATTCGATTATTGCCTCATCATCTATCATGCAACATAAACAGATATTTCAATACGAACAAAATCATCTTCTGTTTCAGTTCATCGAAGCAATAGTTTCATTCTTTAGTTCAATTCACACAGTCTCTTTTCTGATACAGAGGTGATCATATAATAAGCTTTCAGCTATCATGAATCTATTGCACCAATAATAGACAGGTCAAAACAAAATAAATCTGTTACCTGAAATTTCATTCTCAGGTGCAATGTCATTCTGATTCTCTGTATACTTCTAGAATAGAAATTGTAGCTAAATATGTGTTTTTCCCACACACCGTAGCATCTTTACAATTTCAATTCTTTTGCTTCATCATTCAGCTTCAGTTCTATTCATAACATACTTCAGTCGTCAGCATTTATTCAGACATATTCTTCGAATTCAAGCCATAACTAAACAACTCAATCTTGAGCTTTTTCATCATCTCCAATTCAAAGAATTATAATAGGCTTTAAATCTAACAAGACATTCTTCAATACTCAAAATATTCAGCTTCTAAAAGGTATATTTGTCTTTCTAATCATTTCTATCTGTTGTGGCAAAGAACTATAAACAAAAATCATGTTCTAAGCACTTACCAACAAAGTAATATACCTCTGTTCTTTCATCATTTCTTCATCAAAATTCATCAGCTGATTGCTAGATTTCGAAGTTGGTATTCAATCAATCTGATACGTCATTCATCTGTATCTTTCAGGTATCTGAACATCAGTTTTTCCGAACAACTTCTACCTGCAACACATCTATTCATTCGCTGATATTCTGTTCTGTTCTGTTCAATCAGAGATATTTCATTCAGCTGAGCAATAATACAGTTCTGTTCAATCTGACCATACCATTCTGTTCAGTCTGGCCATACAACTCTGTCAGTCTGGGGTGCTTACATCACTCAAAGAACAATATTCTCTTCGATTCTGGGTGCTTACATCACCCGGGGAAATTCTTATAATAACATCGATAAGAATTTGAAAATTTACAAATCAGTAAATTAATCAATTCAATTTCAAAGTTAGATCAAGAGTACATGCAATTTATTAAATCATCGAATCAAATACTTCATAATCATGCAATACTATAAATGCATGTGACTAACTCTACCCCGCTCATCTTCTATCTCAGTCCAGAACCTACGCTCTGATACCACCTGTTGTGGGGACCTCGGGTTGCTAATCTCATTTTAGGGTAGCTAATGATTAATTAAACAATTAATCAAACAATTAAAGAATAATAAATCAAGAGCACAAATTTTTTTTTTAAAAAAATTTCAGAGCCTCGCTCGATCGGGCAAAGTCAGCCGATCGAGCGAGCAATTAAATCATGCACTCGGTTCTGCACATTTTTGGTCTCGCTCGATCGGTCAAAACCTACCGATCGAGCGAGCCCAAAATGCTCGATTTTCTGCCTTCAATTTAAGGGCCTCGCTCGATCGGTGAACTTCACCCGATCGAGCGGGCACCATTTCCAGAAAACATCAGAAAACATTTTCTGCTGTCAAGCTTGGAACAATGGCATGAATCAACCAACAAAATTCGAGTCTAAACATATTATAAATTCTGAGAACATTCATACTTTCATATACCAGGTTCCTATCATCAAATCATACATGTATTACATCAAATGAATAGCTTAAGGGATAAAAGAAACTACAAGCTATTCAACATAGCATAAATAACTTCAAGTCTTAAGTTCTTGCTATGTTTAATGCTATCACTATACCAAGCTTTAACTTATAAACCCGATTCCACACTTGCTACATCTCTCTCCCGAGCTATCAATGTCGTCTCAACAAAGATCCTGCCCCACCTGTTGCAATGCACACATACAAAACAAAGCAACAGCCGGATAAACTCCGGTCAGAAATCATTCTCAGTATAATCGACATATAAATGCGTTAAATAAATTCATATCAACTCTAAACATATCAACTCAAGAATAGAGTAAAAATAATGCATATATCGACTCAACTTCAAATCAAGACTCAATTTATATAGCGCGCTTATCTCAAGAATTGATTCTTATCACTTCGTTGCCATCAAGATTCGTATCCGATCTTGACATGGATATCCATATATCGTAGCCATTCCGGGCTAGAAAATAAGGTTAACCGCAACCTTGGCATAGAATCAATTCAATATACAATCATATCAAAAGCAATAAAGATCCACTACCTGTGATGGATCAACAATAACATAAGTTCTACCTCAAGAACAAATACTTAAACAAGTATGTGGTTTGTTCGGAATAACTCAAGAATAGTCGTTCTTGAGTTTCACAGTCCCTAACTCGCGATGTCATCATTATACCTTTCATTCTCGAGTTGACGATGTTCCACATCTGGATAGGAAGTACCACAACTCATAGCAAATCTTCTCATTCAAATAACATTCGATCTTCAAGGTAGAAAAACTTCAACTATCATCATTTCTTCTTCGGTTTCAAGTTGAGGTTCTTGAGTCAATAGTCTCCTATTAAACTCTGAAACATATCATCAAAACATGCATATCAAACCTCATTCTATTCAATCATTTCAGAATTGAATCAAAATCATCAATATAGATTCAATCAACATCATTTCAAACTTTAACTTTTTCTTATTCGATATAACTCGGAGTCTTGAATCGTTAGCCTTCGAAACTCAACTGAAATCGAGAAATAAAAATGCTATAACATTCATAACATCTAAACAACTATCTCAACTCAGTTATAGGCTATCAAAACGAAGTCAAAACATCAACCGACTGCGTAGCGATTAAAAATTGGGAACCGACTCGGTATCGAATTCCTTTCTAATCAATTCAGTCATTCGTATCACTTATATCAGCTGAATTCTTCATTCAATTCATCATATCAGCAGCTAAATATATCAAATGTAAGCTGGACATCATAACAAGTTCATTCCTTAGTTCATTTTCAATCCAGCTTCGATATATAACGACATACGAATTCAAGAACACAAACATCAAGTCATAATCTGATCTCTGCCAAATTTTGTTCTTCAAAACATGCCGAAAGGATTAAATACTTACATCAATTCGAAGCCCTCATTGCAAGGATTCCAGAGCATCTTTCGAAATTGAAATCGGACAACCGGATCAAAAGTTACGGCCGTTTGAAAATCGAAAACGAAAAAGGAATAAGAGGGTTCGGCTTCCTCTGTTCTTCACTTCTGAATAATTCTGAATACACATAACATATACACGTAGCATGCTGATAATCTGAATTAAAATCAGATATGTTCAATCAATATTGCGATCTAGCCCCTGAATTTTTGTAAATTGCAATTCAGTCCTCAGCCTTCGTTTTAATTCAATTTCAATCCAAAATAATTTACGAATATTAGAATTAAAATCAAAACTCTAAATATTCCCAAATTAAATATACTCGGATTAAAATTAAATAAATTTGGATTAAATCAATAATCCCGGCCTTTTGCACTTTAGCCCTCGAATCTTCGATATTTTCAAATCAACCCCTGGTCGGGTTTCATCTTCAAAATTAATCTTCGTTAATTCCCGAAACATGGAATTTAATCTTAAATTCTATAAATATTCAAATCGAATATTTATTCTATTAATTTAAGAATTCTCGGAATTTAATTCGCAAAATCTGTAAATTCTCAAATTAAATATTTTCGGCTCATAAATTAAATCTATCATTTCCATAACTTCTCAAATCAATATTAGCCCATAATATGGAATTTAATTCTCAAATCTCATAATTAATAATTTAATATTTTCGGGCTTTACAAAGACTCAGCGTTTGGCATGTTTAGCCAATGGAGTTAATACACCTAGATTTCATTTTCAGGCAGATGGTTTATTGTGCTTATCTAATCGTGTGGTTGTACCTAATGTTGCGGAGCTCAGGAACGATATTCTATCTCAAGCTCACAGGAGTCGATTATCAGTTCATCCTGGAAGCATGAAAATGTATAAGGACTTGCGAACTAGATTCTGGTGGAAAGGGATGAAGAGGAGTGTGTATCAATTTGTTTCGAGATGTTTGGTTTGTCAACAGGTCAAAGCTGAACATCGACGACCAGGTGGATTATTGCAGAATCTTGAGATTCCTGAATGGAAGTGGGAGCACGTAACTATGGATTTTGTTACCCACTTACCTATGACTTCACGCCAGTGTGATGCTATCTGGATCGTTGTTGATCGTTTGACGAAATCAGCACACTTTATTCCTTATAACCGGGAGTATTCTTATGATCGCATGACACGTTTATATATCCAGGATATAGTGCGATTGCATGGGATTCTAGTGAGCATAGTCAGTGATAGAGACCCGCGATTTACCTCATGTTTCTGGGGTAGTTTTCAGGAGGCATTGGGTACCACTCTGAGTTTGAGCACTGCATATCATCCGGAGACTAACGGACAGTCAGAGCGGACGATTCGTACATTGGAGGATATGTTACATTCTTCTGTCATGGACTTTGGCTTATCTTGGCAGGATCAGTTACCTGTGATCGAATTTTCCTACAATAACAGTTATCATCGTAGTATTGATATGGCACCTTTCGAGGCATTGTACGGTCGATGGTGTCGCACTCCGTTATTCTGGGATGAAGTCGGGGAACGACAAGTCGAGGGTCCTGAATTGGTGCAGCAGATTGTAGACAAAGTAGATTTGATCAAGCATAGGATCAAAATTGCTCAAGATAGACAAGCCAGTTATGCTAATATTCATCGCAGGCCACTTCAGTTTGAGCCTGGTGAATATGTGTTTCTACGAGTATCACCTTTCAGGAAGGTGATGAGATTCGGCGTGAAAGGCAAGTTGTCTCCTCGTTTTATTGGACCTTTTCAGATACTGGAAAAGATCGGAGATGTTGCATATCGTTTGGCGTTACCGCCAAATCTTTCCAGTATACATAATGTTTTTCATGTGTCGTTACTTCGACAGTATATAGCTGATGAATCTCATGTGATTCAGTCTACTGATATTCAGCTAGAGCCAGATTTGTCTTTTGTTGAACGACCAATCCGTATCTTAGACAGAAAGGAAAAAGTTCTTCGGAACAAGACTATACCACTTGTGATGGTACAGTGGCAGCGCCGAGGCGTTGAAGAAGCAACTTGGGAAACTAAGAGTCGTATGCAAGCAGGATATCTTGAGTTGTTTGCTTTGTATTTTTTATTACCATTTAGTTGTAATTACAGTTGTTGTAATAAAACGTGGTTTGATATTTCATATTGTTATCTTGATTTGTCTTTAGATATTATTTTGCGGACGAAATATCTAAAGGTGGGGAGAATGTAGTAACCCAGATTCCATTTTAAGATAATGATATGTTAAACATGATTAAAGGTTAGTAATTAACCAAATTCCAGGGCATAATTGGACTTCAGAATTACCAGAGGGATCGCTGCATATAAGGGTGATAGCCAAGTTCCACTTTCCATGCTATGATATGGCATATAATTTTAAATGTGGCAAAACATGATTAAGGAGTCCTTATTTGGTAAAAATAAGTGGAAAATCAGCTCCGGAACGTCCAAAAATGGTAGGAAGGGTCCTGGGGGTCTCGGACAGTTCGGAGGCACCGAAATGAGTTCGGACCATCCGAACTCAAATACAAAGTTCGGAGGATCCGAACCCAACACTTAGGAGGCTCCGAACTCCCCCAGACAGCAATGCTAGATGACTAATCCGCGAATTTCGACAAGTGTCGGGCATGCAGGTTCGGAGGGCCCGAACCCCAGTTCAGAGGCTCCGAACTCCGGCGGATTTTGCCTATAAATAGGGCCATTCGGACAAGAAATTAGATATAAATCAAGTATTCTGAGTGTTCAGTTTATAGTAAGCGTTATACAGAGGGCCCTATCGGTAATAGTGAGATTCTGGAATAACAAAGAAGTTGTTATAGTCATCCAGAGTCAGCAACATCAAAGGGCTTATTACGGACGAAGGTATGGTCCGGGAATCTGTTTAAGTTTTGGGAGTACTTATTAGCTTAGTTAAGGCTTATAGAATTTATGTAGTGATACGATAAACTTTTGAATATAGGCTTGGAACCTAGGATCCTACTATACTTGAACTAGCCTAGAGGTACGTACACATTGACTGAGATTGCCAGCGAGTATACATGTTTCTATGTTGCATTTATTTGGCATTATTATATGGCATGAGATATGATTTACCGTTTTCTATATTCATATGTCATGTGCATATACACGTTGAGCCTATACCTTGTTATACCTGACTATAGAGCCGCTCAGCTCTATATTCGATAGTCTGTCACTGAGAGTACCGCGACGGCGGGGGCATTTATGTCTGTCTACTCTGGTGTACTAGACGAGTGTGGTTGAACCCAGAGGTTGATCCGTGCGGTGGCAGCACTCATGTGGCGCCGGTTCTGAGCATGACTTTTCAGATGACCCTTTACCAGTCATCATGTTGCATGCATTATATACATATGTTTACTCATGTCTATGTACTGGGCGTTAGCGCTCACGTCCTAGTTGTTATCTTGGACACCCTATTCCATGGGGCAGGTCGCAGGATGGACGGAGCCGGTAGTTCGAGGCAGGACTAGGGAGCCGGAGCTTTTCAGGGGAATTTATACAGCAGGATATGTTTTAGTTGTATAATGTTTACTTTTAAGTTCTTCGATTTGGTTGTATCACTACAGATTTAAGCTTGGATTATGTTACTAAGCTGATATGTAAATTATGGATTATGTTTCCGCACGTTTTTACTCTGTTAAAGTATTTTGCTGTATTAAGTTTAATGCATGCTATTAGTTGCCAGTTAGTAGGTGATTCCATGCAGGGTCACTACAGCTTTTGTGCTTACGGGTTTCTAGGTACTGAGCAACTGCATCTTTTGCTGCGAGTGCTGCTATGTTTTCCACTAGTGCAGTGAAGGCTTCATGGGTGAGAGTAATACTCGGCGGTGCGTTTCCATTGTTATTATTTTCTTGAGACATTTTTGAAGTAATATGTGCTCTCAATGACGTAAAGAACAATTTTCCACAGACGGCGCCAAGCTGATGTAGCCAAAAATCACTTGTATATGACACGTTGCTTCCGCAAAGTCCGGAGTATCAACGAATCCTTGTATGTTCCCGGTGGAGATCTTCAATGGGTTATTCCTACATTATAAAACAAAGTCAGAGGAGTCGAGAGTTCCCGGCGAAGACACTCCGACGCTCAAGTCAGCGATTAGTCAAGGGATAATAATCAAGAGTAGAGTGTTATAGTGCTTAAGAAAGTGTGTACCTTAATAATGAGGTGACTTGATCTATTTATAGATATTCGGAAAGTTTCACGGGCTTGAGCCTCTTATGGGCTGTTGTAAAATGCAGGGTCCGCTTGAATTAAATATATAAAATATTTAAATAAGCTTGGACCTTAAAAATATTGAGAATGGACCTTCATGATTGAACTCAGGCCCAGTTGAATTTTTAGGTGTAACTCATCACTACCAAAGTAGAAATATATACTTTTCATGATGGATTTTGGTCTGTAACAAACAACTTAGATATTAAGATCAAATAAAAATGATATTATCATCCATAATTAAAATATGTATGTATAGAGTTTTGCTATACTGTCCACCTTCCGTGCCCACCTATGAGGTGAAAATCATCCATTGGATGAACCATTTGTATATGATTTATCTCATCCATTGGATGATTGCCACCTCACAGGTGGGCATGGAGGTGGGCAACATAGCAAAACTATGTATGTATATATATAATGGTGTAATTTATGGATTATTTTTATTTTTGAAATAGTACTTGATGGATGTTAATTGAATTGGTGGGATGAATTTATATTAAATGATTTTCAAATCAATTCTCAAACACATTTCTTAATCTATATTATTATACTATCAAATTAAAGTAGAGAGCTTTATAGTAACTAATTTACAATAAATTTGGTAAAACTAAAATAAAAATTATAATTCTATCCTTATATAAATCTAAACATATAAAAATCGATTAAAATAGATTAAAATTTGTTTGATTAATTAATTAATATGGAGAGAGAGTGTTTTTTTTTTTTTTTTTTTTTTTTTTTTTTTTTTTTTTTTCTGTCAACTGATAAAACTACAATTATTCGAATATTAGCAATTGTAATGCGAAGTGTATGGCCAACCTCTTCGCACTTCCACCCATTCATCGGCATGGCCTTATCCACAATCCCTGCTCCACCGCCGTCACTCACCGCTCAGCCCTCCGCCGCCGCTCCAGTACCCAAGCTCCTCTATTTTCCGACAGCCCTGCTGAATTCCATACCCAACTCCTCCTCCGCCGTTCTCAGTACCCCAGCGGCTCGCCATAAGTGGAGGACCAATGTCTCCTTCTTCTCTGGTTTCTTGAAAAACAACAAGAAGAAGAATGCCAAGGAGATTAAAGAAGAGCTTCTTGAGGCCATCGAACCCCTCGATCGTGGTGCTGAGGCCACACCCCAAGACCAGGAAACCATTGAGCAGGTCTATATTGATCTTTTCTATTTCAACATCTTTAGCATATATAGTGTTTTTTTTGTTTTTTTGGTTCTCCAACTATTTGTGTGTTGGATTCATGTCAATGTTTCATGTTGCATGATCAGATTGGTTGCCCACTTAATGGTGTAGTTATTGGAGTACAAATGTACAATACTAGTGGAATTCTTACTTAGTGGTGGCATATTTGAGGGATTACAGACCTTTACACTGTTTGTATATCTACTTAGTGGCTGTTTATACAAACTGGCTCTTACCATGTATATAGTGAGGTAGTGTTTTGAAGGAAAAGCTGAGAAATGTTTTTCTCCCAAACACTACCTTAGTTTTTTAGAGATATTAGTGCACCAAATTGCTTTATACCATCAGCCTGAGAGCTATTTGAATTCCGTAGCATCTGCTTCTCTTTTGTATCACACTGGCAAACAGATTTGCAATTCCTAAACTGATCATGGCCACACCTATCCCTTCACGTTTTCCTTCAGAATTTCCTCTGACATAATGAGCTTTATTGAACCGTCCAATTTACGCTGTTATCAAGTTGTAATATGACCTTCGAGAAGGCAAAAACACTATCTAGTCAAGTGTTAAGTGCACCTCAATTAAACTATCCACATGCCTCGAATTCTGCCTAATTCAGTTTCGACAACATTATGCATATACCATTTCTTTGGATAATGATTTGTAATAATTTTTATTGGTTTTAGCACAAGACCCGTATGAATCTTTATGCAAATTTTTGTATGATGGAAAGAATTGGGACGTGTACAAGATTAGAGCTCTGTTAGTCTTCTGAGCAGCAGTTCTTATTGGCCTCCTGATTTCTGTTTGGTAATGATGTGGCGTATGAATTAGTTACATGTTCTGAATGACTTGAGTTATGACTAAATTATTACAGCTTTTAGGACACAAAGACGTCGTTTTAAAATTATTATCATAGTTGTTAGGAATCGTCAACCAAAGTCCCACATTGGAAAATTAAAGGAAAAAATCATGGATTAATATATGAAATGATATCTCCATTGGTATGAGGTCTTTTGGGTGGGTTTTTAAAACAAAACCATGAGGGAAAGCTTTCGAGGGGACGCTCCCGGTAATTCATGTAAGGCGTGTGCCTCAAAGGTGAGTAAACTCGATTGGAGGGACGGATTGAAGGGAGGCCTGGTGGGACTTCGTTTGAGGGAAGAATTGTTAGAAATGGTCAACCAAAGTCCCACATTGGAACATTGGAAAATTAAAAGAAAGATCATGGACACAAAGGTGAGTAGACGGATTGCGAGGAGCCCTAGTGGGACTTCGTTTGAGTGGAGAATTGTTATGAATGGTCAACCAAGTTCCACATTCGAAAATTAAAGGAAAGATCATGGACACAAAGGTGAGTAGACTCGATTGGAGGGACGGATTGAGGGGTCCCCTGGTGGGACTTCGTTTGAGGGGAGAATTGTTAGGAATGGTCAACCAAAGTCTCACATTGGAAAATTAAAAGAAAGATCATGGACGCATTGGAAAATTAAATCATGGATTAATATATGAAATGATACGTGGCCTTTTGGGATATCCGGATTCCATTGATCAACAATAGTCAAAATCATGAATTCAGTTCCAGTTGGAGAAATCGTGGGAAAGCATTGTTGTGTAACAGTAACTAGCAATTATCGTGTGGATGTCAATCAAAATGTCATTCTTGCAGTACCGGATGCTTGAAAGGTTTTTAAGTCGTGCCTTTGCTATCAGAGTTAAATTCTGTATTTCAGTTGTTGGAATTTTGACATTTGATCCTTAATACATGCTCCTGCAAGTGAAGCTCGGCTGGACATTCAAAGTTGTTGCATTCTAAACACATGAGAACATTTTATCATCAACAAATTTAGCAGCTTTCGTGAAGTTGAATTTACATGTTCTTCCGGGAAATGAACTTTGGTGGTTTTGGTGTTTATTTTCATTCCTTTTGTTTTTCCAACTTTGTTCTTAGATAGTTTGCAAACTAGAAGCAGCTAATCCAACGAAAGAACCACTGAAGTCTGGTTTGCTCGATGGGAAATGGGAACTTATTTATACAACTTCTCAGTCAATTTTGCAAACCAAGGTACAAATTTTCATCTGCTGATGCTTCTAGTTTTGACGAGTTTTGTTGTAAAAAGTTGCCATTTATTTGTTGCTTGAAAGCTTTGTTGTTTAGATGGTTGTTTATATGTGAAAAACACTTACTGGTTAACTATATAAACAGAGGCCCAAGTTTTTAAGATCTAGAGTAAACTATCAAGCAATTAATGTTGATACTCTTCGGGCGCAAAATATGGAAACAGGGCCATTCTTCAATCAGGTAAACCCATATTTTGAGTTGGTATTTTTTTTCCTCATGTGGTTTTGACCAGGGGCAGACCAAGCAAAGGGTATTGACCCACATAAAATGTTTCAATTTTTGTGTATAATGTTACCAAAAATTTTAGTTTCAACCCGCAATACAAGAAGCGTTCTACATTCCCTTCTGTGCATAAGTTATCTGGCATCATTTCTGGAATCAAATCAATATTCATGAATTATCGAGAATCGAGGCTCAATTTATTGTGAAACATGAATGTAGTCATGGGTCCATCCAAGC
Organism: Henckelia pumila; assembly: GCF_033568475.1. Classification (NCBI taxonomy): domain Eukaryota; kingdom Viridiplantae; phylum Streptophyta; class Magnoliopsida; order Lamiales; family Gesneriaceae; genus Henckelia; species Henckelia pumila. The sequence continues at coordinate 185,087,654 of NC_133123.1, read as the reverse complement.
AAAACTTTACATAATTGTACTTCTCGCAACTACTACTCATGCATATTCACTTTACCAAAAATAATTTAGCGGAGTTGCGTGAGGAATCCATTACATGGTCTCGACTCTTGTGAACTGACTCACACATCTTCGGCAACCCGATATGGGGTTGGGATATTACAGTGAGTTACCTAGGCAGATTGCTAGGTAAGAATAAAGGACCTTGATTACAAGGAGTCCAACACATCACAAAAAGAAGAAAAAGTTATATTTATTGGCCTACAAATAATGAGTGTACGCAGAATTTTTTCTGAATCTATCATGGAGTGTTGAGGATCTGGACTTTACATATCTCATCAAAATGAGCATTATGGTTTTTGTTGTTTGATACGCTGTAGGTCACAGCAGATTTAACACCTGTAAATCCGAAGAAGGTGGCCGTCAAATTCGACTCTTTCAAGCTAGGCGGTCTCGTAAGTCATGCATGACTAATTTGATCCTATATATAACAAACATGAATCTTTCTTATTATAGCCAGTTTTGATCTTTTCAAGCACGAACAATGAAGCAAAGCTTATAGCTTGCTTTTGTGGTTACTGGAAGAATTATAACATAAGCTGATGGAACAGATACCTGTCAAAGCTCCTGATCGAGCTCGAGGAGCGCTGGAAATCACGTACTTGGATGATGAGTTGAGGTGAGGTGATCCAGACTCCTTGGTTTTATGTCATTACCGTTTTTGCATGGGGACAGAAATACACTTGACATGCATTCTTGTTTTCAGAATATCGAGAGGCGACAAGGGAAATCTCTTCATCTTGAAAATGGTTGATCCCTCCTACAGAATACCCTCTTGATCTTAATTCCAGAAGGCAAATTGAGTGTACATTTCATCTCTTTTCCATTCTTTGTTTTGTATTAAGTTTTTCTTTCAAGTATATAATCACTTACCATGATGTGAAGCGGGAGCATGGTGAAACACAAATAATGAATCCATAGTTTACTGGTTTTTTAAAGCTTTTAGTGGCTGTTGTATACCATGGCAAAATATAGAGCTTTTCATATTCCCGATTTTTTTTTCTTTGGAAAGGTATATATTCTGATAGTGTCAATAGTTTAATAGTTATTACATAAACGAAATTAGTTCTATATATGTTTAAAATTTTAGTTTAGCATGTAATAATAAGATAAAACAACACTAATTAAAGTGCCCGTCTTCCGTTTTGGTCTTGTTCAGTGCTTGATCCTTGGCGTATGGCTTTGGCCACCGTTGGGTTTAATTTGAGGAAATGTCGAAAAGTCGATTTGGTTAAAGTTTATTTTGGATGTATCTTATAATATAGTTTACAGTTTTTATAAAACTCTTATATACCATACTACAGTGGAAGTTTTTGGTGTACGATCTCACGGATATTATCAAAAAGATAGGTCGATTTGATCTATATATAAAATAAATAATTATATTTTTAGCATAAAAAAAATTCATGAGGAAGGTCAATTAAGATATTGGTTTCATTCCTCTCAAAAAAAAAAAAAAGATATTGGTTGGTATCATGAAATTAACCTATGAGACTTTTTAAGGTCATTTATATGAGTTTTTATTTATTTTTTTATGATGTGATCTTACAAAAATTTAATCAATTTAAATTTATCATTTAAAATAATTTTTAGTCTTGATAATTTTGTTAACTATGATATGATCTCATAAAAATATAATCAATTTGAATTACAGTATAACCCTTTATCACTTATTATCAGAGATGGACCTATTGAGTGAGCTAATTATAATAAAGCTCATGTGATATTTAATTAGTCTATTAAATAATGTATAATCATAATAAAGCCCAATCAAGCCTATTAGACATTTAATTATCTCACTAAACTTTTTTATACTAATAAGAAAACTCAAGTTATTAAATATTTAAAAATCATAAAGTATCCATTTGCAATTTATACCACATTATGCTCTTACCCTTCAAATATTTCAATATATCCAACACCAAAAGTCCAAAAGTCCTACACACAAATCTTATATTATAATAAATAATATAAATCACTGGTTATTGCGATCTAATTTCATTTTTTATTCCAAAACTCACTTTAAAATTTCACAAAATTTTTAAGGATAAAATTGCTTATACATTTCCGTATTCCATCTTTTTTTTTTAATTTGCATTAAATTTAAAGTCTTCATTTTAATATATTTATGTTTTGTAGTGACAAGAAATGTAAATTTTTCATTAAAAAATTGCATAGATTGTTCGAACTTCGAAGTAGTCTATTATTCTTTAAAACAAACTGAAATATTTAAATTCAGATAAAATATATGCATGCATTACGAAAATATAATATTTATTTTTCCGGTTATCAAAATCCACAATAAAATATGATGTTTGTTTTCCAAAGGAGTCAATTTTTTGAATGTGAACCGTAACTCTTGTTCGATAGTTTTTACAAGGTTTTTATATTTTTTCCAATTACATATTAAATTTATTATATACCTTGATGTATTAATTTTAAATTTAGTTTAGCCCCGTATGAATTCCTAATTCCGTCTCTGCTTATTTCAAAATGTTATCTCAATATGAATATAAATCAAATTAATTATGAAACAAACTATACAAACAGGCAACAGATACATAGAATACATAAAAGATGTTTACTTCAATTTGAATATAAATAAAATTAATTAAGAAACAAACTATAACTATTATGAAACAAACTATACAAATGCAACAGAAGTATCGTTAATTTCTTCATGCTCGTTCCAAGTTCGAAGTACCATTTGTACAAATAAGAATCCCCTTCGTTACATGATTTCTTCTTCATATAGATAGATATAGGATCTATGGGGCAATTACTTAGAAGTACATTTTGTGCTACAACCCTTCCTATCTGATAGAAAAGGAGAGTTTTCCAAAAAAACCTGCTAATGGAGGAAAACCTCCTAGGGATAAGAGACATAGGGCTAAAGAGAGAGCCAAAAAGGGATCTTTCGTGTTTTCCTTTCACTTGTAGTGTGGGGAAGAAGAGCCGAGTACTCTACCATTGAGTTAGCAACCCGAAGAAAATATAGATTAAACATAATCTCAACAAAATGTATATAGATGTACTCAAAAAAAAAAAAACAAAGGGTATATAGATAAAATAAATTAAATGAGATCAAAAGAAATAGCTCTCGCGGTCTAGAATAAAAAAAAAAAGAGGTTGGAACAGAAGAATTGAAATCTTAGATCAAAACACTATGTATGGATGGTATGAACTGCCCAAACAAGAATTCTTGAACTTATTGAAGATATCGATATTGATGCTAGTGACGATATTGATGCTAGTGACGATATTGAAGGCGCTGTTCTTGGTATAGCAGTTTAGCTCGAAGTTCATCAAAGGTTAACGACGAATTATTGTTGGTGACCTCTCTTCCTCAGCAAAGAGATCTCAAGCAGAGATTCGATTGGCTCAAAGTGATAGTGGCTTCTCCAATCTGACCTAGATGGCGATTATCCATATATGTCTCTAGCATGACCACTTGATGAAATTGGAGGGAAGTGGTGTTGTCCGGAAATAGGACTCAATGTCTCTAATAATCTTGCTATGCACCTTGATGTATCGGACTTGAGCTTTTGCATGTTGTGATATTGCGTGTATTCTCTAAACCCCGTTTTGTGTATGTATTTGAAGGCACGTCGGAAGCGAGCGCGGGAATGAATTATTAGCCTGAGCATTTCTGCCCAGGTCTTCAGCACGCAGGCGAGGTGGTTTCTCGCACGCGCGCGGTGTCTTCCAGGGGCTCGGGTTTGTTACCCCGCGCGCGCGTGAGAGGTGTACCTCGCGCGGGCGCGAACCTTCAGCCGGGGCCCTGGATGTGCGAGGCGTTCTTCTTTTAAAAAAAAATCTAATGGATTTATTGGTTGGATCTTGTATGTTTAATTAGTTGTTTAGAACCGAGGTCTCACATATCATCTGATCATTGAAGAATCAATTTTTGCACTTGTAATCGAGTTGTAATCACTCTGTATTAAATTCAATCTAGGACTGTCTTTGTTGTTGTTTTTGCTAGGAGTTCTGAGATAGTCTGTGTGGTAAGTCCTAGTCTTGGATTGAGATTTTGCAAAAGGTTGTAAAATTCAAAGTCTTCTATTATAAACCTTCCTGCTAGAAAGAAGGGGTGACGTAGGAGTATTTAATTATCCAAACATCTAGAAATATCCGAGCGTGCTCTTCATTTCAGTTTACTTAGTATTTTTAGTCTCGTATTCATTTTTCTTACTTAGTGTTTGGAATCTGTTTGTTGGCATCTTCCGCACATTTCATTTGCTTGTCAACTTACATCGACAGTGAAGAAGGAAAGAAGTCAATCTCCAACCCGGTTGAGTTCTAATTTTTAAGTGTTAAGAAATTTTTGTGGTGTATTCAAACAACCTCCGCACACTAAACTGCTCAAGTTGTTGATCTGCTTCAGACTTGAAGTCAGTCTACCTATTTGCCACAAAACTGCTCTCGGCAGTCAACTGAAGTTCGCGCAGACAGTTTACAAACATTCTAGGAATATTCCGACTTGAAGTCAATCTATCTACTTGCCACAAAACTCCTCTCATCTGTCAACTAAAGTTCGCGCAGATAGTTTACCAACATTCCAGGAATATTCCGTTGTAAGTCAGTCTATGTCCGCAACAACCTCCGCGCACTCAGATTGTACTATTGCGGTAGAGAATGACGATGTGACAATACAAACAGTGCGACGGAAAGAATTTGAAGATATCAGATAATATTTAAAATTATGACCGTTGGCACCCAAGCCTATAAATAGGCATATCGATCGGTTTTGGAAGTGTTAGCAAGTATTACACACAAACTCACAATTTTTAAGCAGTCTACCAAAAATATTTCAAAGTTCATCGAGCTAAACTGATCAAGAACTTGAAGCACATATTAGCAGATATAATCTAATCATTGAAGGATCAATTTGTGCACTTGTAATCGAGTTGCAATCACTCTGTATTAAATTCAGTCTAGTGCCGTCTTTGTTGTTGTTTTTGCTAGGAGTTCTGAGATAGACTGTGTGATAAGTCCTAGTCTTGGATTGAGATTTTGCAAATGGTTGTAAAATTCAAAGTTTTCCAGTATAAACCTTCCTGCTTGGAAGAAGGGATTACTTAGGAGTGTTTAATTCTCCGAACATCCAGAAACATCCGAGCGTGCTCTTCATTTCAGTTTACTTTGTATTTTCAGTCTCGCATTCATTTTTCTTACGTAGTGTTCAGAATCTGTTTGTTGGCATCTTCCGCACATTTTTTTTGTTTGTCAACTTACATCAACATTGATGAAAGAAAGAAGTCAATCACCAACCCGGTTGAGTTCTACACCCAAACTGATTCTATCACATACCTCTAACTTCAAGAGTATGCAGCCTACCATCTAAGCTAGATATTTAATTGATAAGTTATAGAACTAATTTGTTAAGTGCATCTCCAATCTTGCATCAAAATAACGTGAAATGCTATTTTGGTGCAGGGTTTTCATCTCCAATTTGTTAATTCCGGCCATGTTGCGGCGGGTGTTCTTCTTGTTTTTCGCCGCCCCCAGCGTGGCCAGCTTGTCTTGGTACTCCATCGCGGGACGCTTCGATACAGCCGCGTAGATGCTCTTTTTCCTCTCGCTTTTTTTATTTGCCTCTCTAGTAAGGCATTAGACTTGTCATACACACGCCTCGTATTTTAGAGTATAGGTCAACTTACCTTACAGATATTATCTTGGATCTAATGATTCATGATTTGTTACATCAATACGGTAACATGTTGGGTTTGAAAATGACATATAGATATAGGCTCAAGAAGTGGTGACGAATTTGCTTAATTACATGTTGAAAATTTTGTTTAATGAGTTGAATTTGATACATTAATTGCAGCATTAGTTGCACATAAGGAGAGATTTGAACAAAACAAGCAAAAGAAATTGATACGTACGGCTTTAAAAAAATTGATATTTGTTTCATAAAATTAAATTAGATATGCAGGCCAGCACTTTTCAAGAAAGCAATGAGAAGATTCAACTTAGCATGGTGGGCATATTCTTACCCCATAACAATTCCGGCTCTGACTGCGACCAGATATGAACAAGAAGTCAAAACTGGAGTCTCTCACGCCATTAGAAACTTCCGAGTGAAATTACGCAAGGTTTAAATTGGTAATCGAGTCATTCTCGGATGAAATTTTTCGGGCCCGAATGCTATTAAGGAGGAGAGTTATGAGTACTCAATTAAAGCTATAGCAGGTGAGGTCCCACATGTGTTTACATCACATATTTTCTTAATCAGAAATTTCACTACAAATAGTTGGTGCACTTGTATATATATATAAATCAATTTCGTATAAGATTTGAAGTAAATGAGTGGGATATGGATGTTGTATTTGATGCAAAAATTATACTATTTTAATGCAGAACTTGAACTAAATAGATTTTGTGGTTAGTGCAGAAATTACACTATAAATCTGCCTCTGGTTATCCATTGGAGTAGACTGGCTCTGGTTTTCAATCAGGTCAATATTAATATATGCTGTAGAGTTTATGATTCGATTTGGTATTTGGAGTTTCCAAGGAGTGTTCTCTCCTTTTATCGCAGAACAATTAGATGGTTCTGATTAGGGTTGACATACCGTACCGAAATACCGGAATTTTGGCATACCGTACCGAAATTTTTTCGATATACAGACATTTTTTCGGTATACCGAATTTTGTTCGGTATCTATACGGTATCAATATGAATTTTTTTCTTATCAAAGTTTCAGAATTTTACTATCGGTATCGGTATGAATTTTTTTCATACCAATATTTGTAGTAAGGTATACCGAAGAACCACCTCTAGTTCTGATGTTATATTTGATTTAGTTTTTAGTTATTATAAATAATAATTAATTGAAAATTATTTTAATTTGTGTAGATAATAATGTCTATTATTTATTTATTTTTAATAATTAAATATTCACATACACATTTTAATTATAATTAGATATCTAATTATTTATTTTATTTTTACTACTTAATAATTTATCAATTTTAATAATATGTGTGTATTAATTTGTATAATATAATTTTATTAATATAAAATAATTACATTAATAATTTAAATATTATTATAATTATACGTATTAATAAAATAATAGTATTTATATCATATTAAAATTAAGGGATAATTATTTTAAAATCCCTAAACCTAAACATAAATTTCTCCTAACTCCCTACATTCAAATTTTTTAGTTTGCACTCTCTAGTGGTCCCCAATTTTGATTAAACAAGTATTCAACTAATCTTTTGTACTTTGGCGTTGTTTTACCTATCGAACCAGTTCATGTCGTGAAGAACTATTGGTTGCGCAAGGTTTCCAGCCTATATACTTTAGATTAGGGTCCAACATGCTTCCGTAAAGTAAATCAAATTTAAATACCTCTTTGACCATAATATTGTCGGGTCATACCTGCCGAGTTTTACGAAGTGCTCCTCACACCCCAACCACGCAGTCGCAACAGATGGTTTCTGCACAAGCTCCTTCAACGACACCCAGCACAGCCTTAATTCGTTTTCTACCTTAAGGCGTATGGTATATAAATTTAATTATAAAATATGAACATGAAAGAACAAGAGACTTTAGAAAAATTATCCAGACATAATATTATTACATAAATCAACTCCTTTGAAGAGGAGAAGACAACTTGTTTAGCTACTCATAGTAGCCTCGTTCTTGAAATACATAAACGAACACTTATTACAATAGAAAGAGAAATATTACAACAATTTTATTCGTAAGAAAACTGAAGGGAATGATCGATGTCTTCAGCTTCCTCAAATGCCTGTATTTATAGCTGTAGTTCCACTCGTTTCACCGAGAAACTTCAGGGAATCTTACAGTTGTCTTGTATTTCTTTATGTCATTATTGATGGCATCTTTTACTAGTGGAGGAGGCAGCTGTCTTGAATTTTTTATGCCATTATTGATGGCATCTTTTACTAGTGGAGGAATCACATGTCTGTCACTTTCTTTTGGCTTTATTCTCCTCACATGCCTGCTTTATTGTTTTCGGGGCATCTTTTGCTTTTGAAGTAGACCCCTGTGAAAACGCATTTTTGGTGGTCCTTGTCCACCTTTGCTTGTCTCGAAAAAATCCTTTCGATCCGTTCGGGGTCTAAAGGTTTTTCCAAATTCTGGCTCCTTCTGATTTGGGCATTCTGGGCAGATATTCTCTGACCATCGTCCAATATGAGCCATGTTACAAAATTTTCGGCGAGTTTCTTTACTCCCCAGCAGCTTGTTGTTCCACAAAAGATTTCTCTTCTTTTCGAAGAGTTCTTCCGAAAATGCTGTAGTTTTTCCTGTCATTGTGTTCAACAGGAACGATCCATTCACAGAATTCTGATAAAATTTGAATGAAAACTTGACTTTGTCCATCTCAGTAAGACAGACCCAAATACCCCATGCCCTTCTGGTTGAGATCTCATTTTCCCCGAAAGTGGACACCAAGGGTATTTCTTCAGTTTTAGGATCCTTGATAAATTTATGACTGTTTATATCAGGTCTCCTCAGCTTGATAAAATGAAAGGGTTCGTGTGATCCTTTCACTATTGGTTCTGGAGCTGTACTGAAAAAATATAACTCAAGCACATCTCCTCTGGACAAATGATCATTATTTGCCCATGTTTCTTGGACTGCTTCCTGAATCCATTTTGGTAACTGTGATATCTCCAGAAAGCTTGGTGATGTTGTATAAACTGAGGCCAAAGCCCCAAATTCATACCAGAGTTTTACATCTTTAGGATTGACATTGTTTTTTAGCCAAACCCTTGGATATATTCCTGCAACATCAACCCTGCAAGTGTTCGGGTTGATTTCATTCCTTGTATTCAATTTCTCCCACTTCTGTTGATAAACCTGGAATGGAGAAATAATAGATGGATTAGTATCAATCTTAGATTTGCCCTTGTCAGTGTTGGGTCTAAGATTGATCTCTTCCTCTTTTACCCCAGAGGCGGAGGGTTGACTTGATGAGTTATCCTCATCAATTGTTGCTTCATCCAGATCATCAAAGGCTGATGATAGATTAGCTTTTGTTTCTTGAGTTTTAGATTCCTCAACATCTTGTTTCACAACCGGTGGTTGTATTTCTTGTTCTTGTAAAACCAATGGTTTTAGTATATCTTGTTTATGAGAAACCAATGGTTTCTCTATAGCCTTCACAATTGGCCCTTGAATAGCAGCCCATAGTTGTGTTTGAGCTTGCATACATCCTGTAATTCGATTAGATACTTTGATCCGATCAGCTTGTTGTAACCTGCCGGCCATTTCAGCATTAATGGCTAACTGGTTGAACTCGTTTTGAAGCAACCCAAGGTGTTCCCTGAGATGCCTCTGCATTTTCAGGATGGAATCCACGTCACTGCCTTCCATCTCTTGTTAAAAAATCTGCAAGAATATTTTCATGAGATTTAATAATAACAATATCAAAAATATAATTTTGACATAAATCTTGCCATCTTAATAACCTAGCTTTCTCAGGTTTAGATTCAATCTTATTCTTTAGGAAAGCTTTTACCTGGGTGTTATCAACCTTCAGAGTGAATTTTTTAGCAAGTAAAAATAATGGCCATTTTTCAAAAGCCCTTTTAACCGCATAAAATTCCTTCTCGTTGATATGCCATCTAATGGCCTCAGATTCTGAAAAAAGACCGCTATAATATCTGCATGGTATTTCCCCATCTGGAGGGATTTTGGTAAGGACTGCCGCCCACCAATCGTCGCTGGCATCCGTAAATAATACCAGATCATCTTCATCTACGGGTATAGCCATTTTTTGGAGTTCTTACATATCTCTTTTAATTGGTTTACCCCTTTAGTATGGTCATCGGTCCATATAAACCTAGCATCCTTTTTTAACAAAGGACTGAACACCTTTCTGTATATTGCTAGATTGTTAATGAACATCCCTGCAAAATTAACTACTCCAAGAAAACTCTGGAGTTGTTTTACATCTTTGAGTTTATCTGGAAAATTCTTTACCTTTTTCACAATATGGGGTTGTAGAATTATTCCAGTTTCATCAATCTCAATACCGAGGAATTTAATTTTCCTTGTTGCTATGACTGCTTTCTTTTCAGATAACACCAGTCCTTCTTGTTTACAAATTTTAGAGAAAATCTCTAAGTGTTTAACGTGTTCGTCTATATTTTTTGATGCTATAAGAATATCATCAATATAAACAAACATAAAGTTGAAATAATCTTTAAAAAGGTTATCCATCTTTCTTTGAAATATCTGGGGTGCATTAGCCAATCCCATAGGCATAACTTCCAAAATATAGTGTCCTTGTGGAGTAGATAAGGCTGTGAATTTCTTACTGCCTTCTTCCATTCTTATCTGGTAGAATCCAGACCCCCTCTGGTATGGGAAAAATGCTTGCTTCACAGGTATTTCCCGAATGTAGGGAGTTACAATCAAATTTTGAGAAAACTCTAGCATTTCGTACACAGCTAATTAGATGTTCTCTACTAGGTATGAAGTACCCGTCAAACTCCAGGATTTTATTAATACCTTGGTAGTTAATAACTAACCTGGGTTTCCCTCTTTTTATTTCACCATGATTTCTGACCAGAAAACCTGGGCTACTATATGGTGAAACTCCTTCTTTGATTAGACCAAGGTCCAAATGTTCCTTGATAATCATTCTCATATCCCTTTGATCTGTTATGTTCATCGGAATAGGCTTATATCTGACAAATTCATACTCTTTGCCTTCCTTTAGAGTAAGACTGACTTTGAGTTGATTTCTATCCCACCATGCCAAAGGATGCTCATTATAACTTTCTTTGAGCCTCTTTTTAACATCTTCAAGGGATACCTTATTTTCTAACTCTATATCTCTATGATTTAGAGTTACCTTGAGAAGCTCCATATCCTCTGTTTGGAGTTCTTGTTCTGTTGTTATTTTCAACATGATTTCTCCAAACCTTCTTGGATCTTTCATTTTTGGGTGAAAAAGTTGTCCCTTATCACCACGCTGGCTACGAAATATTATTGGCAATTGTCGATAAAAAGCAACTTTGAGTCTTTGAACGATAATTTTATGATCACAAATTGTAGTGAACATAAGTCTTCTTGACTCATTGTCTTGTGTGTACTTCTTAAACATTTGTAAGAAGTTATTTCCTAACAGGATATCAGCTCCTGTATCATGAAAATAGATTGGTGGTGTCTTTACCTTGTACCAAGGTGTCTGACCTGCTCCTCCTATAAGGATCTCTGCTTGTTTTATTCCTTTGCAAAGAATTAAAATTCTTCGAGAGAAATCTCGTCCAGCAATTTTTGGAAAATCTTCTTCACATTTTTCAGGGAAGACTCCTCTTTTTGCTGTACAAATTCCTGCTCCCGAATCAATATAAGCTGCAAAGTATTCAGCCTTATATTGTTCATACAACATCCCTATCGGAATGTATATGGAGAAAGGACTTGTTGTCATTTTTTAAAGGGATTACTAAATGGCCCTGCCATTTTTAACAGACTGTGTTGTAACTCAGTAATCCGATTAAGACTATTCACCTTTAGTCTTCCTAAGGCTTCAGAAGGTAGAGTATAGTTACTCCTTTCTACCTCTTCAATGCGATCTAGTAAATCATGTTCATGACTTACTAATTTCAACAGCTGCTTCTTCCTTTGTTTGTAAACAAAGTTCTCGAATCTGATTAAGGGATTGTCCCTTATCCAATTCTCTTGGTTTTCCATTTCGTAGAATTCTTATTGAATCCTCCAAGTCTTTTCTTTTGCCATGAACTCTATTCCTTTTTCAAGACGTTTCCATGGTTTATGGTCCTCCAGAAACTCTAGGCCAAGAATGAGTTGATCCACTTCTTTTCCTGGAATTTCACATATTTGAACTTTCAATTCTCCAATATTTATCAATCCTTGATAAGTTTCTTTTTCATGTTGTTCCAAATAGTAAATCGAGTTACAAGGGAACTGGTTCCGATGACTTGTAATATTGAATACTATTTTCACTTCTTTCCATCCTTCTGAAGATCTAAGTTTTCCTATTATAGAAAACTCTTTTTCTTCTGGTGGAATTTCTTGAATAGGAGATTTGTCCCATCTCCTACTTGTCATTCGGTTTCCTTGAAAAGATAACCTTCGAGGTTCTATTTTAAGGTCTCTGTATAGAACCGGTCTGTCTTGGATTTGAATGTCTGTTTCCTGAATTAAAGGAAACTCGATTTTTTCTGGGTATATTGCATGAGCAACTTTCCCAAAGATCTCTGGAATTTCAATGAACTCATTTCTAATAAATAATTCAGAATGATGAGTATTAGAAAGAGCATATGAAATTTTATATGTAATAGAATATGGTCTATTACCTTTCTTCATTAGTCTCTTTTCCTTGAAGTTTTGATGCAACGTCAAGGCTCGACTAAAGTCCCTGTCAGCTAAATTGTAGGCTATTCTTGGATAGATAACTCCTACAATTTTTCCTGCACAAATATTTTCTGAGATAGTACCCAGGACAACATCTTGAATATTCCCTATTCTTTTATCAAATACTACGATATCTATGGGTGAATCTATTCCTTCTTTAAAAGTTGCCTTGATCATTATTTGGATTGCTCCAATATGAATCCAAGACATCGTCCTTGCTACCTCACCTTTCAACTTTTGCAATTCCTCTCTTATTTCTTCAAAAGGAATTAACTGCATCTCTATTTGATTACTTGTTAACTCCATGGGGATTGCCATTTTCCTTTTGGATACTTTGTAAATCAAATTATGTCTTCTTTTTCTAAGCCCTAGGTTGCCTAAGACTCTTTCTACTTGTCTTGCCGAAAATCCCTGGTACTTTTGTAACGTTGGATTTTCTCTCATAATCCTTTGGACCATATTATGAGATATCGTGGTTTGGCTAAAGAATCCAGCCAAACTTTCATGTGTTTCATGCCGAAACACTTCTTCTTTATTCTAATTCTGATTCTGATCCATCCTCAGAATCTTCTTGACTAAACAATATCTCTTCTTCGTATATGCTTTCATCTGAGGGGATATCCTCAAATTGATATATTTGGACTAGATCTTGAAAGAAGACCGCATCATCCATATCTGGTGTTGCTTCAAAGAGTTTAACTCCTTTTTTCTCGTTTTCTGGGCAATTTGTAGATATATGTCCTCTTGCTCCACATGTCCAGCAGTTGCAATCCTTGAAACTTTCACTTGCTCTTGTATGAGTTCTTCTGAAAGTTCTTCTTGATGGTGTTCTTCCCCTGCTTTGTGATGAGCTTGTTACTGGGGATGTTCTTGTAGGTCCACTTCTTTTTCCTGACCTATAAGATCTGGCCTTTTGTTTGGACCAAAACGTTCTTGGTTTCCAAGAACTTCTCATTCTTTTATTGTAGGGATTACTTCTGAATTTCTTCCTTTTAAATCTCTGTGATCTATTTCCAATGATCGTTGGAAGATCATTATCTTTACAACATAAAGGTGTACGTTTATTTATACCCCTTATTTTCTTGTAGTTCTTCTGTAATGCTGCCATATGGCACCATTCTGCCAATTTTCCTTTCAAAAAGGACGCGCGTCTTGCCAAAGTGTCAAGATGACCTGGAACGTATTCTTTAATCAGCATTTCTCTCCAGGGACTTGGCATTTTTGCGAAAAATAGCTGAATAGCTACATTTTCCTCGACTCCTGAATTCCATCTGTATTTAGTGAATAACATAATGTATTCATCAACTAAACAAATATCATGTAACTCGAGGCTATACAGAGCTTGAGTATATCTTCTCTTTTTCTCTGTATCTTGATTGTTGAAATAGTCTACCCCTATGAATTGTGCTTTAAATAGGGTGACCATTCTTTCTCCAATTTTGCTGAGGGATTCTCCTGCTAAGATTGATTCCTTCGTATCTGGCATAGTCATCTCCCAAGCAATCTTGACAGATCCCATTAGACTCATTTCTAGAAGTTTAATGAATTCTTCTTTATTGAGATCTAATGTCCCTGCTGCAATTCTCATAGCTGACGTCCAATCATCTATAAGATCTTCTCTATTTTTGAAGTCCAAAACATCAAGGTTTAACATAATCCCGTAAGGATGTATTGGATCTAAAACAGTTTTTCTGTAAAGAGTTTGATAGAGTGGGATTTTACTCCTTCTTGATCTGGTTCCTGCTGGATGTGAATTTTCTCCAACCTGAAACTCACTATGTGGTTCTTCTGTTTTAACCGCATATCTTGGGGGATTCCCTATGGGTTGTTCACCCTCAGAGGAGTTCATTTTTAGATCTACTACTTTGAGATTCGCAAAAGAATCCGCGAGATCTTGTAGATCCTCGAGATTTAATCTCTCTAAAGTAGTCATCAGATAGTGTTTTTCTCTGATACTGCTTTTATAACATTAATCATCCTTTCATTATCAGTTAAAAGTTTTTGAACCATTTTGGTTTTACCTTTCTGATGTAACAACGGTTCGGTACCAAACGAGAGTGGTAACCTTCCTCCTGTATTTCCTTTTCTAGAACCTGAAGTTTGTTCTAGATTTTTGATTTTAGTTTGAAGATCCTTTAGGGTTACAAGAATTTCTTCTTGTTTCTTAAGGATTCCTTCAATCTGCCGAGGTATTTCATACAGCTGATTGCTGTAATATTGTACCGTCTTTTGAATTTCTCTAAGATCTCCGGAGAGTTTAGAGGAATCTGGGGTAATTTCTAAAAATTGAGAGTTAAAAATCATCTTTCTGTCGTAAGTAATCTATTGTGAACAAATTAACTTGTTTATAGGATTTCATATAAATAAAATCCTTTTGATTCAAACCTTCGTTTGAAGTCATCTTTTCTAAAAAATCTTCTCCTCAACAAAGAAAAATATGAGTTAACGAATAATATTAAGTCTGAATATTTAACCTAAAGCTCTGATACCATTTTTTGCACATAATTCTTTGTTCCAAAATAAGCATTAAAACATGAGATATAAGCACAGAGATCTTTAGATATAAGTATAAAACCTTCAGATCTAAGCACAAAACAACCCATATTGAGTACAAGAATTAAATATTAAAATAATCAAGTTTTGTGGTCCTTAGGGAGTGCAAAGAAAGAATCTTTAAGGGAGGGAGTTGGGAGAAAGAAAGGTTTGGGTTTGGAGATTTATTCATAATTGACTCTAAAATTAATCATAATTATATTATTAAATGTATAAATAAATATTAAATCAATGATAAGAAATAATGTATGTAAAATAATAAAAAAAGAATATTCCGAAAATATTCATTTTGGTGTAAGATTTGAAGTAAATAAGAGGGAGATGAATGTTATATTTAGTGCAGAAATTATACTGCAAACTTTCACTAAAATAGATTTTGTGGTTGGTGCAGAAATTACGCTATAAATCTGTCTCTGGTTTTTCCATTAGAGATTCTCCATCGTTGCGGGTTCAACCCTCGTGTGGAGCATATTTTCTGCTGAAATATTGTGGGGTATGTTTTGGGGGTTGGCCATGTTGCTATCTTCTTCAAGTCTCTGCCGCTCGTGCACATCCCTCGATTTAACCTCCGCATGAGCCAATGTGTTTTTGATTCATGTGAATTGAACTCCCATTCGAGATCAACATTTTTTAGAATATTTATATATGCTATAGAGTTTATGAATCGATTTGATATTTGGAGTTTCCAAGGAGTGTTCTCTCCTTTTATCGCAGAACAGCTGGTTGGTTCTAATGTTATATTTGAGACAGACACTCCCATTATGATCAAAATTAAATAAGTAATGGTTGATCAATTTCCATCCATGCACCAAAAAATCTTCGGAACTCGCTTTCTAATATCAAATTAATTAAAGTCCATTTCAGACCAAGTTTATAAATTGTTCTGGCAGTCAAATCGGTTAAGAACTAATCAGACCAGCTTTGAATTGGTGAACCAGGTAAAAGCCGGTAGGACAAGTTCACTTCTGTTTTTAATATTTTTTTTTTTAAAAACGATTATTTTATACATACATATATATATATATATATATGATGTTAGATTTTAAACTTTGTAGATATAGTTTTAATTTGATAAAAGCTTAATTTTCCTATTTGTAGTGTGTACGGCTAATTTGGACCTTTTCTTGCCGTAAGGGTTGAAATCTTTAGCTCACGGGTTAAAAATATTATTTCAGTAGTATTTGAGCTTGTTTTAATTTATTTATTTTTTGTTAAATATATATATAATATTTAATATTTTGAGTATATGTATGTTGTTTAGATTTTAAATTTGAAATATATATATATATATTATCTATTTACACATTTGAAAATTTTTAAAATTTTTAAAATATTACTTTATATAATATAAAGTTTTTTCGGTTCCGACTGTCCATTAGAACCATTTTTTGAAGGGTTGATTGATTCTATAACCGGTCTAGTCATAAAAATACTAATAAAAAGTAACCTAATAAGTAATAACATCTGCAATTTAACAAAAAGAATTCAATATCTTATAGTATTAAGCATACAAGTTCTTCCTATCTCAAATTAATGAAGTTATATATATATATATATATATATATATATATATAATGAAATAGAAAAAATCTTGGAATTTTATTTATAAATTGCATATCCCGAATTTTCAAATAGTTGTTCTGATAATATATAGAAAACGAAAATCATGATATAAATTAAAGATGATGGAGCAGACTTGTTTCTTACCAAACTTGGTCGCACCACTTAAAGTTTGGAAATGAAATCCTAGAGATTACACTTG